>NC_092759.1:61406230-61735930 GCF_047496795.1 Chiloscyllium punctatum
TTGGAGGGTTCCTAGGCGGAAGATGAGGCTCTCTTCCTCCAACTGTCGTGTTGCTATGGTCTGGCGATGGAGGAGTCCAAGAACCTGCATGTACTTGGTGGAGTGGGAGGGGGAGTTGAAGTGTTGAGCCACGGGGAGGTTGGGTTGTTTGGTCCGGGTGTCCCAGAGTTGTTCGCTGAAACGTTCTGCAAGTAGGCGTCCTGTCTCCCCAATATAGAGGAGGCCACATCGGGTGCAGTGGATGCAAGTAATGATGTGTCGTGCAGGTAAATTTGTGACGGATATGGAAGTATCCCTTGGGGCCATGGAGGAAAGTAAGGGGGGAGGTATGGGCGCAAGTATTGCATTTCTTGCGGTTGCAGGGGAAGGTGCCAAGAGTGGAGGTTGGGTTGGTGGGGGGTGTGGACCTGACGAGGGAGTCACGGAGGGAGTGGTCTTTTCAGAACGCTGATAGGGGAGGGGAGGGAAATATATCCCTGGTGGTGGGGTCTGTTTGGAGGTGGCCGAAATGACGGCGGATGATACGCTGTAAATGGAGGTTGATGGGGTGGTAGGTAAGGACCAGTGGGGTTCTGCCTGGTGGCGATTGGAGGGGCAGGGCTCAAGGGCAGAGGAGCGGGAAGTGGAGGAGATGCGGTGGAGGGCATCGTCTACCACGTCTGGGGGGAAATTGTGGTCTTTGAAGAAAGAGGCCATGTTGGTTGTACGGTATTGGAACTGGTCCTCCTGGGAGCAGATGCGGCAGAGACGAAAAAATTGGGAATATGGGATTGCGTTTTCACAGGGGGCAGGGTGGGAGGAGGTGTAGTCTAATAGCTGTGGGAGTCAGTCGGTTTATAGTAGATGTCCATGTTAATTCGGTCGCCCGAGATAGAAATGGAAAGGTCTAGGAAGGGGAGGGAGGAGTCTGAGACGGTCCAGGTGAATTTGAGGTCGGGGTGGAAGGTGTTTGTAAAGTGGATGAACTGTTCAAACTCCTCCAGGGAGCACGAGGCAGCGCCGATACAGTCATCGATGTAGCGGATGAAAAGGTGGAGTGTGGTGCCAGTGTAGTTGCGGAAGATGGACTGTTCCACATATCCTACGAAGAGGCAGGCATAGCTGGGGCCCATGTGGGAGGCGTGGTAGTAGTTTGGCGCACCGACCTTTACACCGCTGAGGCTAAACATCAACTCGCGGACACCTCCTCCTACTGCCCCCATGACCGTGACCCCACCTCCCACCACCAAACCATCATCTCCCAGACCATCCATGACCTCATCACCTCAGGGGATCTCCCATCCACCACCTCCAACCTCATTGTCCCACAACCCCGCACCGCCCGTTTCTACCTCCTGCCTAAAATCCACAAACCCATTGTCTCAGCCTGCTCCTGTCACACCAAACTCATCTCTGCATACCTCGACACGGTCCTGTCCCCCTGAGTCCAAGAACTCCCCACCTACGTTCGAGACACCATCCACGCCCTTCACCTTCTCCATGATTTTCGCTTCCCCGGTCCCCAACGCCTTATCTTCAGCATGAACGTCCATATACAACTCCATCCCCCATCATGAAGGACTCAAAGCCCTCCGGTTCTTCCTTTCCCGCTGACTCAACCAGTACCCTTCCACTGACACCCTCCTTTGACTGACTGAACTGGTCCTCGCCCTGAACAACTTCTCTTTCCAATCCTGCCACTTCCTCCAAACCAAAGGAGTAGCCATTGGCACCCGCATGGGCACCAGTTATGCCCGCCTCTTCACAGGATATGTGGAAAAGTCCATCTTCCACAGCTACACTGGCACCACTGCCACCTTTTCCTCCGCTACATCGATGACTGAATCGGCGCTGCCTTGTGCTCCCACGAGGAGGTTGACCAGTTCAACCACTTTACCAACACCTTCCACCCCGATCTCAAATTCACCTGGACCGTCTCAGACTCCTCCCTCCCCATCCTAGACCTTTCCATTTCTATCTCGGGCGACCGAATCAACACGGACATCTACTATAAACCGACCGACTCCCACAGCTACTTAGACTACAAATCCTCCCACTATGCCCCCTGTAAAAACGCCATCCCATATTCCCAATTCCTTAATCTCCGCCGCATCGGCTCCCAGGAGGACCAGCTCCAATATCGTACAACCCAGATGGCCTCCTTCTTCAAAGACCGCAATTTCCTCCCAGATGTGGTCGACGATTCCCTCCACCGCATCTCCTCCACTTCCCGCTCCTCCGCCCTTGAGCCCCGCCCCTCCAACCACCACCAGGACAGAACCCCACTGGTCCTCACCTTCCACCCCACCAATCTCCATATACAGCGTATGATCCTCCATCATTTCTGCCACCTCCAAACGGACCCCACCTCCAGGGATATATTTCCCTCCCCTCCCCTATCAGCGTTCCGAAAAGACCACTCCATCCGTGACTCCCTTGTCAGGTCCACACCCCCAGCAACCCAACCTCCACTCTTGGCACCTTCCCCTGCAACCGGAAGAATTGCAAAACTTGCGCCCATACTTCCCCCCTTACTTTCCTCCATGGCCCCAAGGGATACTTCCATATTCGCCACAAATTCACCTGTACTACACATCATTACTTGCATCCACTGCACCCGATGTGGCCTCCTCTATATTGGGGAGACAGTCCGTCTACTTGTGGAACGTTTCAGAGAACACCTCTGGGACACCCGGACCAACCAACCCAACCAACCCATGGCTCCACACTTCAACTCCCCCTCCCACTCCACCAAGGACATGCAGGTCCTTGGACTCCTCCATCGCCAGACCATAGCAACACGACGGTTGGAGGAAGAGAGCCTCATCTTCCGTGTAGGAACCCTCCAACCACTCAGATTTCTCCAGTTTCCTCATTTCCCCTCCTCCCACTTTGTCTCAGTCAAATCCCTCGAACTCAACACCGCCTTCCTAACCAGTAATCTTCTTCCTGACCTCTCCGCCCCCACCCCACTCCGGCCTATCACCGTCACCTTGACTTCCTTCCACCCATCCCATTTCCAACGCCCCTCCCCCAAGTTCCTCCTCCCTACCTTTTACCTTAGCTTGCTGGACACACTTTCCTCATTCCTGAAGAAGGGCTTATGCCCGAAACGTCGATTCTCCTGCTCCTGAGATGCTGCCTGACCTGCTGTGCTTTCCAGCAACACATTTTCAGCTCTGATCTCCAGCATCTGCAGTCCTCACTTTCTCCTCCTATTGTTAGGTTCAGCCAAATGTGTCGAAGTCTCTGCTCAGCCTACTCACAGTTACAAAGCTGCAGAACAAATGGTCATCCAGTACTGTCCATCATCTGAACTCACACCAATATCCCGTTCTCCCATCATTCCTGGAAACACTGGCTCATGTTGCAGGATACTATTGAAATGTCTTCATTTCAGCAGTCTGGATTCTGTGAACACATCCTTCCATGACTTTTTCTCTCAATCTCGTTCTCTCCGTCTATTCCCCAAAGCACTCCCATTTGTTGATACTAAAAATTATTCCTCCGTCTTCTCTCCCTGGCAGTGATTTTCACACCGACAGAACCCCTGTGTCATAGCACAATGGGCATATGGAGCTGTAAAGGGATGGGAGCTTCACATCCTGTCACTTCCAGCATGGTCTGCAAGTTTCCCTATGCTGGGCAGTGATCTAACACAATGTTACTGAACAATGCGCTGGGATGATGGACACAGTTCCACACCCTGGTAGCATATTTAATCTGGGTTCATGGATCAATGCACTACTGTGGTCTGCGTACCTTTACACTCTGGGTAGATTGTCGTTGTATTGCACAGTATACCAGTCCGGTTTGCACAGTGCTCCCTGTTTAAAACATCTGGGTTTATAGATCAATGCACTGCTATAGTGTGCACAGTGTTTCACTCTGGACTAATTGCAGGGTGGTGTTCAGCAGTACACTAGCCTGGTCTGTGCAGTGCTGCATGCCAAACAAATATCTCCTCTGGGTTTAAGGTGTCTGGTCTGGTTCGGTGAGGTGGATTGAGAATGTACCTTTATATTTGTTCACAATCATGTGATTGGACCCTCCAATTCTGACTCCTCCAGCCGGTCCCATTCTTCAGTCTACCTCTATCGTTCGCCAACATGTTGTCGATGAATAATTGTCCAGTTTTAATGTGAACAAATGTTCTGTCTATTTCTCTGGCCTTTGGCCTTGCTCACCCTGGAGCATCGGGATTCAAAACGATAAACCTCAGTAAGGTCACTCCTCAGAAACAACGCTCCAGGGAATATAGCCCCTGACCAATCATACTCTCCGTGTAGCTCAACATCACTCGCCACCACCACCCTACCCAACACTGCCAATATAATTGGAAATCTTTTCTGCACGCTTTCAAGTTTAACAACTTATTGCCTACAGCAGTGAAACAGAATTAAAAACAGTTTTACAGAAGTGGCGGAACTTAGTGTATAGTCGAACGTTGGTATTGCAGATGCGGGAAATAAGAGTCCGGAGTGTGGTGCTGGAAAAGCACAGCAGGTCAGGCAGCATCCGAGGAGCAGGAAAACCGATGTTTCGGGCAAAAACCCGATTCCTGATTAAGAACATTTGCCCAAAGGATCGAAATTCCCTGCTCCTCGGATGCTGCCTGACCCGCTGTGCTTTTCGAGCACCACTCTCTGAACCCAGTGTATATCCAAAATGCCTCCTGTTTCAAAGACAACAATTTCCACTCCCACGTGGTCGACGATGCTATCCAGAGCACCTCATCCACTTCCCGTACCTCTGCCTTCAAATGTTAGCAATCCAAACTCAATAGGGAAAGAACACTCTATTCTCACCTTCCATCTCACCAAACCTCCAGATACAATGCATTATCCTCCCTACAAACAGACCCCACCATCAGGAATATATTCCCCTCCCCACCCTGATCTGCGTTCCATAAAGAACATTCCTGGCGCGAATCACTTGTCAGGTCCACGCTAACCAACAACCCACCCTCCACTCCTGGCACCTTCGCATGCAACCACAAGATTTGAAAAACCTGCACTCTCACCTCCCCCTCACGTCCATCCGAGACTACAAAGGATCCTTCCACATTCTTCGGAGTTTTAGCTGCATTTCCCCACACGTCACCTACAGTATCCGTTGCTCCTGATGTCTCCTCTACATTGAGGAGACAGGACGCCAGCGTGTGGAACACTTAAGAGAACATCTCTGGGACACCCGCACCAAACAACCGCACTACCCCGTGGCTGAAAACTTTGACTCCCGCTTCCACTCCACCATGGACATGCAGGTCCTCGGCCTCTTTCACCGCCAAACCTTAACCATCCGCCTCTTGGAGGAAGAAAGTCTCGTCTGCTGCCTTTGGACCTTGGAACCACATGGGATCAATGTGGATTTCACCAGTTTTGTCATTTACCTTACCTCCAACTTATCCCAGTTCCAACCCTCCAACTCAGTACCGCCGGATGACCTGCCCTACCTGTTCATCTTCCTTTCGATCTATCCGCTCCACCCTTCTCTCTCACATATCACCTGCAACCCCAACTTTATAAACTTTTCACATTCTCAGCTATCTTCCCCCAACCCCAACTATTTTCCATTTAGCTCCCAGCACCCTTGGGCCACAAGCCTCATTCCGATGAAGGGCTTACACAAGAAACGTCAATGCTCCTCTGATGCTGCCTGACCTGCTGTGCTTTTTCAGCACCACCTTCTCTACTCTGATCTCCAGCGTCTGCAATCCTCACTTTCTCTCTTGAGTTAATGTATTCAGAAATTTCCTGAACAGACATTTCTTGCAGCTAGTCTGTTATTTTAGCCCTGTAGCTTTATAAACAGAGTAGGACATATACAGCCCTGCAGTGCTCTGTGAAAACTCCCACATTCAAGGAAAAAGTGAGAAAAGATTGAAAGATTTATAGTCTGGCCATCAGTAACCCTCATCCATTCCATTGAGACAGAGTAAATAATCCCTTTTATTATGATATGGAATGTAATGTAAGGAAGGGTTTAACTTTCCCTGTTTGTTTGGTGACTGTGATTAATGTCAGCCGCCATATATTCTAATTATTCCAGTGGAAAGTTCCCATCTCTTAATGGTATATGGGCTTCTTTCAATGTGTTATCCCATAGTATGAGTGGAAGAATCACCGTTAGCACTAACAGGGATCAGCAGCTCTAGATGGAGAAGGGGAGGAGAGATCATAATCTGAGAACGTTAGACTTGAATGTTCCAACAATGGATAAGAATCTGAGAACATTAAAGTGGAATGTTCCAACAATGGATCAGAATCTGAAAACAGGAGTTTGGAATCTTCCAACAATGGATCAGAATCTGAGAATATTAAGCTGGAATCTTCCAACAATGGATCAGAATGTGAGCACCGCAATGTTCCAACAATGGATCAAAATCTGAGAACGTTGGACTGGAATTGTACGAGAATGGACAGGGATTTATCCGATTACGCTGGTTTCTTTCAACATATTATGATTGGTTGTCATTTAATTTGCAGACCGATCATACTCTTCTCATTATTCAATGTTTTTATTATCCTCTCCTGACTACCGTTTGTGTCCCTGGTAAGTCAAACCATCCAGATATTTTTCTATAAACTAGTTATGACTGCATTACTGTTATTTCATGTAGTCTTCACTCCTTGCCACTATTATTGTTCATGTTGAGACACTGAATCCACACATTCACTCTGCAGATAACGAGTAACGGCACCAGTGAACTTGTTCAATTACTGTCTCCCTTCTTGATTCAGACTATTAATCATGGGTCTCCGTGTTGCCCTACTCACTTTCAGATGTGAACCATTGTCTCACTGCCCTTGTTATTTAAGTATTGGGAGCGTGGAGGTCATTGTCCTCTTATGTTTACAAACTCTGTTTCCTTCCAGGAACTCCATCCCATTCGTGGCGAATATATATAAATTTCATTAATTTGTGGGAACTGGGCATTGCTGACTGGCCAGCATTAATAGCCCATTCCTATTTGCCCATGAGAAGGTGATGGTGAGCTGGACTCTTGAATCGCTGCAGTCCACTTGCAGCATTAGGGAGGGAATTCCAGGATTCTGACCCAACGACTGTGAAGGAACAGCGGTATATTTCCAAGCCAGGGTAGTGAGCGGCTTGGAGGGGAACATGCAGGTGTCATTGAAACAGACGAATCTTAAGTTTGGTGACCCCTTTGGCCATGAGATCATTTCTGACATCATGCCCTGATCATTATTAACTTTAACCATTCGCTGCTCCAGATTGTACTTCACTGGTTAACCCATCTGCTGTTTGAACCTTGAGCTGTGAAGTACAGACTTAATGATGACAATAATCTGCTGCTGACACTGTCGGGTTGAAACCTACAGAAACAAAACTGATTCGAACTCACACCAAACTTTCATCCATCTGATATTCCTGTGCACGCTGAGCTATATTACTATGGTGTCTGGCAATGTATTTACTTTAATATTCTCAAACTCTTTAACTCATATGTCCATGAAACTATCCTCGGACTCTCTGTGTCGATTTTCCCAATCCCTACCAGTGGGTCATAGTTGACCTGGTTTCCTTTAAGTGTATTTTCTCTCATGTAAAGATTTCCACATGCAACCACCCAACACCTCCACCATTCCTCCTCCCCCCCCCACCCCCCGACACACACACACACACACACACACACACACACACGCACACACACACACACACACACACACACACACACACACACACACACACAGACACACACACAAACACACACACACACACACACACACACACCTTATACTGGTCATATGGACCTGTTGTCAGCATTCCCCTGCTGTGTGTATTTGGTGAGTGTATCGTTCCTATGTGATAGTAAAAGTTTCCAATACTCCTTATGCTGGGCAGATAATCCAGTTTACTGAGTAGTACACGAGCATGGCCTGCACAGCTCTCCGTGTTAGTCTGTCATCTTCTCCCAGGTTGAAGTGTTCTGTGAAGGATATTTAGAATTTGATGAAACAAACCATTTCACCTGTTCGGAAAATACCTTTACTCAATGTTCTCATTATTGTAATATTGCTCTCTAATGAGTGACTCCTACATTTAGTCCCAACACCCGGTCTTTTTCTCATTATTTCCACAACATCTTCTCAGTTAATTAACTGCCTGTTTCTGTCTTTAATGTGAATCTTTCTGTCCCTCTGTAATTTTCCCTGGCCTTGGTTTTTGCCTCTCTAGTGTATCGAGTGCTGGCATTGTGAACCTCAGAAACAGTGAAATGGTGTGTCTTGGGCAGTTGTTCGCTTCTGAAAATGTATTGCTGGAAAAGCGCAGCAGGTCAGGCAGCATCCAAGGATCAGGAGAATCGACGTTTCGGGCATGAGCCCTTCTTCTTCCTGAAGAGGGGCTCATGCACGAAACGACGATTGTCCTGCTCCTTGGATGCTGCCTGACCTGTTGCGCTTTTCCAGCAACACATTTTCAGCTCTGATCTCCAGCATCTGCAGTCCTCACTTTCTCCTGTTGTTCACTTCCCACTGTATTCCATGTGGTGCTCCATGTCGGGGGTGGGGTGTATCGGGCAGATGTTCATTTCCCGGTATGCCCCATGTTACTTAGGGGATTCAGCAGCTTTGTAAGATGGTCTGTGCCTGTCCACTGAACGTCTGACGTATGTGTTTGTCCCTCTGAGTTCATTGTGTGGTCAGTAACACGAGGCGGCCCCTAGAGTATTATTGTAAAGGACCAGGTATCGAATATCTCTGACAATGCTCGCACTTAAAAAAAGGCTATTGTCTCGTTTTCTTTAAAGAGATATTTTAAAAGCTAAACTGCGTACTGCAAACGGCTGAAGTAAATAACTTAGAAGGCTTTTCAGGTTTTTTAAAAAAATACATGTTGATAACAATGGCCAGCTCTCAAGGAACTGGCTTTCCAGTTTTTCTGAGCTATAACAGTCACCAGGTGCTTGCAGTCGGAGATAGGTTGGATTCTTTTAGTAAATGATCCCTCACTGCAATTCTCTCTGAAATCTGTCTTGATGCTGTTTCCTCCTGGATTGGAGAACTGCGTGCAAGACTGATTAGCCTTGGATGTGTCTTTTTGCCAAGGGATGAGTTTATGGGGAGTTAGTACATTGGAGCAATTCATTAGTAGATTGTACTGTATCTATTAATCTGTTAAGGTTTCAAGTAGTTAAGTTATTCTAAACTCCTCTTCTATGTATTTTTATTAGAGTGTTTAAATAAATCGTGTTTTACTTAAAGTTGTGTGGTTTGACCAACCGCATCAAATCTGGAACACCCATTTCACATCTGCCTTTGCTATAAAGTAGTGGGGCGGCACGGTGGCTCAATGGTTAGCACTACTGACTCACAGAACCAGGGAGCCAGTATCAATTCCTGCTTACGACTGTGTGCAGTTTGAACATTCTCCCTCTGTCTGCATGGGTTTCCTTTGGGTGCTCTGGTGTCCTCCCACAATCCGAGGATGTGCAAACAGGTTAATTGGCCATGCTAAATTGCCTATAGTGCTAGGTGCATTAGTCAGGGTTAAATGTGTGGTAGCCGAGTGAGGGTGGGTAGTTTGGTCTTTGATGTGGGCTTGTTGGGCCGTAGGGCCTTTTTTCATTATGTTAAGAACCTAACCGAAGACAAGCTTGGCGACCAGACATTCTGCTCTGGTCCATCGCAATCTGGGGACACTTGCCCGGTTCGAAATCGATAATTCCAAATCGGGTTCAGGATTAGAATCCCGACAGAGTGGAAGCAGGCCATTTGGCCCAACAAGTCCACACCAACCGTCGGAAGAGAAAACTATCCAGATGCATTCCCCTCCCCTATTACACCATATTTACACCTGACCTACACATCGCTGAACAGTACGGGAAATTTAACATGGCCATTTCGCCTAACCAGCACATGTTTGGGCTGTGGCAGGAAAATGGAGCACCTGGAGAACACCCACGCAGCGAAGGCGAGGATGTGCACAGGGAGATTGTTGGGCTCAAAAGCAGCGTCTTGTAATTGTTCGTTTCTTTTGGTCTGGGTATTGAATTCGGTTGGTTTGTACAGTGCTTTGTGTATGGAATGTTGCAATCAGGGAGACCCGTGGATTTTGTTAGCCATCACCGCGTGAGATTTGGGGGCAGTGTTCACAGTGATTCTGGCTCTACAACATGATAAACAAATGAAGCACAAGATACAGAGAGGGGAAACTCTGTAAATAGAAATGAGCAACCTCTTCCATATCAAGCCTGGGTCTTCCAATTACATTTTCCATAAATCCCAAACCGAGTGGGACAGTCTTGAGGGACCGAATTGTTTCCTCTATTTCTGTGCACCATGCTATAACAATAAGTGGACTCTAACTGCTCCTGTCGAGCCGTTTAGAGGGGTTGAATGGGACACAGAAACATGGGACTGAGGAGCAGGAGCGGGTCATTAGAGAACTTGAGCCTTCTCCAAGAGGCATTAAGATTTTGACTGATCAGATTGTGGTCTCAGCCTCATCTTCCTGTCTGTGTCCCATTATCTGTGACTCACTTCTCTGTCAAATCTTTAACTAACTCACCTGTGAATACTTGTAATCAGAGAAGAACCACAAACTTCTGGGGAAGAGAATTCCCATTCGAATGGCCCTTTTGGAATTCTTCCTCATCCCGCTGTGAGAATAACAGAATCATACAGCGTGGAAACAAGTCCTTTTGTCCAATTTGTCCATGCCAATCAGGCACCTTACTCAGATCTCGTCCCATTTGCCAGCATTTGGCCCACATCACATGATCCATTCCTATTTATGTACCTATCCAGTTACATTTTAAACGTGTAATGGTACCCGCTTTCACCACTTCCTCTGGCAGTACACCCACCAGCCTCTGTATGAAAAGGTTTCCCCTCAGGTCCCTTCTAAGTCTTTGCCCTGTCACCTCCACCCTATGCCGTCTAGTTCTGGATGCCCCTACACTGGGAAAAAGCTCTTGCCCATTCAGACTATCCATGTCCCTCAGGACTTTTTAAAACCTCTGTCATGTCACCATTCAGCCTCTGACAGTCCAGGGGGAAAAGCCTCATCCTGTTCATCATCTCCCTGTAGCTCAAACCCTCAGGTTCCAGAAAATCCTTGTAAATATTTTCTGAACCCTTTCAAGCTTAACAACATCCATCCTTTAACAGAGTCAACTGGTATGTACGCAGTTTTCTTGAAGTGGCCTCACCTACGTCCTGTACAAGCGCAACACGTTACTCCAACTCCTATTATCAATGTTCTGACCGATTAAGGCAAGCATGTCAAACACGTTCCTCACTACTCGACCGACGTAAACTCCACTTACAAGGAACTATGAATCTTCACCCATAGTTCTCTTTGTTAAGCAACATTCACCAGGGCACTACCCCGCTTTAACTTACCAAAAATGTAAAACCTCACAAATATCTAAACTAAACTCCATCTGCCAGTCCTTGGCTCATTGATGGTCAAGGATCCCGTTATATTCTGAGACAATCTTCTTCACTGTCCACTGCACCACGTTGGTGATGTTATCTGTAAACTTACTAACCATGCCTCCGATAATCACATCAAAGTTGTTTATGTTCGTGATAAAAAGCAGTGAGCTCAGCACTGATTCTTTCAGCACCCCGCTGGCCACAGGTCTTCAGTTTGGAAAACAATCCATTACCTTCAATCTAATTTTGTATCCAATTGGTTAGCTTTTCCTAGATTACATATAACCTAATTTTAGTAATCTGTCTATGATGGGGAACCTTATTAAATGCCTTGCTGAAGTTTGTGTAACAATTGTACACCACGGTGTATTCTTCAATCTTCTTTGTCACCTCTTCATAATACTCAATCACATTAATTAGCCATGATTTCCATCACACAAATCCATATTGACTATCCCTAATCATTCCTTGTCTTTCTAAATAAATGCAAATTCTATCCCTCAGAATCCCTCCAAGGAACTCCTCGTCTATGACATTGGCTGATTGAGTCGATAATTCCCTGTGTTGTTTTGGCTCACTTCTCCCTTTTCTAGCCCCACTCCTCCACTGCCCACAAAAAATAATTATAACTATGTTAGTGATATTGCCAATGATATAGTTCTCAGAGTGTGTCAGGGTCAGTGTTAGGAACAAGTCAGGCAGATTTCTTTAATCTACTAAAACAACATGCCTGTGACCAAAACAAACTATGATGGAAAGAGGAATGACGTGAGGATATTGCAAATATGTACAGTGATATTTCCCTTTGAAAAATACTGGGAAACACACACACACACACACACACACACACAGACAGTCACACAGACACACACACGCACAGACAGACACACATACACACGCATGCGCACACACATACGTATTGTTGATAACAAACTGAAAAGCAAAGTTTCTGCAAAGTTAACTTGAAAGAACATTGTCCAAATATGATTCGAACTTATGACCTTAGGAAAAATGAGAGTTTGACCAAATGCTGTTCTATTTGTACAGTCATCAAGTCCTACAGCATGGAGAGAGGCAGAGAGGCCCTTTGGCCCACATTCGTCCATGCTGACCCAAATATCAAACCACACTAAACTCATTTTCCAGCACTTGGCCCATAGCATTCTCGACCTTTCCTGTCCATGTACTTGCCCAAATGCCATTTAAATATCGTTAATGTAAATGCTTCAACTCCTTCCGTTGGCAGCTCATTCCCTTTGTGAACCACTCTCTGTGTAAAACAGTTTCCATCAGTTTCCCTTTTATTCTTTCCCCTCTCACCTTAAACTGATGATCTCCCGTCCTTGATTCCCCAGCTCTAGGAAAAAAAGGTTGGGTCCATTTACCCTATCCATGTAAACTTCTATAAGGCCCCTCTCCTGTGATCTAAAGATAAAAGTTCTCGCTTGTCCAACCTCTCCCTATAATTCAGACTGTTGGGTCCTGGCAACATTTTTGTAAATTCCGTCTGCCCACATTCCAAATTAAAAACACCCTTCCGATCGCAACGTGACTAAAACTGAACACAGCACTACAAGGGCAGACTCACCAACGTCCTGTATAACTACAACATAACTTCCCAACTGCTCTCCTCCATGTCCTGACCGATGGTTGCTCGTGTGGCAAAAACCTTCTTCATTGCCATGTCTAACTATGACCCCACTTTCAGAGAACAGTGGACCTAATCTCCATGCTCCCTCTGCTCAACTACACTCCTTAAGGTCCTACCAATCAACATGAAACTCTTACCTTGATCTAACGTTGCCAAAATATTCCTTGATCCACTTCTCCAGTTTGATCAAGGTCCTGCTGCAATTTCTGATATACTTCCTCACTGTCCACGATACCACCTATTTTAGTCATGATTCAGAGATGCCGGTGCTGGACTGGGGTGTACAAAGTTCAAAATCACACAACACCAGGTTATAGTCCAACAGGTTTAATTGGAAGCACATTAGCTTTCGGAGCGACACTCCTTCATCAGGTGATTGTCAATCACCTGATTAAGGAGCGTCGCTCTGAAAGCTAGTGTGCTTCCAATTAAACTTGTTGGACTATAACCTGGTGTTGTGTGATATTTAACCTATTTTAATGTCATCTTCAAATTTCCTAACCATGCCTTGTACATTCGCAAGAATATCATTGATACAGATAACAAACAGCAATGGGCCCAGCAGAGACCCCTGAGGCACTTCATGTGTCACAGGCCTCCAGTCCGAGAGCATCCATCTTCTATTAAACTCTGCTTAGTACCATCAAGCCAATTGTGTGTCCAATTTGCCAGCTCCCTCTGGATTCCATGCAATTCTAACCTTCCAGACCAGCCTATCAATGGCAACCTTGTCAAAGGCCTTACTGAAAACCACACAGTCTACCGCCCTACCCTCATCAACATTCCTGGTCACTTCATCAATGAACTCAAACAAATTTGAGAGGCATGATCTCCCACTCACAAAGCCATGCAATCTTTCCAGTCTAAAAACAACTATTAATAATTATTATTAAAATTAATAACATCAAACTAATAAATAATAATAATATGACACTTTCATTGGAGAATAAATGTTTCATGATATGTGATATTGGAACGTGCATCATGGGTGAAGGGCAGAATAGATTTTGTACCTGTGTCATTGAACTGTTTTGAGAAAAAGCAAGGGTGACATGGTAGTTCAATGGCTCGTACTGCTGCCTCATAGTGCCATGGATCCGGGTTTGGTTCCAGCTTCGGGTGACTCTCTTTGTGGAGTTTGCACATTCTCACTGTGTTTGTGTGTGTTTCCTCTGGGTGCTCCATTTTCCTTCCACAATCCAAAGGTCAGGTGAATTGGCCATGCTTAGTTACCCATAGTGTCATGTGCATTCGTCAGGGGTAAATATAGGGTAAGGGAATGGGACTGGGTGGGTTACTGTTTGGAGGGTCAGTGTGGTCTTGTTGTGCCAGACGACCTGTTTCCATACTGTCGGGAATCTTTCAAAAAAGCTATTTCTAAACAAACCTTATCTTTCCAAATGCATGCATATCTTATCCCTCAGAGGCTTCTCAAGCAACCTACGTACCACAGATGTTAGACTTCCTGGTCTATCGATCCCAGATTTTTCTTTGCTTCCCTTCTTGAATAACGGCACAACATTTGCTAATCTCCAATATTCTGGAACCTAACCAGTCGCTAACGATGATGCAAAAATATCAACCAGGGTCCTCGTAGTTTCATTTCTAACCTCTTGCAGTGTTCTTGGATGCATCTGTTTACAACCAGGAGATGTATCCACCTTCATACATTCTAATGCATCCAACACACCTTCTCCTGTAATATTGACTCACCCCAAGATAACACTACGACTTTTGTTAACCTCCCAAGTTTCATGTATTTCTCCACGCTAAAAGCAGAGGAGAGATATTCATTGAGAAGTTCGCAAATCTCCTACGGTTCTAGACATGCATGTCCATTTTGGAACTTGAGTGGTTATACTCTCATTTAGTTATTCTTTTTACTTTAATATACTTAATGAACCTCTTTGCATTCACCCTAATCTTCTCAGCCAAGGCTATCTTGTGCCCCCTTTTCACCCTCCTGATTTCCTTCTTCAGTAAACTCCTGTATCCCCTGTATACCTCCAGGTATTCCCTCGATCCCAGCTTCCATGGACCTGAGCCACGCCTCTTTTTTGCGGGTCAAAGCCTCAATATCTCCTGACATCCAAGGTTCCCTCTACCTACCAACCTTGCCTTTTACCCTCACAGGAACATATAGACCTTGAACTGTAGACATTTCACTTTTAAAGGCCTCCTACTTGCAGGAGGTCCCTTCGCCTGCAAACTCCTCTAACCAACCCCTTCAAGCTCCTGTCTAATTCCATCATAATTCGCCTTGCCCAAATTTTGAACTTAAACATGTGGACCAGTTTTGTCCTTCTCCATAACTATTTAAAAATTAATAGAACTATGCTTGCGGGTCCCAGAGGGCTCCCCCACTGTCACCTCAGTCACCTGTCCTGCCCTAGATCTTAGAGTAGGTCAGGCTTCGTCCCTTCCTGAGTTTCACCCTCTACTTACTGCTTGAGGAAAATATTCCGAACACACTTAACAGATACACCCCGTCCTAGTCCTTAATTCTATGTCATTCCCAGTCTATGTTAGGAAAATTAAAATATCATACTAATGCAATCCTATTGGCCCTGCAAGTCTCCCCAGTCTGTCTACATACTTTTGTTCCCCTAATTCCTCGTTTATTATTTGGGGGCCTATTGTACAATCCAAATCCTATCACCATTCCCTTCTTATTTATTAGCTCCCCAGACAAATCCTCACAGGATGATCCATCAATTATTTTATCTCTGATTACTGCTGTGATACTCGCCTTAATCAAAAATGAAACTCCCTGTCTCCTCTTTCCACCATCTCTGTTCCGCATAAAGCACCTGTACCCTGGTACATAAGCTGCCAGTGCTGTCCGTCCCTTAGCCATGTTTCAGTAATGGCTATAATATCCCAGTCCCATGCACCGATCCATGCCCTGAGTTCATCGGCCTTACCTGTCAGCCATCTTGCATTGAAACAGTTGCAATTTAATTCAACAAGCATTCCTTGCTCTCTGTCATTGTCTAGCCTGACCTGTCTCTTCATTTTACTGTTTCTGATTACTGTATAGCCTTCCAGCCTCGCACTTATCTCCCTGCTGTTGAGGATCCCACCACTCCCCAACCCCAGCCAATCTAGTTGAAACCATCTCTTGCAGCAGTTGCAAACCTGCCTGCCGGGATATTGGTCCCCTTCCAGCTCAGGTACAATCCGTCGTTCCTGAACACGTCATCTTGCCTCACAAAAGATCCCAGTAATCCAAAAATCTCTGCCCCCTGCACCAATTCTTTAGAAACCCCTTCGTCGGCCATATCATCCTATTCTTACCCTCACTAGCACGGAGAACTGGAAGTAAACTGGATATTAGCACTGTCTTTTACCCTTTTCCGTAGCTCTCCACAATCACTCTGCAGGATGTCATCACTATTTCGACCTGTGTCATTCTGTCCTTTGTACCAATGTGCACAATGACTTCTGGCTGCTTCCCCCCACTGCCTCCCCCAACCCCCAGTGAGAACGTTCTGCAGCCACTCTGAGGCATCCTGGACCCTGGGCATGTGGGAGGCTACACACCATTCCGGATTCCCATTTGCAGCCACAGAATCTCCTGTCTGTTCCCCTCACTATCGAGTCGGATAATTACTTCTGTTGTTATTCTGCTTGCACAGCCTTCTGACAATGGGATTTCTTCATGAATTTGGCTGAATTGCTTTGCTTCAGGCAATGGGAAGATTCCAATGAATCCTCATCAGGAATCCTCCATTAGTGGGAAAGACGACTGGGCTTTGTTTCACTCCCACACATTGCTGTGATGAGCGAAAGGGAAACAGAAAGGGAGCAATAGAATGTTTCTCCACAGATAGGCTACATTTTCCATCTGTAAGTTAAATCAGTAACATTATCAGTCCCACACTAGACTCTGTGAGCTCTTCTTGAACATTGTCTGAACTCTATGACTCCATCACATTCTCGACTCCAGGTCAGTGCATTATTGCGGTATCAATTCATTAACAATAAATGGTTCTACTTGTTTTGATGATGTGTTACTATGTGCTTCCATAATGTAAAAATAAGTGTTTCATGTCTTCACAATATCGGTGTTAAAATGAATATTCTTAAACATATACAGTAATTGCTGGAAAAGCTCAGCTTGTCTGTCAGCATGTAGGAAGAGAATTCACAGTTCAATTTTACTGTCCAATGACCTTTCCTTTGAAACTGATTTTTTCTTAAATTATTTCCCCAGTTTTATTCTCCCACACAATGAGAAATATCCATCTGGTCTTCACCAACTACGCTCTTCTCAAGATCTTATATGGCCAATAAAACATCCCTCATTCTCAGGCCGAACTGTTAATTCTTCACAACGTAATGCCTTCATTCCAAGAATGCGTAAAGAGAAACATCTTTGAGACGTTTCGAAAGCAATTTTGTTTTTTCCCAGTTTAGGCTGTATAACTACACATAATGCAACAGATGTAATCTCAGCAATGCCCTGTACTGATGCAAAAAACATCGCTAAGATCATACCCAACACCCCTTGCACAAAACAGGATCACGACATTTACCTTCTAAATCACTTGCTACATGTTCAGGTTAATTTGATGTGATTCATGTACTAAGACACACAAATCCCTCTGTAACACTGAGTTCTGCATTCTCCTTGCATTTAAATAAATTTCTGCTGTTTCATCTTTTCCCCAAAACAGAAAATTTCCATCACATATATATTGTACTGGTTTTTTTCTGCTGAAGCTTTGCTCACAGCCATCCTCTGTCTGTATGCCATTGCTTGTTGCTATGCCCTCCCCCAATCTGTGTCCCATTGCAGACGTTCTGCACTCCCACTGTCTGTATCCCATTGCAGAAGCACTGCCCTCCTCCATCTGTATCCCTTTGCTGATGCTCTACCTCCCCGTCTGGAGCCAATAGCAGACCCTCTGCCCTCACCTGTCAGTATACCATTGCAGACGCTCTGCCCTCCTCCTGTCCGTATCCCATTGCAGACGCTCTGCCTTTTCTCTGCCCTCCACTGTCTGTATCACATTGCAGACACTCTGCCCTCCCCCTGTCTGTATCCCATTGCAGATGCTCTGCCCTCCCCGTCTGTATCCCACTGCAGACGCTATGCCTCCCCGGTCTGTATCCCACTGCAGACGCTATGCCTCCCCTGTCTGTATCCCACTGCAGACTCTCTGCCCTCACCCATCAGTGTTCCATTGCAGGCGCTCTTCCCTCACCCTGTCTGTATCTCATTGCAGACGCTCTTCCCTGCCCCTGTCTGTATCTCATTGCAGACGCTCTTCCCTGCCCCTGTCTGTATCCCGTTGCAGACGCGCTGCCCTTCCCCTGTCTGTATCTCATTGCAGACGGTCTGACCTCCCCTGTCTGTATCCCATTGCAGACGCTCTTCCCTCCCCCTGTCTGTATCTCATTGCAGACCGTCTGACCTCCCCTGTCTGTATCTCATTGCAGACGCTCTTCCCTGCCCCTGTCTGTATCCCGTTGCAGACGCTCTGCCCTTCCCCTGTCTGTATCCCATTGCAGAGGTGCATCCCTCCCCCAGTCTGTCTCCCATTGCATACACACTGCCCCTCCCCTGTCTCTATCCCATTGCAGACGCTCTTCCCTCCCCCTGTCTGTATCCCGTTTCAGAGCTGCATCCCTCCCCCAGTCTGTCTTCCATTGCAGACACACTGCTCCTGCCCTGTCTGTATCCCATGGCAAACGCTCTGGCTCCCCTGACTAAATCTCATTGCAGATGCTCTGCCCTTCCCCTGTCTATATCCCATTGCAGACGCTCTGCCCTTCCCCTGTCTGTATCCCATTGCAGAGGTGCATCCCTTCCCCAGTCTGTCTCCCATTGCAGACACACTGCCCTTCCGCGTCTGTATCCCATTGTAGACGCACTGCCCTCGCTCTGCCCTCCGCTGTCTGTATCTTACTGCAGGCGCTTTTCCCTCCCCCCGTCTGTATCCCACTGCAGACGCTTTGCCCTCCCCCCGTCTGTATCCAATTGCAGGTGATCTGTCCTTCCCCTGTCTGTATTCCATTGCAGATGCCCTGCCTTCCCCCTGTCCGTATCCCATTGCAGACGCTCTGCCCACCCCCTGTCTGTATCCCACTGCAGACGCTCTGTCTCCATCTGACATCTTTTAACTAAGCCTGAAAAGTGAGAGAGATGAGATTGGAACTCCCAGCGAGTTTAAATTCAGAATTGCTCTTTACTGAACATTGCAGCTTACTTGGCTGGTGGGACGTCGATGTTTCAGAATCTCCACACAAGGTGTCCTGGTCCTCTCTGGCTCTTTCCAGGATCCTCCCCACATGCCGAGGTAGAGGGTGAGGGAACGGATATCGGGCACTCTAAAACCCTGCTTGGCCTTTTATGTCCTATTCCAGAATGTTTCTCCTGTAATGGGAGAAGAGGAGGGACGGAGTGAGGGTGGGAGTGGGTGTCTCTGCTGTTAATGTTGGTATAGGGAAGTGGGAAGGGTGAGATGTCCAGAGGGAGTCTGACCACAGTGTTGTATCCATGCAGTAGTATTAGTGTGCGGGGCTATTGCGTCAGTGACAGAAAAACTGAGGGAAGGAAGGTGCTGAATTCAACAGTGAATGTGGTCGTGCTTGAGCTTTATTTGGAGATAGAGTGTGCGCCTTGTTCGGGGGTAGGTGTTATAACAGATATACAGTGAGTGCGAGGGAGCAGAAGAATATGGTGACACTTATCCTGGCAAAGTGGGGGGAAAGAATATTGATGCTTGTCCTGTATTGCTGACCAATTCTTCAGATCATCTCAGCGTTGAGGTGAGTCTCCCTGAACGTCTTGTCCAAGTCTATCAGTAATATCGCCTCAGACCCTTTCCATCAGTTCCCACAGAATCAGTTTGGGTGGATCTTACAAATAGCAAGGTGAAGCAAACATTAGTGTATTATATATCAAAACCAAATCTGTCACGTAAATACTTTACAACATATGCTCTGGAAATTAGGTATGCAAGTATATTCAAGGGGGAGCAATGACACAGTGATATTATCACTGGGCTCTTAACCCAGAGACCCAGGTAATATTCTGTGGACATGAATTCAAATCCTGACAAGGCAGATGGTGGAATTTGAATTCAATATGCATCTGGAATCAAGGGTTTATGATGACCAGGAATCCATTGTCGATTGTTGGAAAAACTCATCTGCTTCACTGATATCCTTGAGGGAAGGATACTGCTGTCGTTACCTGGTGTGGCCTGCATGTGACTCCAGACCCAAGACAACGCTGCTGACTTTTAACTGCCCTCTAGCATGGGCAATAAATACTGGTTATCCAGGGACGCCCACCCCTCATCCTGTGAATGAGTAACAAATAATCGTGTGTGCTGCAGTAATAATGGATGGTCTCAAGTTGCACCGAAATTGCAGTGACTACTAATACTGTGAAGATAAACTTCCGTAAGTGTGTATTGGGTAGGTTGAACATTATGTTGTGAACCAAACTAGAGAGCAGGTTATTTCAGATTTGGTGTTGTGTTGTCAGGAGGACTAATTAATAACCTTGCTCTGAAGCAGCTTTGGAGGAATAGTGACATCAATATGTTACATTTTGACACGGCGTCTGAATACAATATCGAATGTTTGAACATTCTGGTTAAGTATCATGGAAGCCCGGAGGCTAGAGGGTCAAGCATGCTCCAATGAATTGGGCAAGTATAATATAACATTCAATGGGAAAAGCAATGATTGTGAGAGTCATAGAGTCCGACAGCACGGAGAAAGGCCCTTCAGCCCAAATTGGTCCATTCCGAACAAAATGTCCATTCACATTAACCCCATTTCCCTGCTCTTGCCCCATATCCTTCTTAATCTTTCCTATCCGTGTATTTTTCAAAATGCATTTTAAATTTTGTGTATCTACCCGCCTCAACCACTTCTGCTGGCATCTCATTCCATGTGCACACCACCCTGTGTGTAAAAGAAATTGCCCCTCAGGTTCCATTTTACTCTTTCCCCTCGGATATTAAATTGATGCCCTCTAGTCCGTAGTTGCTCAAAAAGACTGATTGCATTCACTCTATCCATGCTACCCATGATCTTATACACTTCTATCAGATCCCCCTCTGTCTCATACACTCTAAAGTAAAAACTCCTAGTTTGTCCAACCTCTCACTATAACTCAGACCATTGAGTCCGGGCAACATCCTTGTAAATTTCTTCTGCACTAGTTCCTTTTTAATAACATCCTAACCGTAGCAAAGTGAACAATACTTCACATAAAACTACCAGTACTGCCTCACCACCATCCTGTATAACTGCAACATAACTCCATAATTTCGATACTCATTACTCTGACTGATGAAGGCCAGTTTGCCAAATGCCTTTTTCACTGCCCTATCTACCTGTGGCTCCACTTTCAGAGAACCTTGAACCTGAATTCATAGGTCTCTTTGTCTCAATACACTCCTTAAGGCCCTGCCATTCACCATGAAACTCCTACCTAGATATGACTTACTAAAATGCAAGAACTTACATTATCTGTATTAAACTCCATTTGCCATTTCTCGGCCCACTTTCTCACCTGATTAAGGCGCTGCTGTAATTTCTGAAATTTCTGATAATCTTCCTCACTGTCCACGATACCACCTATTTTAGTGTCATTTTGAAACTTATAATTCATGCCTGTACATTCTCGTCTAAATCATAGATGTCTGTAATATGTAAATATATATATATATATATATATAATATACATGCATAAAACAAGCAGTAATAGTCGCAGAACCGACCCCTGAGGCATTCCACTCATCACAGGCCTTCAGCCCATCAAGCATACTTCCACTATTACCCTCTGTTTTCCTACAATGAAGCAAATCTATGATCTGATTTGCCAGCTCCCCCTCAATTCCATATGATCTAAACTTCCAGAGCAGCCTACTATGTGGAACCTTACTGAAGGCCTTACTGAAATCCATATACACCACATATACCACCGTGCCCTTGTCAAAGTTACTGGTCAGTTCACCAAAGCACTCTAACAAATTATTGAGCCATGATACCCCACGCACAAAGACGTGCTGACTGCTCATAATCACACCCTGCCTTTCCAAATGCATGTATATCGTCTCTCTCTCAGAATCTTCTGAAGAAACTTGTCTACTAGAGATATCAGATTTGCTGGTGTATAGGTCCCAGGTTTTTCTTTGTAGCTCTTCTTGAATAAGGGAACAGCTTCGCTATGCTCCAGTCCCTCCGGGACCTCACCCTTTGGCTACCAACCAGGGCCCCCACTATTACTTCTCAGTCCTCCTGCAGTGTTCCTGAATATATGTGGTCAGGACCAGGAGATTTTTAGAAATACTGCATAGTCTGAAAGATATGTCTACTTATTTCAGGTGAAAACGCCAAAGAGTGAGTAAGTGACTCAATGATGATTAACATAACAAATTAAAGAATATATTAATCACCGCAAGTGACTTCAGAAGAATTCCAGACATTGTGGAATCCTAAGAACTCTCAGAAAATTGCAATCCAGAAAAGGAGGGCCATGAAACTGATCAGGAAATCAAAAAGCGAACATGCATGCAAACAAACAGGAACACAAAGACTGCAAAAATCTATGATCTATATTTCAAAAGAAAAAACACATTTTCAAATGTGGAAATGTGCAATCGGGAGAGACGAGTTGATGGTGGATCACAGGGGAATGGCAAAGCAAATGCCCAGTTACTACACATCTGTCTGAATGGAGTAAGATCCAGAAAATCACCCAGAACTATGAAGTGATTGGATAGGACTTGTGGAAGTAAAGACATAAAGTCAATTCATATCAGTAACAAGGCAATATTAAACATGCAGCTGGATTGAGCATTGCTAAGCTTGACAAACCAGATGTACTTCATACCAAAATCTTCAGAAATAAATCACAAATAGAAGTATTGATTGCATTGTCGATGACTGCGTTCTATTTTCCTGTACATTCTGCAGAGTCTGGAAGCTGGTGTAGATAAATGTACATTAATAAACGTGATCCAAGCACGATAGATGAATGGTAGGGATCCAAGCATCTACAAAGAGAAGAAGAAATAGTGTGGAGATCTGCAGACCAATTAACTTGACATTTGTCGGGAAACTGTTGGAATATATTATATAGGATGTGATATTGGATACTTAGACATTAACAGCAACATTGGAGAGACTCAGTATGCATTTCTGAAAGGGAAATCATACTTTACAAACTTTGGAATTATTTGAAGTTTATTCTTATAGCATAGATAATGGGGATCCAGTAGACTTGGCATATTTTAGATTATCAGAAGGCTTTCTATAAGAACTCACATAGTGAGTTCGAAAATGCAATGATGTGAAAGGTATTTGGAGGAATATATGTAAGTGGAAACCTAAAGTTTGGTTTGCCTTCCTTTAAGGGAGTCAGAATATAGATGTAAAGACACATTGAAGCAGTGTGTTGGTGAGACGTACCTGGAGTATTGTGCACAGTTTTGGTGACCGAATCTGAGAAAGAATATACTGGCCTCAGAGGAAGTGCAATGGACATTATCCAGACAAATCCCTCAGGTGGCAAGCTTGCGTGATGAGCAAACTCGGCCTATGTTCTCTTGAGTTTAAAGAACCAGCGGTGGGTCACTGTGAACTTTATAAAACTCACAAAACATACGACAATTTGGAAATTAACAGGAAATTTATCAGGCTGTCTAATCCACATTCAAGGCAAATAATGGCAGGATAAGGGACAAACCACTTAAGACTGCAATAAGGAGGAAATTCTGCGCAGGGAGGGGACTGACTCACACAGGGGCAAGGCAAGGCGAGATTACGGAGAATCTCCAGATAACCTACAAGTGTGTCAAGTGGAGCAGAATAACCAATGAACACGTAGGACTCATTAGTGACTTGCCGAGTTGCATCTAACTCAATTTAGGTAGTAGGAAAAGAGGGGAGTGGTAGAAGGCTGTTTGTGTGACTGGAGGCTAGTGTCCAATGGTGTACCACTGGCATCAGTGCTGGGTCCCTTATTATTTGTGATTCAGAGGTGCTAGTGTTGGGCTGGGGAGGACAAATCTAAAAATAACATAACAGCAGACCATAGTCTAACAGGTTTATTCGGCAGCACGAGCTTTCGAAACGTAGCTTCTTCATCAACGTGCACAACCACGTGATATAACTGATGTTGAGAGATTGTTAACCTTATTATTTGTGGTATTCATAAATGATGCAGTGAATATGGACGAGGGGTGGGGTGTGTAATAAATAAGTTTGGATTTGATACAAAGATTGGCCGGGTGGTTGGCAGTGAGGAGGAAGGCCTTATGTTACAGGTGGATACTGATAGAATGGTCAGATAGGTGGATCAATGGCAGATGGAATGCAACCCTGATAACTATGAGGTGATGCAACTTTGGAAGAAGGAACCAGACAGGGGAGTACTCAATGTATGGCAGCACACTAGAAAGCTCAGAGGGTACTTCTCCACACATTGCTGAATGTGTCTGCACAGGTTAATACACAATCAGGGAAAGGCTAGGGGAATGTAAACATAGCCTTTTTTCATCGAGGCATAGATTATAAGAACTATGCGGAACTGTGGTGAGGGCAACATGGAATATTGTGTGTGGGTCTGGGAACAACATTACAGGAAGGATGTGACTGTAGTGGAGGGGGTGCAGAGCAGATTCACCAGAATGTTCCCTTGGATGGAGCATATCAGCTATGGAGAGAGGCTGGATAACCTCAGGTTGTTTAGTTTGGAGGAGAGAAGGCTGCGAGGTCTGTGATTCAGAGGGATAGGATTACGAGGTACATGGACAGGGTGGATAGACAGCAGCTGTTGCTTTGACTCACAGGCCCACATTTTTAAAGTAAAGGATTTGCGGTTTAGTGAAGATTTGAGAATTGTTTTTCAACCAGAGGGTGTTGGGGTCTGGAATGCACTTCTTGAGAGTGGAATTGTCATGGTAACCTCAAGCCATTAGAAACCACATGGTTGTGCACTTCAAATGCTTTAAGATTCACGGCTACGGTCTTGTGTCAGAAAGTGGGCCGAATGTAGACTGCTGTATTTCTGGTCGTACAGAGTCTGTGCTTCTTTGATTGCATGGCTGTGGAAGGTCAATCATTGAGTAGCTTAAGGTAGGAATTGATGGGTTTCTGAAGAATATCTAAACAAAGTTGTGAATTGAGAACTTGTTCTATTTTCTGGAAATATGTCAATGGCAAAATTAAGAGAAAAAAGTTGCAGATTTCTTACAGTCTGATGCCAGATAATTGAGGACCGGGAAATAGCAGAACTATGGAGCAAATACCTTAGTTATGCCTTCACAGAAGAAAACAAAACAAATAAGAAAGCTTCCTAGCAATACTAGGGAATTTCACTCTTGTGAGAAAAAGGGAATAGAATGAAAATAACATCTAAACAGTTTAGAGAAAATATTGGACTGAAATTAATGGGCATAGACAAAGTCAACAGAGATTTATGAAAAGGGAATCATATTTGAGAAAGTGGCTTTTAGTAAAATTATGTAGGAGGTATCAATGCCATGCGAGTGGAATCTCAGAAAGATTTTTGATAAAGCCCCAAGCCTATTGTGCAAATTTGAATCCTATGGGACTCCGGCTAATATATGGTCATAGATTTAAAATGGGAGAGCTGGCAGGAAACAGTGAGTAGGAACAAAACAATGTTTTATTTTTATACGGAAGGCTTGGAGGATATTGTTAGGATCGTGTCTTGGGCTCCAGCTATTCCCAATATCTTTGGGTGAGGGGCGCAAATGCAATATTCCCAAGTCTGCTGACAGCACTAAACGATGTCAGCCTGTGAGTGGATGAGGGGGATGTAAAAAAGTTCCAAGGTGATTGAGACAAGTCGAGGGACTGGGCAAATACGTGGCAGATGGAGAGTAATGGGGAGATGAGATATTGTGTACAATAGAATGGCAGCCTCCCATTTGAAAAAGGAGTGGTTGAAAAATGTTGCACTATAAATGAACTTAAGCTGCATTTTTGTTTATTTCTGCGTAGCCCTCCGAGTCCATGTGTGGCAGTAAGCTCTGAAGCCAGAAGTCAATACTGGGAATGGCATTGGCACGCTGACAATTGTATATAGGCTCAGCAAGTGAGGAACTGTAACTTTGAAAGGAATCTGGATCTCCCTGTACACCAGTCACTGAAAGCAATATTGCAGGAGTAGAAAGCAGGAAGGAAGATAAATGCTGTATTCACCTTCATTTCAGGGGGATTTGAGTACAGGAGTAAATGTATCTCACTGCAGCTGTACAGGGCCTTGGTGAGACCCCATCTCAAACATTGTGCAGTATTGTGTGCAGTTATTGTCTCTTTTCCGAACAGACGACAAACCTGACATTGAGGGAGAGTAGCAAAGGATGACCAGACTGATCTCTGGGATGACAGACTTGTGGGAGCAGAGTTTGGAGCGACTGGACCTGTATTCCATGGGGTTTAGGAAAATGAGTGGAAATCTCAGTGAAATATATAACACTCTGACAGGGCGGGACAGATTAAAAGCAGGGATGGTAATTCCCCAGGTTGGGACATCTAAAACAAGGGGCTACAATATTAGGTACAGACAGGCCACTTTGCATTGAGATGAGAATAAATGCCAGCACTCGGAGACTGGCGAACTAGGGGTACTCTCTCCCAGATCAGGCTGTGGAAGTCAAGGGGCTGAATAAAAATAATGATTTCTGGAAACTAAAGGGATAGGGAGAGAGCAGGAGTGTGGTGTGAAGATAGAAGATCAGCTATTATTCCTGGTTGTTCTCCAATAACACAATAACTGTGTTCCTGTACAACACTGTGTTGTAGGAAATCGTGTAATATTAATAATGGGGTCTATGGAAAAAAAAGGGTAAGTGGTGAACGCCCAAAAATATCAGTAAAAACCAAAATTTAAATTTGGTCAAACACACAATAGGACATTCTAAATAAATCTTTAAATTACATGTTGTACTGGAACAGTGCTGTAAATGTAACGCTTTCACGCGACAGTCACTCACTGGTGCACTGTACCTTTCACCACAATCTTCACCAGAAAGCGCGCGGCGGCTGACTGACCATGTGATACCGATGCCGAATTTCAGTTTTCCCCAAGATTCTCCCCACAGTTTAAAATAAAGTTCTTTCTAAAGATAGACTACAATTCCCAGTTTCAGGCTCAGTTTCAAGGCCTGAAGAGTCAATTGCATTCCTGTTTTGGCTGAACACATTGATTGTACCTTTTGTAGATAGAGGGTTTCTGAGGCTGGGTTTGCTGTTCAGCTGGTGCCAGACAAGGAATCGCGTCACAGTAAACGCCAGTTCACTTTATTGAAAAAGGTTCATGAATTGCATTGCAGCTGAAATGTATTTAATCAACACGCGTTATCAGTGAACTGCCTCTACATAGAATGGAGCCGCAAAACTGATGGGCTGAATGGACTACAGTAATTCTCATTTTATGTTTCACAATATTTAAACATATTAAGGGATATGTATATTGTATGGGGAAAACTGAATTGAGGAGATGTTCGACCATTAACTAGAATAGGGAAAGCTCAATGAGTTGTATGACGTATTCCTTTCCCGATGCTTCTGTACAGTGTGTGGGAAAGCTCTGTAAATGTTGTGACTAGCTCTCAGCTGTTTGGAAGGAGGTCTCTGCAGGGTCGACAGGATTGTGTTTCGAGTTCCCTTTTCTGATAACGAGGCTGGTGCCGGCTGTTCTCTCCAGGATTATCCTTTAAGACCTCGGAGCAGTTTGATACAATTGAGGGCCTTGCTTGCCTACTTCAGAGACCTTTGAAGAGTGTATCACATGTCTGTGTGTCTGGAGTCACTTTTAGGCCAGACAGAAAAGCACGGGAATTAACTTCCTGAAAGTACATTGGGGAAGGCGATCGACATCTATAATCGACATTGAATACATGATCACTATTACTGACACCAGGTATTAGATCTCGATATTTTATTAATTGTTTTTAACTTGCATATGCTGCCAGAGAATTATCCTGGTCTGGATTAGCAATCCAATGACAATTCCACAACAGCACCATCTCCACATGGGGACTTATCGGAAACCACACTGAACCGATTATTTCTGTGCTGTGTGACAGCTCTATCAAAAATAACCCCAACCAATTTGACTATCGTGATGGGACTGAGGGCGTGGTAATTGGTCCGATTGTAATTATTCCCTTCTTAGGGGCTGGGACATAGTTTAGTAATTACCCACATTAGAGAAAGTGAGGATTGCAGTTGCTAATTACCCACATTGCCAGGGAGTTGTCAGAGTTGGAATTGGAATGAAACAGCTTCCTCAGGTACACGGCAGTCGTGCAGCAAAAGTCCTCAGTGCTATTGCAGGAATGGTGTCAGGACCAAATGCCTTTGTCATATCTACAGTGTCTAGCTGTTGCTTCATGTCACGTGCAGTGAATTGAATTGGTTGAAGACGGGCATCTGTGATTCTGAGGGTATCATAATGAGGGTGAGGTGGGTAATCAACTCAACACTTATGGCTGAGGATGGTGCAGATACTGCATTTTTACATGTATGCACAGGGCTGTTCCATTATTTAGGATGGAGATATTTGTGGAGTCCTCTCCTCCCGTAAGTTGTTTAATGGTCCATCGACTTTTATGCATGGATTGGACAGGATGAGAGAGCTTATATCTGATTTGTTAGTCTTGGAATCATCTCTCTCTCTGTATCAGATGTTAGTCCTGCTGTTCGAAGTGTAACCAGCCAAGTGCCGTAGTTTAATGGATTGTCATGAGGTTTAGGTGCACGTGATTCCGACCCGACCATGTTCACCCACACTCGTAACTGACCCATGAATCGGCTTGATGGAAATGGTAGACGGATGGACTATCCTGGGGGAAAGTTACAGATTGTCATTGAAATCTACAGCATCAGATGATAACCCAGTTTTAGCTGCAATATCTACAATTCAATTCTATTGACTGACACGCCCCGCCCCCCCCACTCCCCCCCAGTTCACACCGAGACCCATTCACCCATCAGCCCTGTATTCAGTGACAAACTCTGGTTTCTGATGCCGAAATACTTCCATTTTCATATTCTCATTCTGCTGGATGTCTTTCCTTGGTGTTACGCCTCCAATTTGTTACGTAAACAATATCCATTTAAGGTACTAATCTGAACCTTTTCCTTTCAGTAATGCCATCTTCTGTATTTGAAGTGAATGTGTTTCCTTCTGTTTTTCCCCCGACCATGAATCAGAGCTCTGCAGTGTCAGTGATGCCAGCCTTTTGCAGTTTTCGAGTCAAGGAACTTGTCACCATGCGTTACTGTTCAGTTCCCAGTGTATAGCGCTCCATGTTGGACAGGATGTCTGGGCATCTTTGACAATATGTCGTTGGAAATTGTTCATAAACAGAAATTGCTGAAGAAATTGCTAAAGATGTTGCAGAATATTTTGGAGTGAATGCAGAGTTAAACTTTCAGGTCCAGTGAACCTTCTATATAGGTTTTTTATTTTTATTTCCAGTATCCATAATTATTTATTTAATTGAAAACTTGTTCTGCGCCTATTCCTTTCTGGAGAAACTCAGAAGGTATGTCAACATCTGCAGAGAAAGAGAAACAGAGTTAGCGTTTCCAATCCAGTGTGACAATTCTTCAAAACTGAATACAATTGCAAAGTGGTCTTTTAATCACTTGCCAGATGTAGAGGATGGGTAGCAGGGAAAAGAGGGTGTGGCAAAAGATAAACGGGCTTTTAGCAGTGGTGAAAGGGAATATTCCGTTTAACGGGTTGAATTTAAAGTGTGAATGGGGGAAAGGGATTATCACTATTGAATGCAAGATAAAAAGACACAACCACACAAAGTTATACGGAGGACAGGAGGGAAAATGTTGACCATGTGCTATATACATCTGGCCACAGATACGTTTTCACTTTCGTGAACATCACCCCCCTTTAGATAAAGGGATTCAGGTGCTTGACTTCTTATTGGCAATAGTAAGCTTTTCATGCTGCCTTAGTATTGTAACATGGAGTAAACAAATCACAGTTTGACTTTTGGGCCGAGTGTTGGTTACCTGTCATTTTTAATGTTGTTTAATTTTGCAGTGCTTATCTTTAAACGCTTGTTCTTGAAGTTAGTATCAGATGGAGTGTAGGATGTTGAGGAGTGACATTGTAGAAACTTATAAGATCATGACAGGTATGGAGAGGGTGAATAGTCAAGGTCTTTTCCGAAGGGTAGGGGAATCCAAACATAGAGGGAATAGGTTTAAGGTGAAAAAGGGTAGATTTAAAAGGGACTAAAGGGCAGCTTTTTTACACAGAGGGCGGTGTGGGTATGGAATGAGCTTCCAGAGGTAGAGTGGAAGATACAAGAACAGCTACAACATTTAAAACTCATTTGGGCAAACATATGAATGGGAAACATTTGGAGGCACGTGGACCTAATGAAAACAGATGGGAAACCTGGCAAGCATGGACATTTAGAAAAGCTTCACGCAGAGTCAGTGTGGTTTTGTGAAAGGGAAATGATATTTTGCCCTGTAAAACCAAAAGTTCTTACACAAAACAGAAGCTCCAGGACGTCGGATACTGTATTAACATGGGATGATGATTGTTTAACACAGAAATCGGAGAGTCAGGATTAATGGATCTTTATGGTAAAGGTTTATCTGCTGGAGTATCACAAATATCAGTCTGATGGCATCAGTTATTTGCAATCTATGCTGACAGCCTGAAGGAGGGAGCTGAGTGCAACATACATCCGAGTTTATGGCTGACACTGAGAATCAAAAGGCAGGCTGTTATTTAATGGAGAGGACTTCCAGAAAAGGAACAGTAAAGGCATTGGAGTCTTCCTGTGTATGAAACATAAAGTCAGCATGATGATGCAGCAAGAAACTCGGTTGGTATATGAGGCGGTTTCCTGGGAAGGAAGGGTTGTGTTATTGAGAATCTCTAAGATGGTGAGGCGATAATTCATTGGGGTTTAAATGAATGAGGAGTAAAACTGCTGAAACCTACAAGACACAGAAAGGGTTGGAGAAGGTAGATGTTGAGAAGTTTTTTCCATTCTTGAGCAAAGTGTTGAACTCGAGGACATAGATACCCAATAAGGAACATTGATTTTCATCTGAGATGCAGAGTAATGTCATCTCTCCGAAAGCAGTGAATGTCTGGAATTCCCTAACTCAGAGAGGTGGTGAGGGATACAGAGAGTCGGCAAGAGAGTGGAGTTGAGACTTGGAGTAGATCAGCCATGTTCTTATGAAATGACAGGGTTAGCTTGAGGGGCCGATTGACCTACTCCTGTTCCTATTTACTCATTTCACATGTTATGCTTTTGGAAAGGAACAGGTTATTTTGCTGGAAATCGTGTTGTACAATATTACATTCAGGGAGGGCAGAGGATTTGTTGTTTTAACCCTGGGTGGGGTATGTGGCTGTATTCTCAGCGTATCTGGGTCTGCAACATGACCTACATCTGGAGCAGAAGTTACAGAGAGGGGAAGCCTGGAAACAGGGACTGGGAGGTGGGGTGGTGGTCACTTCCTGATCCAGCCTGGGTTTTCGAAGTACATTTCCAAAACTACACCTAACCATCGGAGTGGCCTCGATCTGCCCCGGTTTCGCACGTTCGAGGGCTGAATGGAACATCAGAACATAGGGATGAGGGACACAAGTGGGCCGTTCGGCCCTTTCACACTACTCCACCAGTATATAAGGTCATGGCTCATCTCATTGTGATCCCAGCTGCACGTTTCTTTCCATGCACCATTATCCCTGATTCACCTGTCCATGGAAAATCAGACGAAGCCAGCATCGATGTAATATTAAGGTCCAGCCACTCCAAACGTCTGGGAAAGAGAATCCCCACTTGACTGAAATCCCACTTTGTGGATTTACCCTAATTCCTGCTCTGACGGATGTTGGAGGGTGTCACTGTTTCCTTTTCTCGTCCCATTACTCCACTGCTGACACCAAATTTTAAGTGAAACCAGGTTGGTGATATGGCCGATGATAAAGTTCTCAGACTGAGTCAGGTTCAGTGACAGGAACAAGTCAGGCAGATTTCTTTAGTTAGCCACAAGAAACTAACAGAACTAACAGATGCGCATGGTGGATCTGTGGTTAGCACTGATACCTCCCATCTCCAAGTCGCTCCGTTCTGTTCCAACCTCGGGCAACCCTCGATGTGGATTTTGAACATTCTCCCCATGTCTGTGTGGATTTCCTCCTATCGTCCATAGATATGCAGCTTAGAGCGGATTGGCCATGCTAAATTGCCCATAGTACCCGGGGATGTGTAGGTTAGATCTCCCCGATTAAAAGCAATCAATTAAGTTTTTTTTCATCGTATATTAGTGCCTGGGCCGCTGAGGTCTCGGCATCAATATGGCTAGACATTGAGCCCTCTCAGACAAAGTGAACCCTTATTAGTCTGTTGTTCTTAGATAAAATGACAACATTTTGGAATATTGTCACAAAATAATGATTATCAATACTGTTAAAACTTCAAGGACAATGCGTCAGATCGAGGCAATACAGCCAAAACCATGTTTCTTATACCGGGGATAATGGATTCCAGGTTTAAACTGTGGGCAGCGAGTGGGGTACCTTGCTTGTGTGATTTAGAATTAGTAGTATCCCTACAGTATGGAAACAGCTCCTTGGGCCCAGCAAGTCCACTTCGATCCTCTGAAGAGTAACCCACCCACACCCATTCCCCTCCCATCCTATATTTACCCTAATTAATGCCCCAACTTACAGATCCTGGAACACTATGAGCGATTGAGCAATGGCCAAGTCATCTAACCTGCACATGTTTGTGACAGTGGGAGGAAATCTACGCAGACACAGTGGAGAAAATACTAACTCCACACATCCAGTCACCCAAGGCTGGAACTAAACCCGTGACCCTGGTGTGGTGAGTCAGCAGTGCAAACCACCGAACCACCACGTGTTACTTGAAGGAGAAACAATGATACCGTTTGATCAAATAACTCGTAAGTATGGACTACCTAGTAGAGACTTCTTCTGTTTTTTTTCCAGATTAGAGATTTGATTAAAAAAAACACAATTTTAAAAACCACTTATAGATCCGATACGGAGAAGCAGGTGATTATTGTAAAGAATACACTCTCAGTCAGTACCCTTTACCATTTGTTGGATAGTGTCCCCGCAGACAAGACCATGCAGCTTCGTGAAGTCTGTGCAATAGAGTTGCGATTTTAGATCTCTTCGGAGACATGGGAGGATATTTGTGAAAATGTTCGAAGGATTTTGATCTGGAATAGAACCCATTCCAAGCAGTTAAAAAATCTTCATAGGTTCTTTCTGACCCCAGAATTTCTCTCAAAATTCAATGTGGGATTATCTTCAACATGTCCTAAATGCAGAATGACTACAGACACTCTTACTCATTGCATGTGGTCCTGCTGCAGGCTTCGTATATATTGGAGCTCTGTGGTAGGTGTGGTAGAGTGGGTCTTGGGGATCGAATTGGAGATGGACCTGGTTTCTCTTTTCCTGGACCTGCCCAGAGTATCTTACGCAGATGCACATGGGAAAAAGAAATATCCTTACTTTCTATGCTAGGAAAGATTTTATGTTTTGTTGTATGTCTGAAAACTCCCCTGGTCTGTTGAGACTTTGTAACCTTATCATGGAGAATATCCCTTTGAACTTTCTCACCAGCATGGTTCACCAAAAAACGGAGATTAATATAAGTCATAGAATTATCGAGTCATGGAGATGTACAGCATGGAAACAGTCCCTTCGGTCCAACCCATCCATGCCCACCACATATCCCAAACCAATCTAGTCCCACCTGCCAGCACCAAACTCTTCCTATTCATTTACCCATCCAAATGCCTCTTAAATGTTGCACTTATTTAGCCTCCCTGACATCACCTGGCAGGTCATTCCATACACGTACCGCTCTCTGTGTGAACTAGTTGCCTCGTAGTTCTCTATTACAACTTTCCCCTTTCACCCTAAACTTATACCCTCTCGTTCTGACTCCCCGACCCCAGGGAAAAGACTTTACCTATTTACCCTATCCATGCCCCTCATAATTTTGTAAACCTCGATAAGGTTACCCCTCAGCGTCCGACGCTTCAAGGAAAACAGCCCCAGCCCGTTCAGCCTCTCTCTATACCTCAAATCTTCCAACGCTGGCAACATCCTTGAAATCTTTACTGAACCCTTTCAAGTTTCATAACATATTCCCGATAGGAAGGAGACCAGAATTGCAAGCAGTATTTCAACACTGGCCTAACCAATGTCCTATACAGCCGCAACATGATCTTACAACTGCTGTAAATACTCTGACCAATAAAGGAAACGCCTTCTTCACTATTCTATCTACCTGTGATTCCACTTTCAAGGAGCCATGAACCTGCACTCCAAGGTCTCTTTGTTCAGCAACACTCCCTGCGACCTTACCATTAAGTGTAAAAGTCCTGCTAAGATTTTCTTTCCCAAAATGCAGCACCTCGCATTTATCTGAATTAAACTCCATCTGCCACTTCTCAGCCCATTGGCCATTTGGTCAATCTGAGGTGACCCTCTTCCCTCTCCACTACACCTCCAATTTTGGAGTCATCTACAAACTTACCAATTGTACTTCTTATGCTAGCAGCCAAATCATTTATGTCAATGACAAAAAGTAGTGAATCCAACACCTATCCTTGTGGCACTCCACTGGTCACAAGCCTCCAGTCTGAAAAATAACCCTCCACCACCACCCTCTGTCTTCTACCTTTGAGCCAGTTCTGTATCCAAATGGCTAGTTCTCCCTGTATTACATGAGATCTAACCATGCTATTCAGTCTCCCATGTGAAACCTCATCAAAACCCTTACTGAAATCCATATAGATCACATCTACCCCTCTATCCTCTTCAATCCTCTTTGTTACTTTCTCAAAAAAACTCAATCAAGTTTGTGAGACATGATTTCTCACGCACAAGGCCATGTTGACTATCCTTAATCAGTCCATGCCTTTCCAAAGACAGGCACATCCAGTCCCTCAGGATTCCCTACAACAACTTGCCCACCAGCAACGTCAGGGTTACTGGTCTATAGTTCCCTGCCGTGTCCTTCACACCCTTCTCATACAATGGCACAACGTTTTTCAACCTTCAGTCTTCTGGCACCTCACCTGTGACTATCCATACTACAAATATCTCAGCAAGAGGCCCAGCAATCACTTCTCTAGCTTCCCACAAAGTTCTAGGGTGCACCTGATCAGATCCTGGGGATTTATCCACCTTTACCCTTTTCAAGACATCCAGCACTTCCTCCTCTGTAATATTGACATTTTGCAAGGTGTCACCATCTATTTCCTTCCTTTTATATCTTCCATATCCTTTTCCACAGTAAATACTGATGCACAATACTCCCTTAGTATCTGCCACATACTTCCTGTGCTAGTAAAAATATTCTGTTGTGTTGATGTCTGAAACACCTCCGGGTCTGTTGTGTCATTGTAAGCTCGTCATGAAGAATATCCCTTTGGACATTCTCACAAGTATAGTGCACCGAAAAGCAGAGATTTATATAAGATATGGCAACCCTTTTTGGATTACCGCGAAACAGGCTGATCTTCCACTCTAAAAAGGGCTTTCGTATAGCCATGACGATATGATCTAATGAATCACATATTAAGAATTGTGAATGTATGAATGTGTATCAGTTCATGCTCTCGAAGAACGACAGCTATCACTTTGTTATGCTGAGCTGTATTATTTATGTATTATTTATTGTTTATTTTTGTTTTTCTTCTGTCCGTTTAGAGACTTTAACATATTTTGTATATACATGCACATGGGTGTAATTTTGTTCAGTTATTTGAGTTGTTTTGTTATTGGTTTAATATAAATAATAAAATATCTTTTTCAATAAAAAAAGTTAAAATGCTAACATTGATAGATTAGAGTCCCAAATAACTCTCATTAGAGAGACCACTCATGGTGGTTTATGTTGAAGGTCCCCACACGGGTGATGGGGTGAGGTTGAGAGACCATCCCCGTCATGGTAACCTCTGTCACTGTGGGGAGTTGAAACTGCGCTGGTGGCCTCCCTCTGCATCACAAACCAACCATCCAGCCAACCGAGTGGGAGACTGTGTAACTGTTACACACAGAATCAGTCGCAGAAAAAGGGCAAGAGAAATTTTAATGACAAGGACAAAGGTGTATTTGAGTCAAAAATGTTCTCTGCTAGAGATTATATTTTATAATGAGACAAGTGTTTGGAAGTTATCTTTGGCTGAATACAATAATGTGAGACCAGTGAAATAACCAGAATGACTAATTGTGATTGGATATCGATAACTATAAAATAAGTGAATGTTTTTGATTGGTCTGTGGAAAGCATGCTGACTGTTGCATAAATCTATGAATCAGATGAAATATATTGAAAGGAGTGACCGTCCCCGTGGGAAATTCCTTCTGAACACATTGTGGAAGAAACCCGGGGTATGAAATGTCTGAGAATCGTCTGCTCGGTAACAGGAACATGGGGGTCGAATGACTGAAAGTTCCTGTAACATGGAGCTGAAAAAACCATCAGATCACCCCCAAACGTATTGAATGTTGGAGCATGTTTGAAGTACTGAATGGCATCATGATAGGTTTTAATTGTGTGTGATTTGAAAAACGTACATCTCTACTCCATCACCTTACATGTTACACACTGGGGCACAGCCGTTTTCCTGAAACTGGGAATAAGTTGGAACAATACCTGGAACATTCCATAATTCACATTCTCCAGGATATTCTATAACTATGTAGGGGGCATTAGAAATGCAAGAGAGAAAGAGAGGCAAGGTGCTGTATGCAGTAGTGAGAGTGGTGGAGCATGAGCCTTGTTCGGGGGTCGGTGCTATAACAGACATACAGTGAGTGTGAGGAAGCAGAGAAAATATGGTGACCCTTATCCTGACAGAGTGGGGAAGGTTATTGATACTTGTCCTGTTTTACTGGTCATTTCGTCAGACCCCAGAAACTGCACTGAGCTGGGTGGTGAGCTCAGACCATGCTGGGTGGGTCTGGTCGTGTGGCCCCCTCTGAGAAGAGCATGGTCCCCTTTGTAGTAGCCCATCCATCAGGACCTCCGTGCTGCTGTCGACAAACCATGGTGGAATTTCCCCTTCGCTGCCATGCTCGGGGAAAATGTGCAGGGCAGCTCCAAACTGAGAAAGCGCAACCGTGTGCCCATTGGCCTTTTAAGATGACCCCAGTGTCAGGGATCACGGAATACCCAGCGGCATCCGGGCGACTGTGAGTACCTCCAGTCATGATGGTTGGGAGAATCGGGATGGCATTGTATGAGAGGGACACTATGGAGTGGGGTGTGTAGTTAATATGATGAGTTTGGTAAGATAGTACCATGAAACTAGCTCAGCCTCGTGCAGACAACCCCTTTGTCACACTCAAAGAAAATGTCACTGAGACAGTTTTTTGTGAGATTCAGCCCAGTGAGGCGAAGACTCTGCTGTCCTCATTCCCAGTTACAAAGCTGCAGAACAAATGCTCATCCAAAACTCTCCAATGCCAGAACTCACAGCAATATCCCTTTCACTCATAATTCTTCGAAATACTGACCTGTGTTGCATGATACTATCGGAATGAATTCATTTCAGCATTCTGAACCTGTGAACATATCCTTCCATGACATTTTATCTCGGTGTACACACCCCCACCCTGTCTCCACCCCAAAAACACACTCATTTACAGTCATATTGCACGAGACTGCCAGTATGACTGGCCATTTGGCCCAGCTGGTCCATGGCAAACAAAATGTCCATCTAGACTTACCCCATTTCCCTGCCCTTGTTCTGTATCCCTCTAATCCTTTCCTATCTGTGTATTTGTCCAAATGTCTTTTCAATGCTGTTACTGGACCCACCTCAATCATTTCCACTGTCAGCTCAGTCCATATGCGTACTACACTCTATGTTTAAAAGTTGCCCCTCAGTTTCCTTTTTACATTTTACATCCTTTCCAAACCTTAATGGATGTCCTCTAGTACTCGATTCACCAAACTTGGGAAAAAATTTTGAAGTATTCGCCACAGGCACACCTCTCATGATTTTATAAGAGCTACACTTCTATAAGAACCCCCTCGGTTTCCAACGCTGTAAAGCAATAAGTTCTAACCTGTTCAATCTCTGCCTAAAACATCGAGCCTTTAGCCCAGGAAACATCTTTGTAAATTTCTTCTACACTTTTTCTCGTTCAATAATATCGTTTCTAGAGCAAGCTGAACAAAACTGAACACAATACTCCAACTGCAGCCTTGCCAAGATCCTGTAGAACTGCAACATAACGTCCCAACTTCTATACTCAATGCGCTGATGAAGGCCAATGAGCCAACAGCCTTCTTCACTGTCCTGTGTATCTGTGACTCAAATTTCAGACAACCGTGCACCTGATATCCAACGTCCGTTTGTTCCACTACACGCCTTAAGGCTCTCTCATTCGTCATTAAACTCCTACCTGGATTTGACTTTCCAAAATGCTATTTCTCAGCCCACTTCCCCAGCTGATCAAGGTACTGTTGCAATTTCTGATAACGTTTCTCACTGTAAATGATGTCTCCTAATTTAGTGTCATCTGCAAACTTACTAACGTTGCGTTGTGCACTCTGGTGCAAATCATTGATATAGATAACAAACAGCAATGGAGCCAGGTCCGACCACTGAGGCACTCCACGAGTCACAGGCCTCCAGTCCGACAAGCATCCCTCCACCATAGCCATTTGCTTCAGAACGTCAAGCCAACTGTGTCGCCAATTTGCCAGTTTACATTGGATTCCATGCGATCTAACCTTCCAAATTGGCCTACCATGTGGGACCTTATCAAAGGCCTTACTGAAATCCATATGTCTACCACCCTGCCCTCCTCATCCTTCCTGGTCACTTCCTCAAAAACTCTATGAAAATTTGTCAGGCATGATCTGCCACGCACAAAGCTATGCTAACTGCTCGAAGTCAAACTCTGTCTTTCCAAATGCATGCATATCTTATATCTCCGAACCGTCTCTCGTGGTTTCCGAAACAGATGTAAAGCTTACTGGTCTATATTTCCCAGGCTTTTCTTTTCAGCACTTCTGAATAAGGGCACAACATTTGCGACTGCCCAGTCTTCTGGAACCTTGCCCCTGAACTATCTTCTCTGGCCTCGTGCAGTACTCTTATATATATATATATATCTGGTCAGGACCAAGAGATTTATCTGACTTTGTGCATTCTAATATGTCCAACAGCACCTCTACTGTGATATGGACTGTACCAAGATATCACAACTAACCTCTGAAAGGTCACAGGTCATCATGTCTTTCTTCATGATAAACGCAGAGGGGAAATTGAGGACCTCTCCCATATCTTGAGGTTTTACACATGTAGGCCCATTTTGGATTTTAAGGCGTCCTATCTCTCTCTAGTTGTTCCTTTTCTTTACTATACTGAATTTGGATTCACCCTAATCTGCTCAGCCAAGGCTATCTCATCCCCCACTTTAGCCCTGCTGATTTCCTTCTTCAGTAAACTCCTGTATCCCCTGTGTACCTCCAGAGATTCCCTTGGTCCCAGCTGCCTGTACCTGAGCGACACCTCCTTTTTTTCTGGTCAGAGCCGCAATATCTCTTGTCATCCATGGTTCTCTCTTCCAGCCTCACTTTCCCTTCACACTCACAGGAACATGTAGACCTTGAACTTGAGCTATCTCACTTTTGAAGCCCTCCCACATGCCCGGGATCCTTTTACCTGGAACTACACGACTCCAATCAAGCCCTGCAATCCCCTGTCTAATTCCAACAAAATTCGACTTGCCTCAATTTAGAACTTTAATCTGTGGACCACTTTTGTCCCTACCATACCTATTTTAACATAAATACAGCTCTGGTCACTTTTCCCAAAATGCTCCCCCACTTTACGTCCGTCACGTATCGTACCCAATTTCCCAACAGTAGGTCGAGTTGTCCCTTCCCCAGTAGGACCCTCTACATGCTGCTTGTGGAAGCATTCCTGAACACACTTAACAAATTACATTCCATATAAGTTTTTAACCCTCTGGAAGTCCCCGTCTATGTTAGGATAATTAAAATCACCCATTATGACAACCCTATTGCTCCTGCAAGTCTTGCCAGTCTCCCTGCATATTTGTTCTTCTAATTCTCATTGATTATTTGAAGGCTTCTAGCACAACCACGATAACATTACCACCCCCTCTTACTTGTTTGCATCATTTACAAAATATCATTGGTTATTATCTCAGCTATTTCATCTTTAAGTACTAGAGTGATACGCGGCTTAATCAGAACTATTGGTATTTAAATTGTTTCTATTTACATCTCTTCCTCGCAGTGATTATCACATTCGCAGCATTCCTTGTCAAGGTACAGTGGTGATATGGAGCTGTAAATGGATGGGAACTCTACATCCTGTCACTTTCAGCATTGGTTACATGTTTCCCCACACTGGGCAGTGATCTAACACAGTGTTACTGAACAATGCAACAGCCTGGGTTTATATATGAATGAACCAGTGCGGACTGCACAGCCCCCCACGCTGGACATTTAGCCCAGGATTATAGATCCAGCATTGGTGTGGGCTGCACAGAGTTTCACTCTGCACATTGCTGGGTTGCATTCAGCAGACACTAGCCGGATCTACACAGTGTTCCATCCTGAATATGTAATGGATTGGCTGCTTATGTGATTTGGATTGCGAATGTGAGAGAACTAAACATCTGGCAATGCCTTTATTTTGTGTTTTAATTCTTGTGATTGCACTCTTCAAATCCCGACTCATCCGGTTAGACCCATCCCTCTGGATGAGTCATGGTGACTGTTGTTACAGCATCTCTGTCTGCAACATGACCACGAAATGGAGCAGAGGCTGCAGAGAGGACAGTCTCCATAAAATGGAATGAGGGAATCACAATCAGATCAGCCGTGGTCTTAGTGAATGGTGGGGCAGGATTGAATGGACCACTAATGCAATTTATTCATATATTTCTGTTTGTTCCAAGCAATCTCCCCTTCTCTCCCAGTGTCCCATACTGGTGGGGAGTGAGTCCCCTCCTCCTGTTCCTGCGTAACAGGATTCTCGGGCCTCAGTAGCCTCCAGGTTTCCCTGTGCCCCAGTTTGAGCAGTTGAATGACTGCCTCCTGATACCAAGTTTGTAAAAAATATATGTCCTTCTCCTGCTCCTGAGTAACAGGCTCCAATAGCTCTGTGCTCACCTGCTGCTCCTGTGGAATGGCGGTGAGGGACTGAATGGCCTCTTCACATTCTTCACAGCTTTTCTTGATGAAAGGCCATTCTACTGTTTCTGTAAAACTTCATCAAAATATGACTGATGTATTTTTGTATTTGACTCTCAGTAATTAAGCAAACAAGCCGACTGGCAGAATTCTGATGCTGAATAGCCTCCTCCTGTTCCTGTGTTATACACTGAAGAGTCGATAGACTCTCAGAGATGTGCAGCATGGAAAAAGATCTTTCCGTCTGGTCATCCATACCGCCAAATATCCTAAATTAATCTCGTCCCCCTTGCCAGCCAGTGGCCCATCTCCTTCTACACACTTCCCAGGCATATATCCATCCAAATGCTTTTTAAATGGTGTAACTGTACCTGCCTCCACTACCTCTTTTGGCAGTTGAATCCATACACGCAGCAGTCTCTGTGTGAAAATGTTGTCCCTCGTGTCACTTTTTAAAATCTTTCTCCTCTCACCTTAAACCTTTGTCTTCTAAATTTGGACTCGTCTATCCTGGGAAAAGACATTGACTGTTAACCTTATCCATGCGCCTCATGATTTTATAAATCTCTTTAAGGTCCCCCTCAGCCTCAACACTTGAAAATAGCCCCAGCCTATTCAAACTCTCCCTGTCACTCTGACCCTCCAAAACCTGCAACATTCTTTTACATCTCTTCTGCACCCTTTCAAGTTTGACAACGCCTTTCCGACAGCAGGGAGCCCAGAATTAAAGGCAATATTACAAAAGTGGCCAAACCAATGTCCTGTACAGATTAAACATGTCATGCAATTGCTTCGACTCAAAGCACGCACCAATAAAGGGAAGATCACCAAGTGCCTTCATCACTGCGCTATCTACCTGTGACAGCACTTTCAAGGAACGAAGAACCTGCACCACTAGTCTAGCTTTGCTGCCTCACAGGGCAGCGACCTGGGTTTAATTCCATCCTTGAATGATTGACTGTGTGGAGTTTGTACATTCTCTCCGTGCCTGCGTGAGTTTCCTCCGGGTGCTATGTTTTACTCCGACAGTGTAAGGATACACAGGTAAGGGTAGATTGGCAATGCGAAATTGCGCACCGTACCCAGGGATGTGTAGGGGAGGTGGATGACCCATGGGAAATGCAGGCTTAGAGGGATAGGGCAGGTGTTTGTCCAGTGGGATACTGTTTCGAGGGTCGGTGTGGCCTCGATGGGCCAAAAAGCCTGTTTCCTAACTGTAGGGATTCGATCATTTCTATGGTGTTCTCCTTGATTTCAGCTTTCCACAGGAACCTACCTATATGTCTTGCCTTGATTTGTCTTGCCAAAATGCAACACCTCACATGTAAATAAAATAAACTCTATCTGCCACTCGGTTCACCTAAACAAGGTCCCATTATAGTCTGAGAGATCATTCTTCACTGTCGACTACACCAACAAATTTGCAATTATCTACAAACTTACTGACCATACTGCATATACTCAAATGTAAATGATTTGTATCAGTGACAAAAGGCAGTGGACCCACTGTTGATCTTTGTGGCACGCCACTGGTCACAGGTCTCCAACTTTAATGAACAAATGTCCACTGTCACGCCCTGAGTCCAATATTCAAGAAAATTTTGGATCAAAGTGCCGAGTTCTCCCTGGACCCCAAACAGTTTAACCTTGCTAACCAGTCTACCATGTAGAACATTTTGGTTGTCTTACTGAATTCCATAAAGACAACATCCACTGGCCTGTCTTCATCAATCATCTTCATCACTTCCTCAAAAGATTACACCGAGTCAGTGAGACGTGATCTCCAATGTACAAAGCCCTCTTCAGTCCTCGTCTTTTCAAATGCGTACACATCTTTTCCCACAAAATCCCCTCCAACACTTTAGTCACCATTGACGTCAGGCTCAGCGATCTATGGTTACCTGTTTTTTTTTCCTTACATTCTTAAATAATGACAGTATTTTAGCAGCCCTCCAGTCTTTTGACACCTTACTTGTGGAAATCAATTATACAAATACATCAGCAAAATGCTGAGCATTTTCTTTCCTAGTTTCCCACAAACATCTGGGAAACAACTGATCAGGTCCCAGGGATTTGTTCACCTTTATGTGTTTTAAAATGTCAAACACCTCCTTGTAATATAGACACTTTTCAAGATATCACTATATATTTATTCATTATCTCGCCCTTGTAATCTCCTCCTCTTTAAATACTGAGGAGAAGGTTTTCTTTCGTATTTCTCCAATCTCCTGTGGTTCCACACATAGGTAGTCTTACTGATCTTTAAGGGGCCCTCTTCTCTCCCTAGTTAATCTTTTGCCATGAAAGGATTTGTAGAATTTCTTCAATGCCTCGTTAACCGTATTTCTAAAGCCATCTCATGTCCACATTTTTCTGGCCCGATTTCCCCATTGACTATGCACTTACTGCCTTTATACACCTCTCGGGATTTACTTGATCTCAGCTCTGTTTACCTAACATATGCCTCCTTCCTTACCTTGACCAGAGCATCAATATATCTAGCCATCCAGCACTCCCTGCACCCACCAGCCTTGCCCCTCTCACTAATGGGAACACGTTGGCTCTGGACTCTCTGAAACCAGGTTTTGATGGCCTTGCGTTTTCCAACCATCCATTTACCTGTGAATAGAGTATTCCAATTAGCCTTTCACAGGGCTCGCCTAACACTTTCAAAATTGGCCTTATTCAAAGTTAGAACTTTAACGTTTACACCAGGTCTTTCCTATTCCACAACTAATTTAAAACTAATATTTATGCATAACAGAAAGTTAACGAAATACTTCCTGCCCCTCTGTAACCGGCTCAAGCGTCTGAATGGGCTCCTCGTGGGCCTCTGGAATAAACTGGAAAGGCTGAATAGCCTCCTCTCCTGTCCTTGTGTAACAGACCCGAGACATTAAATGAGACAGCAACCCGTGGATTACGAGCAGTTGTTAAAACTGTATCTGATGGAGGTCCACCTCTTCTCAGTTACAGGAAAACAACCAACACAATGTACTCCAGGTGCCCTCTCACCAACACCTCATACAGCTGCAGCGACACATCTCTTTGTTTTGAATGATTCTTTTGGCAAAATGTGCTGAAAAATGTGTTGCTGGAAAAGCATAAAACGTCGATTTTCCTGCTCCTTGGATGCTGCCTGACCTGTTGCGCTTTTCCAGCAACACATTTTTCAGCTCTGATCTCCAGCATCTGCAGTCCTCACTTTCTCCTTGTTGGCAAAATGCGCCAATATTCTAGATTACCACCTTTTGAAGTAGCAACAGGATAATATGGGCTGAATCGCCTTCTATTCTCCCTCTGTAATCGGTCCAGAGGCACAGAATTGCTTCGGCCTGTTGTTGAGCAGCAGACTCAATGCTCTGTCTCAAAGTTATGAAAGGATGTGATAGCAGAGCACTTAAAACCAGGAGTAGCCTCACACTGGTCAATAAGGAATCTAGAAACTTGCCCACCCGACTTTTCTTTATGCAGCCGATCTATTATTTTATAACAGCCTCTTTCATAAACAGTGTGGAACATATATAGACCCCGGCAGTGTTCTGTTAATACTCTCATATCCAAGTTTAAAAAAAAGATTTGAAGATTTATGATCCATCCCTCAGCAACCCTCATCCATTCCATCCAAACCTAGAAAATATTCTCTTTTGTAGTTATTTGAAAAGTGATGTGTGGAACTGGTTAATTGAACCTGTTTGCTCAGTCATGATTTGGAGATGCCAGTGTTGGACTGGGATGTACAAAGTTAAAATCACACAACACCAGGTTATAGTCCAACAGGTTTAATTGGAAGCACACTAGCTTTCGGAGCGCCGCTCCTTCAGCAGGTGATAGTGCAAGATACACTTCTAAGGAACAGAATTTATAGCAAAAATTTACAGTGTGATGTAACTGAAATTATTCATTGAAAAATACCTTGATTGTCTGTTGAGTTTTTCATGTGTTTGAATACCATTATAGTTTCACTTCTTTCATTTGTGTAAATCACGAAACCTTTTTAAAAAATAAAATGTTGCATTCTCGGGTTAGCTGCAACAGTGAATGTTAGCTAGACAATATGTTGAAGGTGTTAGCCCCCTGTGTTCTCTGTCTATGCCATGATGTGCAGATTGATTCTAATCTGAAAAGTGAGATAACAGGGTTTTTCATGACTCCATGCAGATTTTGAGCTCAGGGTTTTACTTGAATTCACGAAGTTTTTGAACAAATTACAATGTAACTCTGCAAGTACAAATTCATCCCACAAAATATATGTGTGCATGTGGGTCTTTGTCGGTTTGTGTGTGTGTGTCTGTGTCTGTCTGGATTGGGGGTTTTGTGAGTGTGAGAGAGAATGTACATGTGTGTGTAGTGATGTAGAGTGTCTTACGTCTGTGAGGGGGTGCATGTGTGAGTGTGGGAGTGTGTGTGCGTGTCTGGGGTGGGGGATTGTAAGTGACTGTGAGAGAGAGTGTATATGTGTGTGCATGAGTGTAGAATGGTCTAAGTCTCTGACAGGATGACTGTGTGAGTCTGGGAGTGTGTGTGTGTGTCTGTAAGGGTGCGTGTGAGTGTCTGTGTGCATGTCTGTGTACATGTGTGTCTGTATGTATGTCTGTATAGAAGTGCCTGTGTGTGTGTGTATAGTGCAATGGTGGTCACCTCTAATGTGACATGAACCCAAGTTCCCGGTTGAGGCCTTCCCTATGTGCATCAAATTAGCTATCAGCCTCTGCTCGGCCACCTTTCGCTGCTGCCGGTCCTGAAGTCCGCCTTGGAGGATGGTCACCAGAAAGTCCGAGGTTGAAGGTCCTGGACCACTGAAGTGTCCCCAACTGGGAGGGAAGACTCCTGTGTGTTGATTGTTGTGCCGTGCCCATTCATCCGTTGTCGTAGCCTTTGCTCGGCTTCCCAGAGTTTGTTCAGTGACTGTGATTAATCCAATCTCCATGGATTCTAATTATTCCAGTGGAAGGTTTCCATATTTAAATGATAAATGTGCGCCGTTCAATGTGTTATCCCATAACATGATCGGAGCATCACAGGACTGACAGGGATCAGCATATTTGGACAGAGGGGAAGGAGAGATCAGAATCTGAGAACATTAGACTGGAATGTTCCAAAAATGTATCAGAATCTGGGAACATTACACTGGCAGGTTCCAACCATAGACAGGAGTTTATCACATTATGTTTGGTATCTTTCTGCATTTTATTTGCTGGTCATTATCATTAAGGATCTATTACGCTCTTCTCATTATTCGATATTTTTATTATCCTTTCCTGGCTATCGTTGGTGTTCCTGGTAAGTGTCAGTGACCAGATTTTTTTAAAAACCGGTTATGACTGTATTACTGTTCTTTCATATAGTCTACAATTCTTGTCACTATTATTTTCCTATTGAAACTTTCAATCCATATATTCACTCTACAGACCACTAATAACTACATCAATGAATGTGTTCAATTACTGTCTCCCTCTCTGCTCTGGCAGTGTTACTCATGGGTCTCTATGTTAACCTACTCAGTTCCAGCTGCGAACGACAATTTATTGTATCATTGCCTTTGTTACTTACATATTAAGAGCATGGAGGTCCCTCTCTACTGTTGTGGTTACAAACTTCACTTCCTTCCACTGTTTCCATCCCATCCCTGGCCAATATCTGCTGCTGAAGCAGACAAGTCACAACTGTGGGAGATCCCTTTGAACATGAGCTGATTCCTGACACCATTCCCTGAACATTTCAAACTTGAAATACTCACCACCCCAGAATGTATCTCACCGGTTTATTCCATCTTCTGTTTGAATCTTGAGCTATGAAATACCATCTTAATAAAGTTAATAATCTGCTGCTGACACTCCCGGCTTCAAATCTGCAGAAGCAAATCTGATTTGACCTCACACCAAACTCCCATCCATCTGTCATTCATGTGCACGCCGATGTATATTGCTATTGTGCCTGGCAATGCCTTTATTTGAACGTTCTCAAACACTTTACCTCATCTGTCCATGAAACGTCTCTCGTTCTCTCTCTGTCGATTGACAAAAAGCCTGCCAGTTGTTCTTCTTTAAAATAATTTCCTCCATGTGGGTTCCTTCTCAAACAATGAGTTTCACAATCAACCACGCCAATCGCGCATACACACGCATTCTCCCTCAGTTTCTGATGAACACACACACACAGCAAATCTTCCCATTCTCGGCTGTAATCTGATGCGAGTATGGTTCGCATATGATAGTAAAGTTTGCAATACTCTCTACGCTGGGCATTTAGTGCAGTTTACTGAGCAACACACTAGCATGCTCTGCACAGCTCTCCATGCTGGGCTGTCATCTTGTCCCAGTTTATGTTGTTTGTGGTGTTCTGTGATGTAGATTGAGAATTTGATGTAACAAACCATTCCAGCTGATCTGACAATGCCCTTATTCAATGTTGTCATTCTTGTAAGTTTTCTCTCGAAGATCTCACTTCTCCAGTTAGTCCCACTGCCCTGTCTTTTTCTCCATATTTCCACAGCATTTTTCAGTTAATTAACTGCCTGTTTCTGTCTTTAATGTGAATCTTTCTGTCCCTCTGTATCTTTCCCTGGCCTTTGCTTTTGGCTCCTTAGTGTATCGAGTGCTGGCATTGTGAAGCTGAGAAACAGTGAAATGGTGTGTGTCAGGCTGTTGTTCACTTTCTGGTATGTCCCATGTGATGGTCCATGGACAGGGGTGTTTCAGAAGTTATGAGACATATCCTTGTAACTTGGTCTGTACCTGACTTTGTCCCTCTCAGGTGACCTTGCGATCAGTAGCACGAGGAAACCCCTACAGTAAAGGACCAGGCATCTAAATTGTGTGACAATGCTGTCACTTAAAAAAAAAAGTTATTTTCTCCTTTTTTAAATAAGAATGATCGTAAAGGCCAAACTGTCTGCTGAAAACGGCTCAAGTAAATAACTTACCACGCTTTTAGGGTTTTTAATCAATAGTAGTAACAACGGCAACATAACTTATCCCCAGCTGCTACTCTGTCTGAAACCTGACTTGATGCTGATTCCTCCTGGATTGGAGAACTGTATGCAAGAATGTATGTCTGAATGTTCCATTTTTGCAAAGGGGTGTGTTTATGGGATGTTAGTTTATTCGAACAGTTCATCTGTCGAAGGTACTGTATCCATTATTCGGTTAAGGTTTCCAATAGTTAAATTATTGTAAATTCCTCTTCATTTTGAATGGATTTTCATTAGAGTGTTTACGTATGTTGTGTTTTGCTTAATGGTAAGTGGTTTGACTAGTAGCATCGCATTTGGAACACCCATTTCACATCTACCTTTAAAATAAGGAAAGGTTTGGTATCCAAACTACCTCCTTAAACTAGTTTGAGGCAGTCTGGTTCGTCTATAGCAAACTGGGAACTCTTGTCTGGTAACACCAAATTGGGTTTAGAATTACAATCCCTACAGTGTGCAAACAGGCCATTCGATCCAACAAGTCCACACCAACACTCCGTGGAGTAACCTACCCAGACCCATTCCACTACCCTATTATTACACATTTACCCCGACAAAGGATCCTAACCCACATGCCCTGAAAACTATGAGCAATTTAGCATGGCCAATTCACCTGACATGCACATCTTTGGATTGTGGGAGGAAACCAGAGAATCCAGAATAAGCTCATGCAGACACTGGAGAGTGTGCACCAGGTGACTATTGGGTTCAAAGATCGCGTATGGTAGCTGTTAGTTTCTTTTGTTGCGGATGTTGAATTCGGTTGGGTTAAACAGTGTTTTGTGTATAAAGATTCTTTCAGTCATTAAGAGTTCTCTGGGTGTGGAAGAAGTAAAGTTGGGGGTTTTGCAAAAGGTAATGAAGGCAAAGCTGTAGGAATTGACAGACAAGCAGGAGTTGGGTTTGCTTTTGTCTGTGAGAAAATGTGAGATAATTACAGCTGTAGCTCGGCAATTACATTTGGTAGAACTGCCATTAGACTCTTTGGAAATACCTGGAATTCAATTTCAAATGAGGCACTTTGAACATGAGAAGGAATTGAAACAGTTTGAATTATGATGAAAAGTAGAAATAAAAGAAAAGGAAATGAAGAAGAAAGAGAGGAAAGGACAGAAGGAAAGCAGAGAGTTTTAACTGAAAATGTTAGCAATTAGAGAGGAAAGTTGACATAGAGGGCGGTGATGAAGGTAGACGGTCGGCAGGATGAGGAGGATAGTGAGGTTGAGCAACCCTATTGTAACCAATGGCCTAATGGGGTTCTGTTTAAATACATCCAGACATTATCTAAATTTGATGAGAAGGATGGGGAAGCCTTTTGAATTTCATTTGAGAAAGTGGCTAAACAAATGCAGTGCCCAGTGACCATGTGGATTTAGTTGATCAAAACAAAGCTGATAGGTATTTGCATCCCTATCGGAGGAGGTATCTGGCCAGTATGAGGTAGTGAAGAAAGCCATCTGAAATCCATATGAGCTTGGGTCAGAAGCCAATAGACAGCATCTAAAAAAGGGTCCCTGGTTAAACGCGCATTGAGTTTGAAAGGATCAAACAAAGTCATTTTGAAAGGTGGGTACGGGTATTAAAAACAGAACAAACCTATGGCTCTCTATGAGAGATTCTTATTTGGAGAAGTTCAACAATTGACTTCCTGCAGTCGTGAGAACTCGTGTGGAAGAGCAGAGAGTAACAATGGCAAGATCAGAAGCTGAAATGGCTGATGATGATGATTGAGTTCAGAAATCAAAGTTTGGTATCTGTGAGAGATTGTGAAGAATGTGCGAGATCTTTTTAAAACATATACCTGTGAGAGTAAGGTTTACTGGCATTGGCCAGGAGTAGCAGGTAAAGAGGTTACAGCATTAAGAGGTACAGGAGCATGTAATTCTTTTATGCTGAGACATGAGGAGCTATGCCATTCAGAAGGACTATTGGAGAGATGAGAAGTGCTCCATTATGTAACGTGTGGTTGGAGTGTCCAGTGGCAACATCAACAGATTTATTCCACAATGGGGAAGGGGGCCTTGAGCTTGGTGTTGGCATTACAACATTTCAGCATTTAAATTGCGAATAAGATACATGAGACAAATCATTATCACTGATTGTGACCCCTTAAAGTTTTTGGAGAAGTTTAGGGAGAAAAATACCAGTCTGTTTCGATTGAGCTTATTATTGCTGCCATTCAGTTTGAAATTATACAGGTGACAGGGCGAGAAAACCTAAGTTTTGACACGTTGTGGAGACTTGGATGAAGAAAGACAAAGGCATTCTGTGGCAGGAGGAAAATGATTGAAATCGAAACTAGTTGTCAACATTTGTATGCTCAGAGTCAATGTAAAGCATATTTATTCCAGTCTGCTAATAGAGGGAGATTAGGTGGTCTAAAATGAAACCACCTTTGTATATTGATGGATGATTCTATTAAAGATGGAGTTGTGAGAATACAATCACTATAAAAAGCTTATTTTCTCTTGTTTTTTTTTTGAAGAGAGGTTTTAAAGGCAGAGGTGCAGAACCGCTGTCTGAAAACAGTTTAAGGAAATAACTGAGATTTTAGATTTCGTTAAAACGGTGGTAACAATGGAAGGGCAGTGGCCAGCTCTCCCGGACCAGGGTTTCTCAATTTGTTTTTAGCTGAAGCATTCAGAAGCTGCTGGGGATCCCAAAAGGGTTGGAAGTTTCAATACATGATCCCCAGCTGCTTTTCTCTGAGATCTCTGTTGATGTTGTTTCCTCCTGGATTGGAAAACTGCTGGAAGGATCTGTATTTGAATATATTTTTGTGCCATGCGGTGTAAACAAAGAAGTTACAGTATCTATTGTTTGTGTAAGTGCTCCAACATATAAGCTATCCCAAAGCGTTCATTTCTTTGATTATATTTTAACTGAAGCATTTGAATAGATTATATTTTGCTTAATGTCGAGTGGTTTGACCAGTCGCAACATATCTGGAATGCACACTTCACATCTATATTCAAAATAAGGAAAGGTTTGGGACTAAACGGCCTTCTTAAAATATTTTGCGGGCATCTATCTGGTTCACAACATTTGTACCGAGGACTTTCTGACTGGCTCCTGTAATTGAAAATTTTGTTGAGATGCTGGGGATGGTTTGCTGGAGGTTGTGCTGTGAGCTGCCTCAGACATTCAGGGAAACCTGAGGATTTGGTGGCCCAACTCTGGATGGAGCATGGAGACTGTATATACAACATCTGGATCTGCAACATGAATGCCAAATGGAGCAGAGGCTGCAGAGAGGGGAAGCTCTGCAACCACAGAGTGTGTGTGTGTGGGAAGGAAATCTGCTGGACCCACCCCGTGTTTTCCAGGAACAGCTTCCCAAGCTCCCCTTAACCCAGGAGCAGAGTGTCAGGGGCCCTGACTGAACAAGAAGATGGTCACAGAGCAGTGTCACCTCCTTCAACACGACCTGTAGCTTCACACCAGGGGGAGGATGGTGCTGCCAGTGGCTGTTAGGGTCACTGTTTCATTCAGCTTCTATAATCCAGAACTTTCCAGACGGGACTAGGTGACATATCCATCATCTCCCAGTATCTCAACATCAATATCACCATTGGGTGATGGAGGATATATATAGTGGATGAGGTAAATACATTGTTTCTCCCACAGCAGGGAGCTGCCGGGTGTTTCCAGTATAGTTGGATTCCCGATGGTGTACATGACATCTGCGGAGTAGCCATGTCAATGGGGAGAGGTAGAGGAACCGAAGGAGCTCTCTCTCTCTATTAATGTTACAGTATGCCCATGCACAGTACATCATGTTGGTGAATACCCACTGTCCTGGTAGCAGTCACCGCCTCTTCATTCAGAAGCAGTCAGTCATTCCCATCGTCATCAGGTCTCCACGTAGAAAGAAATGAATATATCTTGGATAAAGGCTGTCCCCTTGATGCATGTTTCAAAACATTATCCCCTCCACCAATCAACCACATCAAAGTATTCCATGTGTACAGAGAGCAATGGGGTCACTTGGAGTGTGTGGGAGCAGACGATCAGGGATGGAGCAAAACCTCCCATGTCTGAACGGGTCTGTGGGAAACCCCCAGTACCCAATATCATTATGTCCTCTAATCCCACTCCACTTCAGTATCGTATTTCCTTCCATTATTCCTGTATATGGAATGACAGGTTATATCATGTTAAATTCCACCTGCCAAATTATTATCTATTGCCTTTACCTCTCTGAATCTATTTGCAGACTCTCCACCCTCTCTTGATAATTTAATCTCCTGCTTACCACAGCGACATCACCAAACTCAGCATCTGAATATCTCTTCCATCCTCCTGATCATTAATATAGACTGTAAATAGTTGAGAACCCAGCGCTGGTCACTTTGTGACTCCACCGGTTATATTCCCTCCAATTGATTTGAGACTGATTTATCCTGAGTGCCTGCTCCTGTATGATGCCCAGTCCTTCCCCATTCCTGTGCAACACAGAAAGGGTTGAATAAGAACAAGGAGCATCTGTGAGGAATCTAACTCCTCGATGAGTCTTATGTCACCCCGGCCTCTGTTCCACTTTCCTGCTATCTCTCCATCCTAAAACTCCAGCCTCTCGTTGTAGATTGCGCCACATGAATAAAAATCCACTCCATATCTACACATTCAATTACCTTTAGCATTTTACAGACCTCAATGAGATCTCTTTTCATTCTTATAAACTGGAGAGTATAGGCCTAAACAGCCCAATTTCTCTTCATAAGACATTCACTTCAAATATGGAATCAATCTAATGAAGCTCTTCTGAATTGCCTCCAATGGAAATGCTTCATTCTGCAGGACACTCATATTTCCTTCCATTATTCCTGTATACTCCAGTTGCAGCCTCACTAATGCCTTGCATAGCTACACCAACACTCCCTACCTTTCTACTCTATTCTTTTATAAATAAACACTGAAATTATGCTTGCATTTCTCATTACTTGCAGTACCCGCAGGCAGGCTTTCTGTGATATTCAAGCAGACACCCAGATCCCTCTGCACCTAAGCACTTTGAACTTTCTCTCCATTTAGATAATAATTTGTCTTTCTATTATATTGGCCAACTTGAATAGCCCCATATTTATCCACTTTAATTTTCCTTGACAAATGTTGTCCCATTCACCCAACCTATCCATATAGTTTTAAAATCTTTTGCATCATCATTCCGAAGTAATTTCCCACTGATGTTAGTGGCATGTGAAAATGTGGCATCATATTTACTATCCCATCAACCGAGTACAGTAATATCATCGATCGCAAATGGTTGAGGCATGAGCACTGAAATCAGTGGCACCCCACAAATTGCATTTGGCAAAATTAAAATGACACATTTATTCCATGTGACTGCATTTTGTTGGTTAACCAATCCTCCATCCAAGCTAATAAATTACCACCAAACCCATGTTGTCTGATCTTACCATTTACTCTTTGGAGAAGTGACATATCTGATGCCTTCAGGAAGACCAGATATGTTCCATCTCCCACGATCCACCTTGTTTGTGACATCTTCAAATAACTCAACCAAACAATTCAAACTTGATTTGTCCTTTGTAAAACCATGTTGACTCTGACGGATTGTAGTTTAACTTTGCAAATGTCCTGAACAATGGACTGCAACAATTCGCCTTAAATTACAATAGTTTATTGTTACACTTTCGTCCCTAATGTATACCATTATTATAAGTTCTTCAATTTCGACAGCCTTTACGTTTTCTTTGAATTCCTGTTTAACGGGCACAAGGCTTTAAAAGGTCTGCTCCAATTGCTGTGAAAGAGCCATGTGTGGCTGAATGGACTCCTGCTGGTGTACAAACGCGATGGGCTGACATCTTTCTGGAGTTCCCATTTTGTCATCTCCAAGGCCAGAATGACCTCCTCAAGTTGATGCTTTAGAAGATTGGGAGGTATGGAATCTTCCTGTTGCTGTGTAACATTTTGAGAGGCTGATGGGTCTTCTCATACTTCTCCATAACAGGTGGATATGCTGAACGATCTCCTGATGTATACCGGAGATGGGAATGTGGGAATGATTGGTCTTCTCTTGTTCCCATACAACACACACGTGTCTAACTGACCTCTTCCTTTTCATGAAAGAAGTCTCAGATAGTTTTTATCCTTATCCAATTCCCTTGCAATAGGCTCGGTAGGTCTGAATGGCCTCCTGTTATCCCAGTGTAACAAATCTCCAGTCACTGTGTGATGGCTTCCAGTTCCTATGTTACAGACTTGAGGAGGTTGAATGGACTGATCCTGTTGCTGTTTCACAGGATATTGGTGCAGCATGGCCTACTGTTATAGTCTCGAGTGGCTGATTGACCTCCTTCTGTAAATGTATATCAGGCTCCAGGGGCTGAATAGCCTCATCCTGTTTTGATGTAGCAGGATCAATGCCTGAGTATCCTCCTGTTGTTCCTGTGTAACAGGCTAGAGAACGGAATGGATTACTCCACTATCTGCGTAATTCTCTTCATTTGTTGACTCCTTCTGTCATCTATGTTCAAATAAGATCATCTTTAAGTTTTGTAAACTCCAATGGCTACTGGGTCAACCTGATCATCTTTTCTGTATAAGCTAGCACCTTCATTGCAGGAATCAGTTGAGGGTACCATCTCTGAGCTGCTTCCAATATAACAACATCCTTTCTTCATTGAAGAGATTAAATCTGTACACACTACTCCAGATGTCATCTCACTAAGAACCTGTACAGCAGCAGCAACACTTTACCAGCCTGCTGTAAAGTTCCCACCCAGGTTAGAGTTGTCTCAGCTCTCTGGGGGAAACAGAGCATTGTTGGAAGATCATTGTCCTTCTCTACTCCATCGGCATAATGGGAGACCTGGAGAAATTAAAGTTTGAGAAGATCATAAATGATGTGGCGAGATGATCTCTACCATTATTCTCCCCAGAACCCACGTTGCTCAGATTCCACAGAATCTAGTAAGGTGTAGCGCAAAAACAGCAAGGAGGAGCAAACATTGATGGGAGTTATGTATCAAAGTGAAAGCTGCAATACAAATGTTGGACATGTTATAAAACAGGAAATGATATACACATTTGTGTGTACTTCAGTAATAACATACTGTTTAAATTATATCTAAACTGTGTTAACCCAATTGAGTGCTAATGCTGGGAAATCTGGATTTCATAACCACGTGTGAAATGGTTTACATTAACATTATGTCGAGCACTGAGCTCGAGATCAGGTTATTTAGGAATTGGTGTTGAGTGATCAGAAGAGCTAATTGAAAATTTTGCTGTCAAGGACCTTTTGGGAACAATGACCACAATGTATTGTTTTTCGTTCAAGTACACGACAGTTTTTGTTTTATTTGAAGTAACCGTTATAAACCTGAGTCATGCAAGCCATGAAGGTGTGAGGAGAAAGTGGGGACTACAGATGCTGGAGATCAGAGTCGAAGAGTGTGGTGCTGGAAAAGCACAGTCAGGCAGCATACTAAGAGTAGATAAATCGATGTTTCGGGAATAAGCCCTACATCAGGAATGAAGCTTCTTGACCAAGGGGGCTGAGAGATAAATGGGAAGGGGGTGCGGCAGGGGGGAGGTAGCTGGGATTGTGATAGGTAGGTGAAGGTGGGGTTGAAAGTGATAGGTGACGAAGGGAGACAGAATGCCTCATCTATTGCATCCATTAAACCCAATGTGGTCTTCTCTACATTGGTGAGGCAGGAGGTCAACTTGTGGATCATTTCAGAGAATATCTCTAGGACAGCCACATTGAATAAATCCATCATCTTGTGGCTGAGCACTTTAACTCCCCTTCCCACTCTGCCAAGTACATGAGGATCCTGGGCCTGCTCCATCGCCAAATCCAAGCCACCAGAAGCCTGGAGGAAGAAAGCCTCCTCTTCGGCCATGGGACCCTCCAACCACAGGGGATCATAATGGATTTCCCCATTTCTCCATTTCCCCTAATCCCACCTTATCCTACTCCAAACTTCCAAATCAGCACCGCCTTTTTGAACATTCCTATGTGTCCACCTTCCTCCCTATCAGTCTGTTCCACCCGCCTTCCTCTCTGACTGTCACTTTCAACCCCACCTTCATCTACCTATTGAATGAAAGGAGGCAGCTTAGAAAAATGCCAAGTGTTGCAGTAAGCCAGTGGATTCAGTGAAATGTAGGACCCAGCAAAGGATGATCAAGAAACTGAGAAGAAAATCAGAAAGAGAAAAAGCGTGCAAATGAAAGAAAAACATAAAGACTTCTAAAAAGCGTCTATCGATGTATGAAAAAAATAAAAACAACGTCAAATGTGGAACAGTTGGTGTGCTTTCAGGATAATTTATTGCAGAGAACAGAGAAATCGCAGGGAAAAGAAACAGTTTCTTTGTGTCTATCTTCATGGAAGAATGTTCAGAAATTCTCCCAGAAATACTAAGTGACATGGGACTTGTGTAAGTAAAGTCTAAGATCATTCTTATCAGTGTTGGGGTTATCTTTGAAAAGAAAGCTGGATTGAGTATTTATAAATCTGACAGACTAGATGCACATCATACAAGAATTTCAGAGGAAGCAGCAATAGACAAGTTGATTGCATCGTGGATTTTCATTTTATTTTCCGACACATTCCCGAAAGGCATTTAGCCAATCTGGATAAGGCAAAGGTTATAAATATTATCCAACAGTTTAAGAAAGGAGGAATTTGGAGAATGGTGAACTACAGACCAGTTATCTTGTCATCCGCAGTCAGGTATCTGTTGGACTCGATTACAAAGAACATGTTACTAGATATTTAGAAGGTAATAACATAACTGGGGAGTGTGAGAATGTACCGATGGAAGGAAAACCAGAAATGTCAAACATTATTTGGAGTGGTTTGAAGATGATTCTTGTGGACATAGGCAATGATGAACCATTGGATAACGCATAGTTGGATATTCATGAGCTTTTTAAAAAAGAACTCCCACAGCAAGTTCATAAGAAAAATTTAAGGGGGAGGTATTGGGAAGAACATATGCAAATGGGAAAGTAAAAATTAGGTTTACAGTCATGTGAATGTAATTGGAAGATAGAGGATGTCGTGCCCCAGTTGCATCGAGCGTTGGTGAGATTAAACGTAGAATATTGTGTATTGTTCGGAGTCCCAATCTAAGAAAGAATATACTGACTACAGAGGAACTGCAAAAGGTATTATCCAGATTAATCCGTAAAATGGCAAGATTGTCTGATGGGGAACCTCAGCCTGTAATCTCGAGTTTCAAAACATGAGAGTTCATTGTGGTGAATCTTAGAAACATCGAAAGGACTGAATAACAGAGGGACATGAAGAAGAACAAGTAGGTGAGATAAAGGAGAATCCCACGATATTCCACACGGACAAGTAGAACAGAATAATCAGCAAACAGTTAGTGTCCATTAGAAACCAAGTGGCAATCTGTGTGTCAAGCTGGAGAACATTGATGGATTGTTACATGAGACCTTCACATCTATTTTACTTGGAAGAAGGAGGAGGCAGGTGCAGAATTCAAGAAGATGGACTGGGAAGCTCTTGAACAGATTGATGTAAAACATGAGAAAGGATTTGAGGCTTTGTTCTGTACAAATTTTGACCAATCTCCATGTCTGAATGAGTTGTATCACAGGCGGCTGTTGGGGTCGAAGGAGGAAAGACCCTGACTGAATATTTTAATTCGAATCTGACTATAGGGGAGGTGCCAGAGAACTGGAGAACTGCTAATATGATTCCACTTCACAGTAAGAGTGGGAGAGATAGACCAAGGAACTATAGACGAGTGAGTATTAGATCACTGTTGATGAAACTACTGGATAAAATAGGGAAGGATAAAATCGAACTCCAATCAGAGTCACAAGCTTTGATCGGGGATAATTATCATGACTTTATCAGAAGGAAGTCACATCCAATGGACTTGATTGAATTCGTTTGAGGAGGTCGATTATTTAGTATTGTAGGAAGGCCTTTGACAAATTTCCAGCTGGGAAACTGAAAAATAAAGTAAAATCTCACAATATGATGGATAACTTGACAAGTTACAATGAAAATTGTCTTAGTGGCAGGAGACAGAGGGTGGTGGGAGAAGGCTGTTTGTGTGACTGGAGACCAGTGTCCCCTGGTGTACCACAGGGATCAGTGCTGTGTACCTTATTGTTTGTGTATTGTTTCATAACAAAATATAGATGTGAATGTGGAGGGGGCTAGGTGGAGAGTGGGGGAGGTGTGATAAGTAAGTGTATGTTTGACATAAAGATTGGCTGGGTGGTTAGCAGTGAGGAGGAAGGCCTTAAGTTACAGGAAGATGCAGATGGAATGGTCAGATGGGCAGATCAATGGCAGGTGGAATGTAACCCTGATAAATATGAGGTGATGCACTTTGGGAGAAGGAACCAACAGGGGAGTACTCAATGAATGGCAGCACACTGGGAAGCTCAGATTGTGCTTCTCCACACATCCCTGAATGTGACTGGACAGGTTAATGCTTAAAAATGTGTTGCTGGAAAAGCGCAGCAGGTCAGGCAACATCAAAGGAGCGGGAGAATCGATGTTTCGGGCAGATTCCTGAAGAAGGGCTTATGCCCGAAACGTTGATTCTGCTGCTCCTTTGATGCTGCCTGACCTGCTGCGCTTTTCCAGCAACACGTTTTTAAGCTCTATTCTCCAGCATTTGCAGTCCTCACTTTCTCCTTGTAGATTATAAGAGCAATACAGGGCTTTGGTTCAGACAAAATGGAATACCGTATGTAGCTCCGGGAACCACATTCCAGGAAGGATGTGATTGTACAGGAGATCGTGCAGAGATGATTCACCAGGATGTTCCCTGGGATGGAGCATATCAGCTATGGAGAGAGGCTTGATAAGTCAGGTTGTTAACTTTGGAGCAGAGAAAGCTGAGGGGTTAGTGATTCAGAAAGATATGATTCTGAGGGATACGGACAGGGTGGATAGAGAGCAGCTGTTCCTTTTAGTGAGAGGGTCAAAAACAAAGGAGCACACTTTTAAAATGAAAAGTGTGAGGTACAGAGATGATTTAAACATTATTTCACCTCGAGGTGTGGGGTTCTGGGATTACTTCCTGAGAGGGGAATGATCATCTCACAATTGTTAAAAAGCACTTGGACGAGCAATTGGAAGTGTCATAACATTCCAGGCTATGGGCCTGGTGTAGGAAAGTGGGACGAGTATAGATCGTGCTGTATTTCTGTCGGCACAGAGTCTATGCCCCTGTGAGTGTATGGTGTGGAAGGTCAATTATTGAGCAGTCTAAGGCAGGAATTGATGAGTTTCTGAAGAGTTATATTCATAAGGGTTATAAGAGTGAACTGTATTTGCTATTTAAATTACGTCAATGTTAGAAATATGAGAAAACAAGTGCAGTTTCCTTACTGTTTGAAACCAGAGAATGGAAAATGGGGATCATGGAAATAGCAGAACTATGAAGCCACTACTTCCGTTCTGTCTTCACAAAACTTTCTAACAATACAAGGGAACCCGAGTCTGGTGTGTGAAAACGATAGAGTACATTGAACATAGAACATAGTTAGTAAATGGTTTTGGTAAATTATTAGTAATGGTAAATTATTGCGGCGGAAAGTAATGGTCATAGACAACACTAACATAGATTTATGAAAGGGGAATTATGTTTGAGAAACAAACTGGGAGAAAAATGAAAGAGAAGCAATGATGTAAAACATTATGATTTTTCGAAAAATGTTGGTAAAGCTCCAAGCTCAATTTGCAAAATCAAATCTGAGTGGATTGGGGCGAATATATGGACATGTTTCTAGAATAGGACAGCTGGCAGGAAACAGTGAATAGAAATAAACAGACTCGTCAAGCAACAGCCTGACATTTTCTGAAAGGTTTGATTCTGTGAGTATGGCCATGTCCCAGACTCCCCAACACCTTCCTCGGATATCTCCTGTCTCATCAGCAGGATGGAAACAGCAGAAGTGGCGGTACAGTGGGATACAGTTGGAAAGGAATTGCTCTGGGAGTCCTCAACAGTGACTCTGTATCCCATGAAGTCTCATGGCATTAGTTTGCACATGGGAAAGGAAACTTCCTGCTGATTACCATGTACCAGCCTCTCTCAGCTGATGAATCAGTACTCCTCCATGCTGACCAACACTTGGAGGAAGCACTGAGGGTAGCACATACGCAAGATGTAATCTGGGTGGGGAATTTCAATGTTCACCACCAACAGTATCTCAGCAACAGCATTACTGATCAAGCTGGCCAGGTCCTAAAGGATATAGCTGGCGGAAGGTGATGAAGGAACCAACAATAGGAAAATACATACTTGACCACAGCCTTACTAATCTGCCATTTGCAGAAGTATCTGTCCATGACAGTATCGGTAAGAGTGACGACCGCATAGTCATTGTGGAGACAAAGTCACACCTGCATATTGAGAATAACCTCCACCATACTGGGTGGTACTATCACGGTGCTTAATAGGGCAGACTTCGACCAGATCTAGCAGCTCAAATCTGGATGTTCATAAGTTGTTGTGGGTCATCAATAGCAGTGAAATTGTACTCCCACATAACCTCATGGCCTGGCATATCCCCCTCGCGACAATTGCCATCAATCCAGTGAATCAACATTGGTTCAATGGAGTGTGCAGGATGGCAGGAGCAGCACCAGGCATACCTGACAATGAGGTGTCAGCCTGGTGAAGCCACCAATCAGGACTACTTGTGCAGCAAACAGCATAAACAGTAAGTGATAGACAGAGCTAAGTGATCGCACAAGCAACGGTTCAGATCTAAGTTCTGCAGTCCTTCCTCATCTTGTCGAGAAACGTTGGGGACAATTAAACAATTCAGTGGAGGAAGAGATTCCACAAATAACCCCTTCCTCCATGATGGAAGAGCCCAGCCCTTCAGTGTATAAGATAAGGCTGATGAATTCGCAACAATCTTCAGTCAGAAATGCTGAGTGGATGATCCATTTCAGCCTCCTCCAGTGGTCCTCAGCAATTCAGTTACCAGTCATCAACCAATTTGGTTCAGTCCACACGATATCCAGAAAGGATTGGAGATACTGGATACTCCATAGGGTCCATAATCTGACAACATTCTGGCAATAGTACTGAAAATGTGTTCTCCATAACTTGCCACTCCCCTAGCCAAACTGTTTCAATACAGTTACAACAATGATTTTTCCACATTATCTGGAAAATTACCCCAAGTATCTCCTGTATATAAAAAGGAGAACAAATCCAATTCGGCCAAATACCACTTCGTCAGGCTACTCTCGATCATCAGTAAAGTGGTGGAAGTTCTCAGTGTTTTTAAGCAGCACTTGCTCAGCAATACCCTGATCAATGACGCCCAGTTTGGGCTCCACCAGGGCCACTCAGCTCCTGACTCATTACCATGGTTCAAACATGGACAAAAGAGCTGAATTCCAGAGGTAGGGTGAGAGTTACAGCCATTTAAGTCAAGGCTGCATTCGACCCTGTGTGGTAACAAGGGGCCTTAGCAACACTGGAATCAATGGGTATCAGAGGCAAAATCCCTGCTGGTTAGAATCATACCTGAAACGAAGGAAGATGGTCATGGTTGATGGAGGTCAGTCAACTCAGCTCCAAATCTGTAGGAGTCCCTCGGGCAGTGACCAAAAACATCTTCAGAGCTGCTTCATCAATGATCTTCCTTCCATTTTAAGGTCAGAAGTGGGAATTTTTGCCAATGATTGTACAATGTTCTGCAACATTTGTGGCTCCTCAGATACTGAAGCAGTCCATGTTCAAACACGACAAGTTCTGGAGAGTATCCAGGCTGACAAGTGGCAAGTAATATTCAGCCCACACGAATGCCAGACCATGACCATCACCAATAACATACAATCAAACCTGCCCTTGGCATTCAATGGTGTTACTATCATTGAATCCCCAGTGTCAAATTCCTGGTGGGTAATCATTGCTCAGAAACTCACTGGTCTCGCCACATGAACACAGTAACTATAAGAGCAGGTCCGAAGCTAGGATAACTGCAGCGAGTAACTCACATCCTGACTTCCAAAAGTCTTTCCATTGTCTACAATGCATAAGTCAGAAGTGTAATAGGAGACTCCCAATTTGCCTGGATGAGTGCAGCCCCAACAACACTCAAGAACCTTTATACCATCCAGGACAAAGCAGCCAGTCTGACTGTCCCTTCATCCACAATGCTCCACCATCAACGCTCAGCAGCAGCAGCAGCAGTGTTTTACTATCTACATGCTACAATGAAATGATTGACCAAAGATCCTCAGATGCCATCTTCCCAACTCACAACCATGTCTATCTAGAAGGACAAGGGCTACAGATGTATGAGAATACCATCATCTTCATGTTCCCTTCAAGCCATTCACCATCCTGACTTGGAAATTTATCACCGCTCCTTCACAGTCACTGGGTCAGAATCCTGGGATTCCCTCCCTAATGGCATTGGAGGTCAACCACAGCAGGTGGACTGCAGCGTTCAACAAGGCAACTCAGAACCACTTTCTCAAGGACAACTAGGGACGGACAATAAATGCTGGCCGAACCAGTCATACACAGATTCATGAAATAAATAAATAGAAATTAACAGGAAGTTTGCTGAGGTGTCGCAGGGATCGGTGCTTGGGGCCCAGCTGTTCACAATGCCCTTTAAACATTTGGTTGCTGGAATCAGATACAATATATCCCAGCCTGCTGACAGCACTAACGGATGTGGGATTGTGAGTGGGTGAGGAGGATGTAAAAAAGCACCAAGAAGACTTAGACAAGTGGAGTGAATGGGTAAATACGTGGCAGATGGAGCACAATGTGGATAGAGGTGACGGTGTGCTCTTTGGTGGAAACGATAAATAGGCAGCCTACCATTTGGAAAGGATTGATTGAAACATGTTGATCTACAAAGGGACGTATGCTCCTGTTTGTTCTTTCCTTCTGCATAAACCTCTGAAGTCCCTGCAGCGCAGAGAGTTCTGAAACCAGATGTCAATACTGGGCATGGCATTGGCACGCTGACCAGTGTATACAGACCCTTTAAGTGGGGAGCTGTAACACTGAAAAGGATCTACATCTCCTTGTACACCAGTCGCTGAAAGGAATATTGCAGAAACAGAAAGCAGTGAAGAAGATAAATGGTGTGTGGACCTTCATTTCAGGGGCATGTGAGTCCAGGAGAAAAGGTGTCTTACTGCAGCTGTACAGGGCCTTGGTGAGATCCCATCTCGAACACTGTGCAGTATTGTGTGTAGTTTTGGTCTCCTTACCTAATAAAGGACAAACCTGACATTGATGGAGAGCAGTGAAGGATGACCAGACTGATCTCTGGGATGACAGGCTTGTTGTGGGAGCAGACTTTGGGGTGACTGGGCCAGTATTTCATGGGGTTTAGGAAAATGAGTGGAGATCTCAGTGAAATATACAAAACTCTGACAGGGTGAGACAGATTGGAAGCAGGGATGATAATTCCCCTGGCTGGGACTTGTAAAACAGTATTAGGTACAGGCAGTCACTCTGTATTGAAATGATAATAAATGTCTGCTCTCGCTGACTGGGGAACTTGGGGAATACGCTCGCACCTGGAAACCGAGACACTGCTTATAAATAAGGATTTAGAGACAGTAAAGGGATGGTGGGAGAGCAGGAGTACGGTGGGGAAATGAAGGGCCAACCATCATTATATTGAATTGGGTAGCAAACTCGATGAACCAAACGTACTATTTTGTGGCTTCACAAGGTTACTCACATTAACGAATATGTATATCGTGTGGGTTAAGTGCATTGAGGAGATTTTTTCCATGAACTAGAATGGGGAGGCTAAATGTGTTTTCCATTCCCGATGTTTCTGTGCAGTCTGTGGGAAAGCTCTGTAAATGCTGTCACAAGCTCTCAGATGTTAGGAAGGAGGTCTCTGCAGGATCGACAGGACTGTGTTCCCATTCCCTTTTCCGACACTGATGCTGAGGCCGGGTGTTCTGTCCGGTTTCATCCTTTCAGACCTCGGCGTAGTTTGATACAAATGAGTGCCCTTGCTTGGCAATTTCAGAGACCATTGAAATGTTTATCACATGTCAGCGTCTTTGGAGTCACTTTTAGGCCAGCCCAGGAAATCATGGGAGATTCACTTCCTAAAAGTACTTTTGAGAAGGAAATTCTGTTTACAATCCATATTGGCTTCAAGGTCACTGTTACTGACCCCAGATTTGAGATCTCGATATTTTATTAATTGTTTTTAACTTCCACCCACTGCCAGAGCATTAGCCTGGTCTGGATTAGTAATCCAGTGACATTACCACAACAGCACCATCTCCACATGGGGACCTATCGGAAACCACACTGAGCAGGTTATTTCTGTGCTGCTTGAAAGCTCTGTCAAAAAGAACTCCCACCAATTTGACTGTCGTGATGGGACTGAGGAGGTGATAATTGGTCAGATTGTAATTATTCCAGTTTTAGGGGACGGGACTCAGCTGAGTAATATTCCACATTGCCAGGGAGATGTCACAGTTGGAGCTGGAATGCAACAGCTTCCCCAGGGACAAAGCTTGTTGTGCAGCACAAGTCTTCAGTCCTATTGCAGGAATGGAGTCAGGACCCATTGCCTTTGTCGTATCTACTGTGTTCACCAGTTTCTTCATGTGGCGTGCAGCGAATCAAATTGGTTGAAGACTGGCATCAGTGATTTTGTGGGCATCATGATGAGGGTGAGGTGTATCATCGACTCAACAGAAGATGGTGCAGATAAAACATCCTTCTCTTTTACACTAATGTGCAGGTCTGTTCCATTATTTAGGATGGGGATGTTTGTGGAGCCCACTCCTCCAGTCATTTGTTTAATCGTCCATCACTATTTATGATTGAATGTGGCAGGACTGCAGGGCTTCTTTCAGATCTGTTGGTCAAGTCCGTTAGCTTAAATGAGTTAGCATCAGGTTAAACTTCATGTGAATCTGACGCTGACATGTTCACCCACACTCGTCACTGAGCCATTGATGGTGTTGATGGTAATGACAGACTGAGGTGTTTCCCTGGTAAAAAGTTACAGGTTGTGGTTTAATGCATGTCTGCCTCTCCTGCTGCTGTGGTCTACAGCACTACGTGAATACGCAGTTTCGAGCTGCAATATCTGCAATGCAATTCTGCTGTCTGTTCCCCAATTCTCACTGAGACTCATTCACCCATCAGCCCTGCACTCAGTGACCTAACCTGGTTTCTGATGTGGCAATGCTTCCATTTTCATACTCTCATTCTGCTGAGGGTCTCTCTTCCTGGGTCTTGCTTCCAACCTGACACATTCCGCAAAAGGATTTAACTGATCTTAAAACAAATGTTTAATTCACCTGAATCTTTTTCCTTGAGAAATACCATCTTCTGTGTTAAAAGTCAATGTGTTTCCTCTGTTTCTTTCCCTGATCATGATTAGCAGCTCTGTAGTGTCAGTGATGCCAGCCTTATGTAGTTTCAGAGCCAATGAATTCTCTGGATTCTCAATCATCTTCACCACATTGTATGTTTCCTCTTTTGGTTTGATGCATTATCACTCATGGCTGCCTTGTTCTCCCATAAGTATGTTTCAAGTTCTTGGGGTTGCATTTCTTGTATTATCTTTCGAATTATCCCCAGAACCTCCTCCCATTGCTGCTCCATGGTCTTTCCTGCTCAGCTCCCCTTCCAATGAACTCTGGCCACCTCCTCCCGCATGTCTTTGTAGTTACATTGCTTAATTATACCAAATTACATCTTGAAGAGAGCATTAGATATAAACTGAAAGAACGAGTTTTTGGAGATGGGACACGAAGAATAATTGGTGGATTTCTCAACTAGATACAAAGGGAGAACGAGAGAGAAGATATAGATATGGAAATATGGAAAATGAGGCAACCACATTATCGAAAGAAGTAGATGAACATCCCCCAATGTTTTGGCAATGCCTGTGTGCTGTGTTCCTTTGTACAGTGCATGTACAACAGAGTAATATGTTCAAATGCTGAGTCTGATGCCAGAATATTTATCTCCAATAATATGACAGACACTAGTTTTGGAAAGAACCCAGCAGGCCAACATATTGAAGTCCCAGTAGAAAGGGGATTAACTGAAATAAGTTGAGACACCAGAATCAAGAATTTGGAGCACAGATCCTGGTGAGAATGAGAGATTAGAGTTGGGAATGCCAGAAAAGGAGGGAACGTTGAGAGGATCAAAACATGTTTTAATGTTTTATCAATTTTATACATCATATGCATCATTTTTCGTTAACTGTGTCTCTGTTGTTCATTTACAATGTGTTGCACACATATGAAAAATGCGACTTATCTGCACACACACATTGATTAAACAGTGGATATCAAATCATTGTTCCACCATTGAAACTGTCCTGTTGTTGGGTTACGCGGATACATGAACACCAACTAGTCACCAAAAGACATGACGCACTAATACTATGTTCCATACATACAGACAAAGAAGGGCACCACTTTGACTGGTACAAAGCACACACACATACGAAGACACGCAAGGACCTTCTTAGAGGAATAGTATTCTAACCAGAAGTCCATCAATAAACGCATCAATTTAGATCATGTCTACATTCTCTTGTTAAAATAACCATAAATGAAACCACCCACTTTAAGAAATCAAGACCTATAAATAGATAGGCGGGACATACCACCAGAGCTTCAGCGGAGATTCTCACTGATGATGTGACCGAGTCATGGTGACGAAATTTCTGAAAACATACCTTCAAGCTCAGCGAGCTAACTTGCATACATATAAATTGTTATTTTTTTTGTTTATTAGTGGAATTTAGGAGTTCTCTGTGGCTCATGTTTTGACAGATTATGATGTCAGGTGAGCTTTTCTGGGTGTGTGATTTTAATTAACAGAGGGGTTCGACATTGATGTCATAACAGTTTGGGGCCTTGCCGTGTGGCACTTGGACCGACTTGAACAGATTTGAGATACGACAGGTCCCAGTAAATTCCAACTCATTGCAATTAGTGACTTTGATCTTCAAATAAAACCAGTGGGAAAATTCATTTAATTTTGTTACTTGTGGTTAGTTAAATGAAAAGTGAGGGAAATGGCTTTTAACATTACTAAAGAGGTTCCCAAATTTTCCAAGTAAGTTTAGAAAGGCAGAAAGAGGACATTTTTTAGAATTAGCAAGTAGGTTGGAATTGGGTTTAACCACGGAGAAAAGGGAAGCTGAAATTGTAATGGAGTTGGTTAAGCACTTTGATGTATCAGAGAAATAGGGAACAGCAGTAGTTATAAATACTTAAATTGCAAATGTGGCAACTGGAGTTAGAAGATAAATAAAGGGACGGAAACAGAGAGAGACGAAAGAGAAAGAGACTAAAAAGAAAGAGAGAGGAGATTTGAAATTCAGAAGTTGGGAATTAGACAAGAAAGTTCAATTAACAGGATGGAGATGAAGGGAGAACGTAGGGATGTATACAACTAGGTTAGTAACTTGCCATATTTCGATGAGAAAAATGTCAAAACTTTTTTATTTCATTTGAAACAATGGCTAGTCAGATGACGTGTCCAGTGAACTTGTGGGTAATGCTAGTTCAGACTAAGCTGGTGGGCACAGCTGGTGAGGTATGTGCAGCACTATCAGATGAGGGGTCAAGAGATTATCAAGATGTCAAATTGGCTATTTTTATTGGACATGAATTGGTACTAGAAGCATATAGACAGAAGTTCAGAAAAATAGAGAGGCAACCAGATCAGACCTATATTGAGATTGAAAGAATTAATCACAGTCATTTTGATAGGTGGGTGCTGGCCTTAAAAGTGAATAAGACCTGTGAGGCTTGAAGGGAGATTAATCTGCTGGAGAAGTTAAAGGACTCACTTCCAGAGATTGTACGAATTAATGTGAATGAATAGAAAGTTCAAGAAGTGAGAAGTGCGGCAGAAAGGGCAGGTAAATATGCATTGTGGCATGTGATGAAATTTAGCTTCTGGCAGGAATTTCATCCTGTGAGGGATAGAAATTGGGAGAAGGGACGATCACACATTACAAAGCGAACAGTAGCTCACAATAGTTTACCATAGGTGAAGAACGAAGCCCAAGGGGGTTGAAAGGTGGTGAAAGGCCTCAGGTGCTCTCACTAAAAGGGAGTGGAACACATAAAATTACAGTGTTGGTGGTTTAAGAAGGGCACAGGGAAAAAGTTGTTTTCATTGCAGTAAGCTGGGACACACCGTGCTGGGCGTTAAAGGAAGACACTTTGGGGAAAGATGTGGTAAAAAAGGCTAACCCCAGTGGCATTAGTGAAACTGGTAAAGGAGACCCCAAATGGAGCCGAGGAGCTACAGGAAATTGAACAGCCTAGGCAAGGGCTGGGTATGGAGGCAGTGCCTGATCTCTCTAAAGAATTCACCTCTGTAGATAAAGTTTACTCAGAAAGAACAGGGGGAGAAGGACAAGAAGTTATAATTTTGTACGATACGGGATCTGCTCAATCTCTAATAGTTGAGAAGTGAGGCTCCGGAAGAGCGCAACAGATCAGGCAGCATCCAAACAGCAGGACAATCGAATATCAGGCAGAAACCCATCGTCAGGGACATGGCGGGGGGACAAGGGGGCTGAAAGATAAATACGAGGGTAATAGCTGAGCTGGTGGGAGGGTCACTGGGAAGGCAATAAGAAGATATAGGTGGGAGTGATAGTGATATGTTGGAGGGTAGAATGGAGTCGATAGGTGGAAAGGAAGATGGACAGTTAGGGCAGTTCAAGAGGGCAGTGCTAGGTTGTACGGTTGGATTTGGGAGAGTTTGGTGGAGAGGAGATTTGGAATTTGGTGAAGTCAACGTTGATGCTATACAGTTTGAGGGTTCCAGCTGTCCTACCACCGATAGGAGTCCTATCACCCTCCTCTCCAACCTATCACCATCTCACCCTCCCCGCATCTATCTATCGCCTTCCAAGCTCCCTTCCACCCAGCTCCACCTTCACCCTCCCATTTATTTCTCAACCTCCTTGCCCCTCCCTTACCTCCCACTTTCCTGATGAAGCATTTATGCCTGAAACGTTAACGCTCCTGCCCCTCGGATGCTACCGACGTGCTGTGCTTTTCCAGCCCCACACTTTTCAACTCTCATCTCCAGCATCTGCAGCCCTCACTTTCTCTCACCCTCTAAGAATAAGAGATGTTTTTTTTTTCACTCTTTCTGGCATGTTAATCAAGAGCATGTTACTTTGTGGAATGGGGACAGAAATTAAGCATTTGCTTGTGTAACATCAGGATGGAATGCCAAATCAAGATTAGGGAAGTAACAGTGACAGTGAGTAACAGAGTGTCAGTTCCAGGAATACAGTTTGTCCTTGGGAACTATTTAGCAGGAGGCGAGGTGGGATAGGAACCCCTTGTGGTGGAGAAGCCAAAGGAAGACGATGGAATTGGTGATTTAAAAGAAAATTACCCAGGGATTTTTCCAGACTGTGTCGTAACAAGATCCCACTGTCATAAGTTACAGCAGGAAGGCAAAACGAACGAAAAATACAAATGAATTGATGCTCAGTGAACTGACACCATGTTTGATGTAACGGTGCAGGAAAACACTGAACAGGCAGAGGATCAGGCAGAGGGGTTTAGTCCAGAAAGGCTAATGGACTTACAACAGATATATACACACACGTTCACACACACATACACATGCACACAGTCAGAAAAGGAATCAGAATATATTGTTGAACCTTATTAACTTAAAGATAGAATCATAAAATGGAAATGGAGACCCCGATTGGTTACTGCAGAAGGGAAATGGGCCGAAGTGCACCAGATTGTGTTAGCAGTAACGTACAGTGTTACGGGTAGCTCATAAACTAACTGCAGGCGGTCACCTAGGTGTAGAGAAGACTCAGGATAAGGTACAGAGGCATTTCCACTGGCCTGGAATGCACAAGGACGCTGTTTTTTTTTTGGACGTGACATACATACCAAGTGGTAGGTAAGTAACAGGCAGTAATAAAACCAGCACCTTTCGTACCAATTCCTGCATTCGAAGAACCTTGCACGTGGATTATGATTAATTGTGTCGCTCCCCTTTCTAAAGTAAAAGTGGAAACCAATATTTGCTGACCATATTTGATGTGTCTAGCAGATTTCCAGAGGCAATTCCATTATTGGAGTGTTAAGGCAAAAAGGGAGGTGGAGGAGTTGATAGCTTTCTTGACTCGCTGTGGGCTGCCCAGAGAGATTCAGTCAGACCAAGGGTCTCATTTTACCACTCAGTTGTTTAAGGAAGTCATGGATGGCTTAGGCATACAGCACTTGAAATCAAGAGCGTCCCGTCCTGAATCCCAGGGAGCCTTGGAAAGTTAGCATCAGACGCTGAAGACTATGTTAACAGCGTACTGTCTGGGTTGGCCAAATGATTGGGATAAAGGTGCACCATTAAATTGTTTGCCATTAGAGATGGCCCAAATAAATCGACTCACTTTACTTCCTTTGAGATAATATTCGTACATGAAGTGAGAGCTCCTTTGAAATTAATTAAATATAAATTGACAGGACCGAAGTCGGAAAACTCACACCTGGATTATGTGTATGAAGTGAAGGAGAGAGGAGATGGAGTAGGTGAGTTTGCTAAACTTAATCTGAAGAGCACAGCATAGAGTGAAGCAGGTGGCAGATAAAAACACTGAAACTTTGACGATTTCCCGTGGGGATGATGTATTAGTATTGCCACCAGTGGTAAGAAATCTCTTCAAAGCCAGGTTTAGTGGCCCCTTTCAAATTAAAAAAAAAACGTGGAGTCAGTTAAACTATCGAGTAAAGATACCAGAGATGACAAAAAACTTTATCGAGTATTTCATATGGATGAATAATGCACCAGCCACATTTAAGACTCAGAAACAGAGTTGTGGCCATATGAACAAATTGTGCAGCTAATCTTTATGATGTAGTGATCTTTAGCAAGTGATTGAAGGCTCACATTTTACAGTTGACAGAGCATGTTGAACGAGTACAACAAGCAAACTTGGTAATAAACTTAAAGAAAACAGAACTCGCGAAGGCAGAGGTGACGTTCTTGGGACATTACATTGGACATGGAAGGTTGATCCCATAGAAAACAAAGACGAAGGGCTTTGAGGAATTTCCACGACCATTTTTGAAAAAAGAGGTACTTCGATTTTTGGAACTGACTGGATTCTATCGGAAGTTTATTCCAAACCTCAGCAGTGCATTGGCACCGCTGATGGATTTATTAATGAAGGAAACAGAATTGTGGTGGGCAGAACAATGCCAGGAGGCATTTGAGAATTTTAAAGCAGTATTAATCACCACACCAGCTTTAGCTACACCAAATATTATGAAACCCTTTGAAAATTGTGTTTGATGCTCAGGATATAGGGGTCGGCGATGTATTGATACAGAAAGAGGATGATGAAATTGAATGGCTAATTGGCTACTTGTCGAAAAAACTCAATATCCACCAGAAAATAAATACAAAATCTCCATTATTGAACAAGAAGGATTAAGTTTCACACTGGCCTGACTATATTTTAATGTGTATATGACAAACAAATTGTCGGAGATGGTTGTGGACAACGCCAAATCTCTCGCATTAAATATGAGACTATTTAATTGGAGTCTTACCTTACCGACTTTAAACTCACAAAATGTGCATGCTGTGGCTCCTTCAATGTGATAGCAGATGGGTTTTCGCGGATTTAAAGGAAAAAGTGAAGATAAGATTTGACTTATTCCAGAGTTGTATTGGTGTGCAGAACTAATATGAATTATATAACTGAGATTAATACTTTTATTTTTCATATAGTTGGGATTAAGAATTAGAGGAAAAGAAATGTAGCCATCTTTTCATTCTGCTGGTTCATTTTATTTTCTGAAGCGTGAAGGTGTAATGAAGCCAAAAACATGTATGGGCACTTTAAGACAGATCGGGTTTTGTTGAATAGAAATTAAAGCCACAGATGCCAGCTAAAGGTCACACTGTTCCGCATGTCACCATTAGCTCAGAAATCAGCTGAGGATACCTGAGATTTGGTTGCTGTTTTGACAGCCATTCAAATCCAACCAAAGCGTTTAAATAACGCTCAGGATACCAGAAACCAACAGAATTTGAATATTATTGTTTGGACACCTGGACAGCAATCAAATTATGAGAATTACTATATCATGGGGAGTACATAAACCCAGTATTTTGAACACTGGAGGGAGAGCTGCTGCCATCCAACAGTAGAGCAACTGTTATCGAGCAGGAGTGCTAACTGGCTATCTCAAACACTCTCTATCAAAGACACATGTTCATGTAAACCTACTTGCAATAAAAAAAATGACCCAGTGAGATCAGCAGCTGAAAGAGTGAACACAGCCGGGAAGATAGAGACTGTAGGGTCTTGGGATTTTAATGTTTCATATGTGGGTTGTTGGAACAGCATATTATTACAGAGTTGGAGACAGATAGTAAGTAGCTAAGAAAAGAGGGGCTTGTATTTGCGAATAGTTGTTGTTTAGTGTTCACTATTAAAGTAAAGAAACTAACTTGATCATTTTTGTTTAAATACTGGAATGTAGGAGATCTGTGTGCTCATATTTTAACTGGTTACAAGGTGAGGCGAGCTTTTCTGGGTGCTTGGGTTTAATTAACAGAGGGGTTTGAATCCACCTTGGAAATATCCATCCACACTAACCGCATTTCCCTGCAGTTGGCCCATATGCTTCCAGTCCTTTCCTATCCACATATTTATCCAAATGTTTTTGAAATGTTGTTAATGTACCCCCCTCAACCATATCTGCTGGCAACTCATCCACGTACCAGCCCTCCGTATAAAGAAGTGGCCCCTCAGGTTCCCTTTTATTCCTTTCCCTTTAACCTTAAACTGATACCCTCTAATCCAGGTTTCTCTACACCTTGGAAAAAGACTGAGAGCATTAACCCTATCCATACCCCTCGTGATTTTATACAGATCTATAAGGACTCCCTCAGTCTCTTACACGCGAAAAAAGGTCCTAGCTTGTCCAACCCTTCCCTCTAACTGAGACCATTGGATCCTCGCAATGTCCTTGTAAATTTCTTCTGCATCTCTTTCTAATTTAATAACGTCCTCCCCATAACAAGGTGACAAAAACTGAACACAATACCCCAAGTGCGGCCTTACCAAAGTCCTGTGTAACTGCAACATAACGTCCCAACTTCGATACTCAATATCCTGCCTGATGAAGGCCAGTGTGCCAAAAGCCTTCTTCACTGCCCTGCCTACCTGTGACTCCACTCTTAGAGAACCATGCACCTGAACTCCAAGGTCTCTCTGCCCACTACACCCTTGAAGATCCTTCCATGCACCATGAAACTCCTACCTTGATATGAATTTCCAAAATGCAAGACCTCACTCTTCTATATTAAATTCCATTTGCCATTTCTCGGCCCATTTCCCACCTGATAAAGGTCCTGCTGCAATTTCTGATAAACATTCTCACTGATCATTCTCTCAATTACTTTAGTGTCATCTGCAAACTTACTAATCATACCTTGTACATTCTCAACCAAATCATAGATAACAAACAGCAATGGACCAAGCCTCCAGTCTGACAAACATCCTTACACTAAACCCTCTGCTTCCTACCATCAAGCCAACTGTGTATCCAATTGGCCAGTTGCCCCCGCATTCTACGTGATGTAACCTTCCAGACCAGCCTGCTATGTCGAAACTTATCAAAGGCCTTACTGAAATCCATAGAGACTACGTCTATCACTCTGCCCTCATCAAACTTCCTGGTTACTTCATCAAAGGACTCAAAGAAATTTGGGAAACATAATCTCACACTCACAAGTCTATGCTGACTGCTCTGAATCAAACCCTGTGTAAGTAATGGGTGCAGGCAATGGTATGCTGTGCTTCATTGTAAGATGATGCGGGTACATAAGTGAAGCCATCTTCCGGCTGTTGTAGAGCTTTGCTGAGAGAGCATTTGGGGCACTCTCTACAGATTTGATCTCCTTTGTAAGGAATGATTCCCTTACCACAGACACCGGTGGTAGCAACATGAGGACAGAGTGAATAAGCTGAGTGTTCAATCTGTAGAGCTGTGAGAGACAAAGAACTGGTGAAACTGAAACATGAGGAGTGGCAGCGATCTCTTATTTCCAAAAGAGACATTGACAGGGAGAGAAATTCCATACTTTACCCAGGATTCATTGGTTTGATTTATTGTCACGTGTATCTCAGTACAGGGAAACACTTTGTTTATGAGCAGTGGAGGCAGATCATAGTAAGCATGGCCAGACAGTATCATAGGGTGGAAAGAGACTTGGACAGAGTAAGGCATACAGATTACACTGAACAGGACATGCACTAGACAAGATCAACATGAACAAGATCACCATTATTTGAACTTAGAGAGTCCATTCATCAGTCTAACGTGACATTCCTAATAGTTTATTTGGCTAAATTAACTCTCCCCATGTTATTGTGCAGTAGGTGTGTGAACCCTGTACTGAACATCAGGTTACTCACAATCCCCAACAGCAGCCACAATACCTTCCACCTGAAACAGGCCGCCATTCCCATCAGCTTCCATCCTACATAGAGAACAGCAGACTGTCTTCTCGGGGATGAAAAATGCCTTCTTGAGGCTTCACACAAGACATATGGCTTCCCTGCCCACCTCTAGAAAACCATGTTAAAGTCCCACATGTGTATCATAAACAACGGAGCCAAGAGGAACAACGTGGAACAGTCTGTCTGTGCAGCCTCTGCCCCACTTGTTCATCATGTTAGAGCATCAATTAGGACACAGCGAGGACTGCCAATGCTGGAGATCAGAGTAGAGCATCAATTACTGGAAAAGCACAACGGGTCAGGCAGCATCCGAGGACCAGGAGAATCGACGTTTTGGGCATAAGACATTCATCAGGAATTCAGCAAACATTACCTCATTCTGCCCCCGTGTAAGGGCATTGAGGTGGGAATGGCCTCCTGCTGCTCCTGTGTAAGTGACTCAAGGGGGTGATTGGCTTCAAACTCGTCTGATTGGACAGAGCCAAGGGCCTGACTGGTTAACCCTGGTTCCTATTTGACAGCTCATTGTACTGACTAGTGTGACAGTGTTGCAGCTTTAGGAGGTTATTTTGTCCTGGTTTATTTTATGAGAGAGATTGAACGATTGTTACCAAGCTGGCTCGTTAAGACCACTTGAGTAACAGCTAGGGAGGCCTTAGGTTTATTTTAATGCAGCCTGAATGGGTGTGGCCAGCTCTCACAGATTAGGATCTCTGGGTTTTGGTTTCTCAGTAACATCAGAAACTATTGGGGTCTCCACAGAGTTGGAAGCTTCAGTGAATGTCTCCTGGCTGCTACTCTCTCTGAAATTTCTCTTGATACTGTTTTTAATTTTTGGATTGGAGAAATATTTGTGACAATCTATGTCTGAATATTTATTTTTGCCAAGGGCTGTGTTTATGGGATTTCCCTATATTTGAACAGTTAATCAGTAATAGTTCCTAGATCTATTATTCTGTTAAGATGTCCAATAGAATTACGTTATTCTAAATTCCTCTTTCTTTGGTTTCATTTTCTCTTTCGTGTTTAAATAAATGGTGTTTTGCTTCACACCGAGTAGTTTGACCAGTCACATTGCATCTGAAACAGAAATTTTACATTCCCTTTAAAATAAGAAAACATTAGAATCCAGGCTACCGCCTTAAAATATTTTCGAGGAGCTCTAGTGAGGTCCATCACACTAGACTCCTTCTCTTCCTGAGTAATAGGCTGGAGGCACTGAATGGGCTGTCTCTGTTCTTCTCCAAAAGTGCCAATGGGCTGAATGGCTTCCTCATATTCCTGTCAAACCAGCGTGAGGTGCTGAATGAACTCTTGTTTTACTGTGGCAATGTGCAGTACCTGCCAGTGCTCAATGTTACATGAATGTTACGGACACTTTAACAGCACAAGTCTCAATAGAGTCTGGATCCTGCTAGTTACGGACAAAGACCAGCTCAGGAGCTGACGGGTGACAAAATGTTTTGAACATTGTGGAATCTTCAGCGACCATCCCCACTTCTGATCTTATGATGGGGAGGGTGGGGAGGGGAGACATTAATGAAGCAGCTGAAGCTGTTTGTGAAGGGGAAGCTACCCTGAGGATCTCGCACAGAAGTGACCCAGGACTGAGATGATGACCATCTTCCTTTGTGTCATGTTTGACCCCAAACACTGGAGAGTTTACTCTGATTCCCATTAAGTCCAGTTTTGTTAAGGTCCTTGATGTCAACAGAAGGAAACCACTGCCTTGATATCGGGGCCAGTTATTTTTACCTGAACCCTTGTCTCAACCCCTTTTGTTCACATCAGTAGGCCATGATATCGGAGCAGCAAGTGTTTTCTTCAAACAGGTGGGATTGAATGTCAGGATTTCTCTCCTCAAGGGGGTTCGGGGAGCTAGATGACTGAAAGTATTTGAAGAGGAGGTAGATGGACATTAACCTGTCAGAGAGTTGAGGGCTATGAAGAATTGGACATGAAAGTGAATTTGAGACGAACAGCAGATCAGTCATGATTTTAAAGAAGGGCAAGGCAGGCTTGGGGGGGGGGGGTGAACAACATGCCCCTGTTTCTGATGTTCTCACATTCTGTTATTGGAAAGTTAGTGGGTGTTATTTTCATGAATGTTCTCTTATTGAATGTTGGAGACAGAGGGACCAGAGGATTTTGTGAGCCATCCCTGAGTGAGGTATGGGGGCTGTATTCACACTGAATCTGGGTCTACAACATGACCAACAAATGAAGCACAAGTTGCAGAGAGGGGAATCAGTGTGAAGAGAGATGAGGGGCCTCTTTCCTACCCAGCCTGGATTTTCCAATTCCCAATTCACTTCAAACCGTGTGGGACAGTACTGAGGGGATGCATGGTCTCCTGTGTTTCTGTGCAACAGGTTATAGGAGAAAGTAGCCTCCAACTGTTCCTGTCTAGCAGGTTTGAGGGGCTGAATGAAACACAGGAACATGGGACTGAGGAGCAGGAGTGGGTCATTAGATACTTTGAGCCTTCTCCACCAGGCACTAAAATTGCAGCTGATCAGGTTGTGGTCTCAGCTCCACTTTACTGTCTGCGTCCCAATGTGCATGACTCACTTCTTTGTCAAATAGTTAACTAATGCAGCTTTCAATCAATGTGAACATAGAGATACGATAACCTTCCACTGAAGAGAATTCCGACTTGAAAGGTCCTTTCAGAATTATTCGTCATCCCTCTTATAGAATCAGAGAGTCATGCAGAATGGAAACAGACCCGTTAGTCCAATCTGTTCACTCCGATCAGATATCAAATCTGATTTTGCCCCATTTGCCAGCATTTGGCCAATATTCCTCCTGTGATTGTACCCGCCTTCACCACTTCCTCTGACTGCACTTTCTGTACACACACCACTCTCTGTGTGAAATATTTACCTTCAGGTCCCTTCTAAATCATTCGCCCTCTCCCCTTCAACCTATGCTGTCTTGTTCTGGACTCCCCTATCCTTGGGATTAGAACATGGCTGTTCAGCATATCCATGCCCCTGTTGATTTTATAAACCTCGATAATGTTGCCTCTCAACCTCTGACACTCCAGTGGGAAACACCTCAACGTAATCAGCCTCTTCCTATAGCTCAAGCCTCCAGTCCTGGAACATACGTGTAAGTCATTTCTGCAGAAAACCGAGTTGTATGCAGTATTCTTAAAGTGGTCTCACCAACATCCTGTACAGATGCAACATGCCACCACAACTCCTATACTCAGTGCTCCGACTGATTAAGGCAAATGTGCCAAATGTGTTCAGCACCACTCTCTCTACCTGCGACTCACTGCTACAGGTAATCATGTACGTAAACATCAGAAAGTTAACATGATGGTAGTGCCAGCAGATAGGAGGACCAGTGATACATTAATCATTATTGAGATTAGATTGTGTTGGGAACATGAGCTTAACATGTCAGGAAGTGAAATCAAATCAATGAGTTCAGGGTGGGTTATATACCAAATCACAAATAGCCCGGAGTGAGTTACAATCTGGAATCTAATCAAGGGGTTCAGGGTGGTTTATATACGAATAACAGATACCCCGGATTGAGTTACAGCCTAGAGTCTAATCAAGGATTTCAGGGTGGTTTATATACAGAATAAAAGGTAGCCCGCAGTGAGTTACAGCCTGGAATCTAATTGCAGGGTTCAGGGTGGTTTATATACAGAATAGCAGAGAGCACAGAGTGAGTTACAGCCTGGAATCTAATTGAGGGGTTCAGAGTGGTTTATATACAGAATAACAGATAGCCTGGAATGTGTTACAGGTTGGAACCTAATCGAGCGATTTAGGATGGTTTATGTACAGAATAACAGATACCCTGGAGTTAGTTACAGCCTGGAATCAAATCGAGGAGTTCAGGGTCGTTTATTTACAGAATAACAGATAGCCCGGAGTGAGTTACAGCCTGGAATCTAATCGAGGGATATGTTAACCTTTTTATGTGAAATAACTTGTAACTGGGAGTGAGTCACAAAGTGTACTATTGGCCAAGTGGTTTCAAATCTTGACTCACATAAACATAATACAGTCACAAACTACACAACTTTACTGACTCCCAACTTTCCTTGTTTGAGGACTATCCCCCTCTGTTTTCCCCTTTCACTGAAAGTATTAATATACCTTTTATACTGCACTGCCATTCTGGTTAGAGTGCTACCTATCTCTCACTGTCTCATTTATCTTCAATCCTGTTGAAAGATACTTAAACCAACAGAGACACAAAGTTCCAGAAAACCTTTGTGCAATTGCAGGTGCATTGTTTTCTTTTATTTGGAGATAACACACAATTTGAACCCACAGAAGGTCAGTGTGGAATTTAAGAAACCCTTCAATTTGGGATGAGGCCTAGCCAGGCAGGTTTCTGATCCAACGCTGCAAATCTACAATTCAGTGGCTGAGCTCTATCAGGTTTTGTATAGTATGTCTCTCTCATATATTAGGAGCTTGGAAAGTAAGGCAGACCTTACTGGAATGTCACATTGTCTCTCCGCGTTCACTGTAAACAGGTTCTGGGATTTGCATTTTAATCACCTTCAAAGAGCTGTCTCCATTTCCTATCTCTGCGAGCATCAATGAATGGAAATGGCTTTTGACACATTGCCCCCTCTCCCTTGCTGAAAGTATTCCTGACACAAATCGGTGAGGCAGACATTTTAGATTTGTCCACAGCCACCATTTTATATCAGCAAAACTGCACGACTACTGTGTGCAGTTGTGATCTCCAAATTTGAGGAAAGACATTCTGGCTATTGAGGGAGTGCAGCGTAGGTTCACGAGGTGAATTCCTGGGATGGTGGGATTACCTTACAGTGAAAGACTGAAGCGACTGGGCTTGTATACCCTTGAGTTTAGAAGACTGAGAGGGGATCGGACTGAGACGTATAAGATTATGAAAGGATTGGACACTCTGGCAGCAGGAAACATGTTTCCGCTGATGGGTGAGTGCCTAACCAGAGGACACAGCTTAAAATACGGGGTAGACCATTTAGGATAGAGATAAGGAGAAACTTCTTCACCCAGAGCGTGGTGGCTGTGCCGAATGCTCTGCCCCAGAGGGCAGTGGAAGCCCAATCTTTGGATTCATTTGAGAAAGAGTTGGATAGAGCTCTTAAAGATAGTGGAATCAAGGGTTATGGCGATAAGGTAGGAACAGGATACTGATTAGGAATGATCAGCCATGATCATATTGAATGGCGGAGCAGACTCTAAGGGCTGAATGGCCTACTCCTGCACCTATTGTCTTTGTCTATTGTCTATTAAGTGTGTATAAATAAGGAAAAGCAAGAGAGACTGGCAACATCAATGCAGTTTGAAAATATATCAAACATTGGACACGCACACAGAATCACACACAAACAGACATACACAGACACACAGAATCACACACACACAGATACAGACACCTTCCAGGAGCTGTCTCCATTTCCTATCTTGCAAGGGAATTCATGTTGTGATGATGCATTCATACAGGACAATAAACAGCTTTTGAGACTTTCCCCATTGTGACAGAAATTCAGCCCCAATCAGAAACCTGGAGATATGCAACAGGACAGAAATGAACCAGCAGCTTTCTGTGTTCCTGCTCTAAATGTAACATTTGACCATTTAGTTTATCTTGTCTTCGGTCTAACATCCAACAAGGGTCACTTCACAGATCCAATAAGAGATCCCCAGGAGTGAGTTCCAGACTGGAATCTTATTGAGGCGTTTAGGGTTTACACACAGCATAAGAGATACCCAGGATTAAGTTACAGACTGGGATCTCATCAAGGGGTTCAAGGCGGTTTACATACAGAACAACAGATAACAAGGAATGAGTCACAAAATCACGGAGTCATACAGTCATAGAGATGTACAGCATGGAAACATACCCTTTGGTCCAACCCGACCATGCCGACCAGATATCCTATCCTACTCTAGTCTCTTTTTCAAACGCTTGGCCCATCTCCCTCCAAACCTTCCCATTCATATACCCATCATGCTGCATTTTAAATGTTGCAATTATACCAGCCCCCACCACTTCCACTGACAGTTCATTCCATTCATGTACCACGCTCTGAGTGAACAAGTTGTTCCTTAGGTCTCTTTCATATTACCTCTCACACAAAACCTATGCCCTTTAGTTCTTTACTCCCCACCCCAAGGAAAAGACTTTGTCTATTTATCCTATCCATGCCTGTCATGATTTTATAAATCTTGATAAGGTCACCCCTCAGCCTCTGAGGCTCCAGGGAAAACAACCCCAGCCGATTCAGCCTCTCCCTGGAGCTCAAATCCTTTTACCCTGGCATCCTCCTTGTAAATCTTTTCTGAACTCTTCCAAGTTTCACAACCTCCTTCCGATAGGAAGGGGATCAGAATTGCATGCCATATTCCAATAGTGGCCTAACCCATGTCCAGTCCAGCCACAACATGACCTCTCAATGCCTATACTAAAAAAAACACTGACCAATAAAGGAAAGCATACCAAACGCTGCCTTCATTATCTTATCCATTTGCCACTCTACTCACACGGAGCTACGAACCTGCAGGTCAAAGTCTCTTTATTCAGCAACACTCCCTCAGACCTGACCATTAAGTGTCTAAATCCTGCTCAAATTTGCTTTCTCAAAATGCAGTGCCTCGTGTTTATCGAAGTGGAATAGAATTGAAGGTTTTGGGGTGTTTTTGAAACATGCCAGTCACACATACATGGAAGTGAGTTACACGTTGGAATCTAATCGAGAGGGTTATGAGTGATTCATATAATCCCGAAACTGAGGAAACAAGCCCTTCAGCCCAACGAGATCACAGTGGCCCACAGAAGAATAACCCATCCAGACCCATTTCCCCACATTTACCCCTGACTAATGCACCTCACGTACACATCCTTGAACACTGTGGACAATTTTAACAGGGTTTGGATTGGATGGTTAATATACAGAATAACAGATACCCAGGAGTGTGATACAGACGGGAATCTAATCAAACGATTGAAGTGGCTAATGTACAGAGTCCCCTAAAATTGGAAGTCAGTTACAGATTGGAATTTTATCAAGGGGATTCGGGACGATTATACGTACAATAACAGATACCCCAGAGTGAGTTAAAAACTGGAATCTAATCGAGGGTTTCAGGGTGGTTTATATGCAGAATAACAGGTCGCCCAGAGTGAGCTATAGAGTCATAGAATCATAGAGATGTACAGCATGGAAACAAACCCTTCGGTCCAACCTGTCAATGCTGACCAGATATCGCAACCCAATCTAGTTCCACCTGGCAGCACCTGTCCCATGTCCCTCCAAACCCTTCTTATTCATATACTCATCCAAATTCGTCTTAAATGTTGCAATTGTACCAGCCTCCACCACTCCCTCTAGCAGCTCACTCCATACACGTACCACCTTCTGCGTGAAAACGTTGACCCTTAGGTCTCTTTCATATCTTTCCCCTCTCAAACTAAACCTATGCCCTCGAGTTTTGGACTCCCTTACCCCAGGGTAAACCTCGATAAGTTCACCCCTCAGCCTCCAACACTCCAGGGAAAACAGCCCCAGACTGTTCAGCCTCTCCCTGTACCTCCAATCCTCCAACCCTGGAAACATCCTTGTAAATCTTTTCTGAACCCTTTCAAGTTTCAAACATCTTTCCGATAGGGAGGAGACCAGAATTGCACGCAATATTCCAAGAGTGACCTCACCAATGTCCTGTCTAGCCGCAACATGACTTCCCAACTCCTGTACTCGGTACTCTGACCAATAAAGGAAAGCATACAAAACGCCTTCTTCACTATCCTATCTACCTGCGACTCCATTTTCAAGGAGCTATGAACCTGCACTCCAAGGTCTCTTTGTTCAGCAATACACCCTAGGATCTTACCATTAAATGTAGAAGTCCTGCTAAGATTTGCTTTCCCAAAATGCAGCACCTCGCATTTATCTGAATTAAACTCCATCTGTCAATTCTCAGTCCATCGGCCCATCTGGTCCAGATCCTGTTGTAATCTGAGGACACCCTCTTCGATGTCCACTACACCTGCAATTTTGGTGTCATCTGCAAACTTACTAACTGTACCTCTTATGCTCGCATCCAAATCATTTATATAAAAAACAAAAGTAGAGGGTCCAAATCTGATCGTTGTGGCACTTCACTGGTCACAGGCCTCCAGTCTGAAAAACAACCCTCCACCACCACCCTCTGTCTTCTACCTTTGAGCCAGTTCTGTATCTAAATGGCGACTTCTCCCTGTGTTCCATGACATCTAACCTGCTAATCAGTCTGTCATGGGGAACCTTGTCGAATGCATACCGAAGTTCATATGGATCACATCTACTGCTCTGCCCTCAATCTTCTTTGTTACTTCTTCAAAAAACTCAATCAAGTTTGTGAGACATGATTTCCCATGCACAAAGCCATGTTCACTATCCCGCATCAGTCCTTGCCTTTCCAAATTCATGTACATCCTGTCCCTCAGGATTCCCTCCAACAACTTTCCCACCGCCGAGGTCAGTCTCACCAGTCGATAGTTCCCTGGCTTGTCCTTATCACCCTTCTTAAACATTGGCATCACGTTTGCCAACCTCCAGTCTTCCAGCATCTCACCTGTGACTATCGATGATAAAAATATCTCAGCAAGAGGCCCAGCAATCACTTCTCTAGATTCCCACAGAGTTCTCAGCTACACCTGATCAGGTCCTGGGGATTTATCCACCTTTTACCATTTCAAGACATCTAGCACTTCCTCCTCTGTATATCTGCAACATTTTGCAAGATGTCACCATCGATTTCCCTGCAGCCTATATCTTCCATATCCTTTTCCACAGTAAATACTGATGCAAAATATTCATTTAATATCTCCCCCATTTTCTGTGGCTCCACACAAAGGCCGCCTTACTGATCTTAGAGGGGCCCTATTCTCTCCCTAATTACCCTTTGTCCTTAATATATTTGTAAAAGCACTTTGGATTCTCCTTAACTCTATTTGCCAAAGCTATCTCATGTCCGCGTTTGGTCTTCCTGATTTCCCTCTTAAGTGTACTCCAACTTCTAAGGATTCACTCGATCTATCCTGTCTATACCTGACATATGTTTCCTTCTTTTTCTGAACCAAACCCTCAATTTCTTTAGCCAGCCAGCATTCCCAATAACTACCAGTCTTCCCTATTATCCCTGACAGGATATTACTGCCTGGAATCTAATCGCGGGGTTCAGGGTGGTTTATGTACAGAATAACAGATAGCCCAGAGTGAGTTACAGCCTGGAATCGAATCGAGGTGTTCATGGTGGTTTATATACAGAATAACTGATAGCCCGGGGTGAGTTATAGCCTCGAATCGAATCGAGGGTTTCAGGGTGGGTTATATACAGAATAACAGATAGCAAGCAGTGAGTTACAGCCTGGAATCGAATAGAGGTGTTCAGGGTGGGTTATATACAGAATAACAGATAGCCCGAAATGAATTACAGCCTGGAATCTAATCGTGGGTTTCAGGGTGGTTTATATACAGAACAGCAGACACCCCGGAGTGATTTACAGCCTGCTATCTAATCGCGGGGTTCAGGGTGGTTTATTTTCAGAATAACAGATATTCTGGGGTGTGTTACAGCCTGGAATCTAATGAGGGGTTCAGGGTGGTTTATATGCAGAATAACAGATACCCCGGAGTGAGTTACAGCCTGGAATCGAATCAAGGTGTTCAACGTGGATTATATACAGAATAACAGATAGCACAGAGTGAGTTACGGCCTGGAATCTAATCGAGGGGTTCAAGGAGGTTAGTATACAGAGTAACAGATAGCCCGGAGTGTGTTACTGCCTGAAGTCTGTTCACTTTAAGATAGGACGGGTTTTGCTGAAGCGAAAGTACAGCCACAGATGCCAGCTAAAGGTCAGACTGTTCCAAATGCAACAATTAGCTGGGAAATGGAAGCATGAGCTTGGGTTGCTGTTTTGACAACAATTCAAAAGCAATCAAAGACTTTAAATAATGCTCAGAATATCCGAAGCCAATGCAATTTGAATATTATTGTTCGTACACCTGGAAATCAATCAAATTATGAGAATTATTGTATCATGGGAAGTATATAAACCCAGCATTTTGAAAATAGAGGGAGAGCAACTGCCATCCAACAGCAGAGTAACTGCTGTGGAGCAGGAGTGCTAACTGGCCATCCCAAACACTCTCTATCAAAGACACATGTTCATGTAAACCTATTGCAATAAAAAAAATGACCCAGGGAGATCAGCAGCTGAAAGAGTGAACACAGTGGGGAAGGTAGAGACTGTGTGGTCTTGAGATTGTAACGTTTAATATGTGGGTTGTTGGAACAGCATATTTTTTACAGAGTTGGAGTCAGATAGTAAGTAGGTAAGAAAAGAGGGGCTTGTATTTGCGAATAGTTTTTGTTTAGTGTTCACTATTAAAGTTAAGAAACTAACTTGCTAATTTTTGTTTAAATAGTGGAATGTTGGAGATCTGTGTCACTCATATGTTAACAGATTACAAGGTGAGGCGAGCTTTTCTGGGTGTTTGGTTTTAATTAACAAAGGGGTTTGACTCCATCTTGTAAATGTCCATTCACACTAACCCCATTTCCCTACGGTTGGCCCATATCCTTCTAGTCCTTTCCTATCCACATATTTATCCAAATGCTTTTGAAACGTTGTTAATACATCCCCCTCAGCCACATCTTCTGGCAGCTAATCCATGTACCAGCCATTTATGTAAATACATCATCCTTCAGGTTCCCTTTTATTCCTTTCCCTTTAACCTTAAACTGATCCCCTCTCGTCCTCGATTCTCTAAACTTTGAAAAAGACTGAGAGCATTCACCCTATCCATATCCCTCATGATCTTATACAGCTCTATAAGGTCCCCCCCCCCCCCTCAGTCTCCTACACTTTAATAAAAAGGTCCTAGCTTGTCCAACCTCTCCCTATAACTCAGACCATTGGGTCCTAGCAATGTCCTTGTAAATTTCTTCTGCACTCTTTCTAATTTCATTATATCCTCCCTATAACAAGTTGTCAAAACTGAACACAATCCTCCAAGTGCGGCCTTACCAAAGTCCTGTGTAACTGCAACATAAATTCCCAACTTCTATATTCAATGTCCTGCCTGACGAATGCCAGTGTGCCAAAAGCCTTCTTCACTGCCCTGCCTACCTGTGACTCCACTCTCAGGGAACCGTGCACCTGAATTCCAAGATCTGTCTGCCCACTACACCCCTTAAGGCCCACCCATTCACTGTGAAACTCCTACCTTGATTTGAGATTCCAAACTGCAAGACCTCACACTTCTATATTAAATTCCATTTGCCATTTCTCAGCCTACTTCCCCACCTGATTAAGGTCCTGCTGCAATTTCTGATAAATGTCCTCACTGATCATGCTGGCATTTATTTTAGTGTCATCTGCAAACTTACTAATCACGCCTTGTATATTCTCATCCAAATCATAGATAACAAAAAGCTATGGACCCAACCTCCAGTTTAACAAGCTTCCTACCATCAACCCAATTGTGTATCCAATTGGCCAGTTCCCCCAGTATTCTACACGAATGAACCTTCCTGAGCAGGCTGCCATGTGGAACCTTATCAAAGGCCTTACTGAAATCCATAGAGACTACGTTTACCGCTCTGCCCTCATTAACCTTCTTGGTCACTTCAATAAAGGACTCTGAGAAATTTGGCAAGCATGATCTCCCACTCACAATTTTATGCTGAGCGGTCTGAATCAAACCCTTTGTAAGTAATGGGTGAAGTCAATGGTATGCTGTCCTTCATTGTAAGATGCCTCGAGTACATAAGTAAAGCCATCTTCCTGCTGTTGCAGAGCCTTGCTGAGAGAGCATTCGGGGGCACTCTCTACAGAATTGATCTCCTTTGTAAGGAATGATCTCCTTACCACAGACACGGGTGATGGTAACATGGGGATAGAGTGAATAAGCTGAGGGTTTTATCTGAAGAACGGTGAGAGACGAAGAAATTGTGATGCTGAAACACGAGGAGTGGCAGCGATCACTTATTTCCAAAACAGACATTGACAGGGAGAGAAATTCCATGCTTTACCCACGATTGATTGATTTGATTTATTGTCACGAGTACCGCAGTCCAGGGAAACACTTTGTTTATGAGCAGTCGACGCAGATCATAGTAAGCATGGCCAGACAGATCATAGGATGGAAATAGACTTGGACAGAGTAAGGCATACAGGATACACTGCACAGGACATGCACTAGACAAGGTCAACATGAACATGATCAGCATTATTTGAACTTAGAGCATTGAAACACTAGTCTAACGTGACCTTCCTAATAGTTTATTTGCCTAAATTAACTCTCCCCATGTTATTGTGCAGTCGGCGAGTGAACCCTGTACTGAACATCAGGTTGTCACAATCCCCAACAGCAGCCACAATACCTTCCACCTGAAACAGGTCGCCATTCCCATCAGCTTCCACTCTTCGTAGAGAACACCATTCTGTCTTCTCAGAGATGAAAGATGCCTTCTTGAGACTTCACACAAGACATATGGCTTCCCTGCTCACCACTAGAAAACCACGTTAAAGTCCAACATGTGTATCATGAGCAACGGAGCCACGAGGAACAACGTGGAACAGTCTGTCTGTGCAGCCTCTGCCCCACTTGTTCATCATGTTAGAGCATCATTTAGGAAACACTTAATACTGCCGATGCTGGAGATCAGAGTAGAACGTCGATTGCTGGAAAAGCACAGCCGGTCAGGCAGCATCCGAGGACCAGGAGAATCGACGTTTTGGACATAAGACATTCATCAGGAATCAGCATCAATTACCTCATTCTGCCCCCGTGTAAGTGCATTGAGGTGGGAATGGCCTCCTGCTGCTCCTGTGTAAGTGACTCAAGAGGGTGATTGGCTTCTTCCTTGTCCAATTGGGCAGGGCCAAAGGCCTGACTGGGTTATCCCTGGTTTCTGTTTGACATCTCGATGTAGTGACAAGTGTGATGGTGCTGCAGCTTTAAGCGGTTATTTTATCCGGGTTTCTTTTAAGAGAGATTGAACGATTGTTACCAAGCTGGCTAGTTAAGACCACTTGAGTAACAGCTAGGGAGGACTTAGGTTAATTTTAATGCAGTCTGAATGGGTGTGGCCAGCTCTCACAGATTAGGATCTCTGGGTTTTGGTTTATCAGTAACATCAGAAACTATGGGGTCTCCACAGAGTTGGAAGCTTCAGTGAATGTCTCCTGGCTGCTACTCTCTCTGAATTTTCTCTTGATACTGTTTTTAATTTTTGGATTGGAGAAATATTTGTGACAATCTATGTCTGAATATTTCTTTTTGCCAAGGACTGTGTTTATGGGATTTCCCTATATCGGAACAGTTCATTCGTAATAGTTCCTAGATCTATTATTCTGTTAAGCTGTCCAATAGAATTACGTAATTCTAAATTCCTCTTTCTGTGGTGTTATTTCTTCTTTCATGTTGAAGTAGATGGTATTTTGGTTACCATCGAGTAGTTTGACCAGTCACATTGCATCTGGAACAGACACTTTTCATTTCCTTTAAAATAAGAAAACATAAAGGTCCAGGCTGTTGCCGTCAAATATTTTCGAGGGGCTCTAGTGTGGTCCATCACACTAGACCCCTTCTCTTCCTGAGTAATAGGCTGGAGATACTGAATGGGCTATCACAGTTCATCTCCAATAATGTCAACAGGCTAAATGGCTTCCTATTATTCCCGTGAAACCAGCGTTCGGTGATGAATGAACTCTCTTTTTACTGTGGCAATGTGCAGTGTCAGGCAGTGCTGTTACATGAATGTTACTGATACTTTAACAGCACAAGCCTGAATGGAGCCTGGATCTTGCTGCACATGGACACTGACCAGTTCAGGAGCTGAGGGGGGACAAAACGTTCTGAACATTGTTGAATCTTCAGTGACCATCACCACTTCTGATCTTATGGTGGGGCGGGTGAGGGTGGGGAAACATTGATGAAACAGCTAAAGATGTTTGTGAAGAGGAAGCTACCCTGAGGATCTCCCACAGAGGTGACCCAGGACTGAGATGATGAACATCTTCCTTTGTGCCAAAATTGACTCCAAACACTGGAGAGTTTACTCTGATTCCCATTAAGTTCAGCTCCTTGATGTCAACAGAAGTCAACCATTGCCTTGATATCGGGGCCAGTCATTTTTACCGGGAACCTTGTCTCAACCTCTTTTGTTCACATCAATAAACCATGATATAGGAGCAGCACGTGTTTTCTTTAAACAGGTGGTATTGAATGTTAGGATTTCTCTTCTCAAGAGTGTTCGGGGAGCGAGATGACTGAAAGTATTTGAAGAGGAGGTAGATGGATATTGACCTGTCAGAGAGGTGAGGGCTATGAAGAATTGGGTATGAAAGAGGATTTGAGGCCAGAAGCAGATCAGCCATGATCTTCGTGAAGGGCAAGGCAGGTTTGGGGAGGGAACGACCTGCCCCTGTTTCTGATGTTCTCACATTCTGTTATTGGAAAGTTAGTGGGTGTTATTTTTATGAATGTTCTGGTATTGCATACTGCAGTCAGGTAGACTAGATGATTTTGTGAGCCATCTCTGGGTGAGGTATGTGGGCTGTTTTCACAGTGAATCTGGGTCGAAAACATGATCAACAAATGGAGCTCAAGCTGCAGAGAGGGGAAGCTTTCTAAAAACATATGAGGAGCCTCTTTCATACCCAGCCTGGATTTTCCAATTACATTTCCCAAATCACCTCAAAGTGTGTGTGACAGTCTTGAGGGACTGATTGGTCTCCTCTGGTTCTGTGCACCAGGTTATAGGAGCAAGTGGCCTCCAACTGTTCCTGTCAAGCAGGTATGAGGGGCTGAATGGCACACAGGAACATGGGACTGAGGAGCAGGAGTGGGTCATTAGATACTTTGAGCCTTCTCCACCAGGCAGTAAGATTCTGGCTGATCAGGTTGGGGCCTCAGCCCCACTTTCCTGTCTGTATCCCATTATCCGTGACTCACTTCTTTGTCAAATATTTAACTAATGCAGCTTTCAATCAATGTGAACATAGAGGCACGATAAACTTCCAGTGAAGAGAATTCCGACTTGAAATGACCTTACAGAATTTTTCATCATCCCTCTTATAGAACCAAAGAGTCATGCAGAACGGAAACAGACCCGTTAGTCCAATCTGTTCACTCCGATTAGATATCAAATCTGATCCAGTCCCATTTACCAGCATTTGGCCAATATCCCTCTTCTTTCAGATACTTTTAAAATTTGTGATTGTAACCGCCTTCACCACTTCCTCTGACAGCACTTTATGTACACACACCACTCTCTGTGTGAAACATTTATCTTCAGGTCCCTTCTAAATCATTCGCCCTCTCCCCTTCAACCTATGCCGTCTTGTTCTGGACTCCCCTTTCCTGGAGAGCAGAACGTGGCTGTTCAGAATATCAATGCCCCTGATGATTTTATAAACGTCTATAATGTCAGCCTTCAGCCTCTGACACTCCAGGGGGAAACACCTCAACCTAATCAACCTCTCCTTATAGCTCAAACCTCCAGTCCTGGAACATCCGTGTAAGTCATTTCTGCAGAAAACCGAGTTGTACACAGTATTCTTAAAGCGGCATCACCAACATCCTGTACAGATGCAACATACCACCACAACTCCTATACTCAATGCTCTGACTGATAAAGGCAAATGTGCCAAATGTGTTCTGCACCACACTGTCTACCTGCGACTCCACATTCAAGGAACAATGCACCTGCAGCCCTATGCCCCTTTGATTCACAACATGCCCCAGGACCTGACCATGAAGTATATAATATCTGCCCTGATTTGCCTTCCCAAAATGCAAAGCTTCATATTTATCTAAATTAAACTTCATCTGTCACTCCTTGCCTCTTTGTCCTATCTAATTGCGGTCTTGTTGTACTCTGAGATAATCTACTACACCACCTTTCTGATGTTATCTGTATACTTAGTAACTATTGCCCCAATATTCACATTTAAATCCTTTACATAAATGATGAATTGCAGTGAACTCAGTACTGATTCTTGCAGCACACTGCTGCTCACAAGCCTCCAGGCTGAAAAATATCCCTCTTCCTTCACGCCATTTGTGACTAGCTTCCTCTGTAACTTATGTGACTGAAACTTACTAATCTGTCTACCAATCAGAATGAAATACTAGCTGTGAAGAGAGGCTGAGTAGGTTAGAGTTATTTTCACTGGATATAAGGAGATTGAGGGGGGACCTGATTAACGTTTGCAAAATCATGAAGGATATAGCTAGGGTGGATAGAGACCAGCTTTTTCCCAGGTTGAAGGATTCAATAACGAGATGTCGTGCTTTCAAAGTGAGAGGTGGAAAGTTTAAGGGGGATACACGCGGTAAGTACTTCACACAGAGGGTGGTGGGCATTTGGAACGCGTTGCTCGCAGAGGTGGTAGAGGCAGGCACGGTCGATTCATTTAAGATGCGTCTGGACAGATGTATGAGTTGGTGGGGAGCAGAGGAAGACGGATGCTTAGGAAATGACCAACAGATTTAGACAGTACGTTTAGATCGGTTCAGGCTTGGAGGGCGAAGGGCCTGTTCCTGGGCTGTAAATTTTCTTTGGTCTTTGTTCTTTAAAAGAACACCTTGCTGAAGTCCATATAGACAATGTCTACCAAACTGTCTTCATCAATCTTCTTTGTCACCTCTTCAAAACACTCAACCAAATTAATGAGACATGATTTCCCATGCAGAAAGCGACATTGTCTACTCCGATCAGCCCTTGCTTTCCCAAATGTATGTAAATCGTGTCCCTCAGAATCCCCCCCAACAACTTACCCACCACTGACATCAGGCTCACCGGTCTATATTTCCCCGGCTTTTTGGGTCACTGTTTCCTTTTCTAGTCCCATTCCTCCACTGCTCACAACAAATGTTAAATGTAACCAGGTTGGTGATATGGCCGAAGATATTTGTCTCAGACTAGGTCAGGGTCAGTTTTAGGAACAAGTCAGGCTAATTCCTTTAATCTGCTAAAAAAAAAACACATGTTTGTGATCCAGAGCAATGTTACTCAAACTATGATGGAAAGATGAATGGCAAACTGTCTGGGTTTCGCAATTATGTAATCGATATTTCCCTTTCTAAAAATGCTGACACACACACCAATTTTAACTTTTAAGAACTTATTGGAACTCATGACACATGAAAAACTGTGAGATTTCCAAAACGTTATTCTGCTTCTGAAGATATTGTACTCACACAGCTGTTAGCAGCGGGATTTCATCCTGGGAGAGTTTGGATTTGGCTGAATTCCCTTTGCTTTAGACAGTGAGTAGATTCCAGTGAATTCTGGTTAGGGATCATCTGGTTAGGGTAGTACAGTGGTTAACACTGCTGCCTCACAGCACTCGGGACTTGAGGTCGATTTCAGCCTTGGGTGGAGTTTGCACATTCTCCCATTGTCTGTGTGAGCTGCTAATGGGTGATCCAGTTTCCCACCACAAACTGTATAGGTTCGATGGATTGGTCGTGCTAAATTGTCCGTAGTGTTCAGGGATTTCTAGGTTATGTGCAATAGTCAGGGGTAAATATAGGGGAATATATTGGGAAGGTTGGTATGGACTTGTTGGGTCGAAGGGCCTGTTTCAACTGCAGGGATTCCATAAAAATAAGAATGGTAACGATAACGATTGAGGTTTTTTTTTTTAGCTCGTACACATTGCTGTGATGAGGAACAATGAAGGAGACAGAGTGCAATAGGCCATTCCTTCTCAGGCAGATTACATTTTCTCCCTCTCTGAGTTGAATCGTACTCTCCCAAACTGGACCATGTGAGGTCTCCTTGTACATTGCCCAAACTATGTCTCCATCACATTCCCTGCTCCATGTAGGTGCATCATTGCTGCTGTCATACACCGACCCATAACCTTAGCAGAAAATGGTCTCGGCAAATTTGAAGATATTTTTATATGTCCCTGCATTATGAAAAAATAAAAATGTTTAATTTATTCAGAATACCTGTGTTAAACTGAATGCATTTTTAAAAGAAATACAGAAATTTCTGGAAAATCTCGCCAGGTCTCTCAGTACCCAGATGCTGTAGTTGTACCAGCCTCCACCACTTCCTCTGGCAGCTCATTCCATATGCACACCACCCTCTGTGTGAAATGGTGCCCTTTAGGCCTCCTCAAAACTTTGCCCCTCTCACTTTCCACCAAAGCCCTCTAGTTTTGGACGCCCCTAACCTGGGGAAAACATCCCTGACTCCTCACCCTATCTGTGGCCATTTTGATTCTATAAACCTTTACTGCTGCGAAATGTGACTCCAATCAACACGAATAGCTGTACTTTCAGACATCCTGGGCCTAAATTCTGAAATGTAATACTGACACCTCTTCCTTATCCATCAAGTCACAATTCTAAATCCATTTTAATCAGTTTGTTCAGATGTATCCTGAGACACTTCTGTGGGCTTTATGCCTAGACCTCTGTGCCGGGAGGCAGGGACACGAGCATCGCTCGACAATACCCATAAAGTTGTAACATTATTCTCCTGTGTGTTTGTTCATCAGCCTGTCCTGACATGCTGGGACATAGCTCTGCAACAGGCAGGACTTCAATACAGGCCTTCTTGCCCAGAGCTAGGAACACTACAACACAAGTTCAGGAATTGGAATCAAATCCAGAGCTCTGGCTCAGAGACAGGGACACTATCCACGACACAACCATACCCAGAGTTTGGGTCATATTTTAGTGCCCACTTTCAGTTCGGTGTGGATTTATTATAATCAGGTTACCATTACTGAACTACACAAAACACTTTGTATTGTGAAGCAAACGCAAGATATTTGTCTCAACTGTAGGATATTGAGTGTACGTGATATGCCATTGAAATTAACTATAAACGTCTTTAATTGCTATTATCTGTAGTCTGCAATATTAAGGAAAGAAATCCTGCAGACACACTCTGCCCAATGAAGGGTTTCAAATAGATATTTATTACTGAACACCAGAGACGAAGGAAGAGCTTAATTTCTGACCCCAAAACACCGATCACTATTACCCAACTCACGTGCGACTCCCCTTTTCCTAAAACCATGAAATGACACCAGGCCGCTGATTACTGTCCAGTCTCTCCTCCCACTGACTGTGTCTGCAATCTGTCCATCCTCCCCCTAAGCACACTAGGCAAACCAAGCTCAGGGTCTTTGTGAAAATCAAGGCCGGAGTGTGCATGCCTCCTGGAGAGGGATGGGCACTTTAAAATTGAAGGGGGAGGGGAGGTGACAGTAATATCACACACTGGGCTGAGGGGTGGCTGATGGAGTTTAGTTTGGATTAATGCGAGGTATTGGATTTGGTAAATCAAACACAGCAGGACCTATAAAATTAAAAGAAGAGCCTTTGGCAGTGTTGTAGAACAGAAACCTAGGCCGTCAGGTTTAATTCTTTAAAATTTGCATCTCATATAGATAGTGTGGTTAAGAAGGTGTTTAACACACATGACTTCGTGGGACGGACCTTTGAGTATCGGAATTGGGATGTCAGGTTGAGGTTGTACAGGACATTGGTGAGACCTCTTCTGGAATACTATGTCCAGTCTGGTCATCCTGCCCGCTCATTCCATAGGCACACCACCCTCTGGGTGAAAAAGCTGCCCCTAAGGTCACTTTTAAATGTTTCCCCTCTCACCTTAAGCCTATGCCCTCTAATTTTGGACTCCCCATACCCTTAGAAAATACCTTGACTATTCACTTTGATATTACTGACGTTGATATTATTAAGCTGGAGAGGACTGAGAAGAGATTTACCGGATGTTGCTGGGAAAGGAGGGTGTGAGCTATAAGGAGAGGCTGGATCGGCTGGGACTTTTTTCACTGAAGAATATGAGATTAAGCAGTAACTTTACACAGGTTTATAAAATAATGAGGGTTACAGAGAAGCTGAAGTGCTGATGTCTTTTCTCTAGAGTTGAGGATTCAAAACTGAGGGATTTTTAAAGTGCGAGGAAAAAAGATTTACGAAAGTTATGAGAGGTAATTATGTTACACAGAAGCTGGCTTGTGTGTGGAATGAACTTCCAGTGGAAGTGGTGAAAGCAGGGACAGTTACAACGGTTTAAAGGACATTTAGATCAGGACATGGATAAGACATCAGTTTGGATGGTGCTGTGTGCAGCTGCCCTCTCCCTCCCCCTCTCTGAATGAATCTCTGTTGGTTTTCACCCTCTGCCAATGCCTGTGCAGTGGCTTGTATCGGCCAGCAGAGGGTAGCATTGCATCACTTTGAGCACCACAGAGACTGTCAGACCTGCCCCACACAGAGACACACAGATACACACACGGGGATGGTGAGGACGCGGCGTGAAGCTCATCTGGTAACTTAAATGAAACATAAAAAAATGCTCAATTCGCCTCGTAAACTGTTAAAATATGAGTGACAGAGAACTCCCAAATTCCACTGTTTAAATAAAAACATCAATTTATATTTTTCACTCTGAAAGTGAACATTTTACATCAACTATGCACAACTCTGGGACCCTCTTTCTCTTAACTGCTTATTACCCGACTCCAGCTCTATAGCAATATATTGTTTCTGGGTCTGCCATCCTCTCATATCACAGGTACTTGTAAATTCTCAGATCAGAACAGCATTCCCTCTCTCTTGAAGGTATAGTACACACTTTCAACTCCATCCTATTATACCCTGATGAATATCGATAAGTGGGACCTATCCGGAATTCTCTTGCTCTGTGGTTTGTCAATATTTCATCTACTCTGTCTCGTATATGGAAGGATTTTTGTTGCTCCATTGACAGCATGTCATTATTCGACTTTGTCCATAGGAATATATCAGTATTTCACTAGTTCACACTCGTGTATGTGGGGCAGGATTTCGTTGTTTCATGGGGACTGTGACACTATAACAATCTCAATGTTTGTAGATGGTATCGAACCTGGAAGAACTCTGAAGTCTATGGAGGAGAGTGTGGAACTCTAACAGGACAATCACACGTTGGTGTAGATTCAGGTTTATGGCAGATGGGGATCACTGCAGAGCAGTGTGAGGTGATGCACTTTGGTAGAAAAGACAATGAAAGACAATTTAAAACAGGCTGTGCCATTATAAAGGGGGTGCAGGAGCAGAGAGGACTGGGTGTATATGAGCACAGATTGTTGTAGATGTCAGGACAAGTGGGGAGAGCAGTAACTATCACAGATTAGTTTGAGTATCTGAGCTGTTTACAGGAGGAGGTGTAGGAGGGAGTCTCCGTGCTCCCTTCCTGGGAGGTGGTGGTGACGATGCGTTGTGAGCCCACCCTCCTGCCCACCGAGACCATGGGGATCCCATTTGTACCAGCTCGACACAAAAGGGAGATGGCATCAGGGCCAAGGCTTCAAAGTTGTGCCGGGGGGAAACTGAGCTGAGAGTGGGTTTAAAGTGAGAATTGTCCTTCACTGAACATTGCTCCTTACTCGGTCGGTGGGACGTGGATGTTTCAGAATCTCCGCACGAGGTGTCCCGGTCCTCTCCGACTCCTACCAGGGTCCGCCCGACATGGCAGGAGGAGGGGATGGGGGAACGGATAGCAGGCACTCCACCCAGCATGGCCCTTTCTTTCCTATTCCAGGCTGTTTCTCCTGGAAAGGGAGAAAGGGAGGGACGTAGAGTGGGAGGCTGGGAGTGGGTGGCCTTGTTGTTAGTGCTGGTGCAGGAGGGGATAATGGCAAATGGTGAGGTTTTCAGAGGGAGTCTGTCGACAGCGTTGTATCCATGCAGTGACATTAATGTGGGGGGTAAAGTGGACGGAGTGATAGAGAGAGAGAGAGAGAGAGAGAGAGAGAGAGAGAGAGGGAGAGAGAGAGAGAGGGAGAGAGAGAGAGAGAAGGTGCTGCATGGTTTACATATCAATGCACTGGGTTGGTGTAAACAGTCCTACATGCTGGGAGGGTAACTGCTCCTGGTTTACAGATCAATACACTGGGGTGGTGTACACAATCCTACATGCTGAGAGGGGAACTGCTACTGGTTTACAGATCAATACACTGGGGTGGGGTACACAGTCCTACATGCTGGGGGGAGGGTAACTGCTCCTGGTGTACAGATTAATTCACGGGTGAGCAGTACACATGCTGCTGTGCTGGTCAGACTAACTGGTTGAGGTTTATAGATAATGCCCTCCTGTTGTCTGCACAGCTCCTGGTGCTGGACAGATATCTAATCCGGGGTTATAGATCAATGCACTGCTGTGATCTGCACAGTGTTCCACTCTGGACAGATTGCTGGGTTGTATTGACCAGTGCAGTGGATGAATCTGGACACATTGCTGGGTTGTACTGAGTAGGACACTGGCCTGGTCTACACCGTGTTCCACAGTGAACAGATATCTCCTCTGGGTGTATGGTATCTGGGCTGGTTCTGTGAGGTGGATTGAGAATGTGGTTTTTCTAACCATTCAGCTGATCAGGCAATGCCTTTAGTTCCCATTCCTGTGATTGGACCCTCCGTCTCTCACCCCATTAATGTTACAGTGTGTCCAGGCACAGTCCATCATGTTGGTGGAGTGGGTAGGGGGGAAAGGTGATGGACAGATCAAGGGGTTCCCCAGAACGGTCTGTCCCCAACATTCTACCAGTGACATTCCCTGGAACATTCTGTCCCCGACATTTTATAACTGCCATTTCCTGGAACGTTCTGTCCCCGACATTCTATAACTGCCATTCCCCGGAACATTCTGTCCCCGACATTCTATAACTGTCATTTCCCGGAATGTTCTGTCCCCGACATTCTATAACTGACATTCCCCGGAACATTCTGTCCACGACATTCTATAACTGTCATTTCCTGGAACGTTCTGTCCCCGACATTCTATAACTGTCATTTCCCGGAATGTTCTGTCCCCGACATTCTATAACTGACATTCCCCGGAACATTCTGTCCACGACATTCTATAACTGCCATTCTCCGGAACATTCTGTCCCCGACATTCTATAACTGTCATTTCCCGGAACGTTCTGTCCCCGACATTCTATAACTGACATTCCCCGGAACGTTCTGTCCCTGACATTCTATAACTGCCATTTCCTGGAACGTTCTGTCCCCAACATTCTATAACTGCCATTCCCCGGAACATTCTGTCCCCGACATTCTATAACTGACATTCCCCGGAACGTTCTGTCCCCGACATTCTATAACTGACATTTCCCGGAACGTTCTGTCCCCGACATTCTATAACTGACATTCCCCGGAACGTTCTGTCCCCGACATTCTATAACTGACATTCCCTGGAAAGTTCTGTCCCTGACATTGTTTGTGAACGGCCAGACGTCAGTGAATTCAACAAATGATAAGATCCCGAGGGAAGAGATCCCGTTCCAGGGAAAAGGAGACACTGTTCCGAAGGATCCTCGGGCAGTTAGATGGGGAAATACGTTTTCCCTGCGTTTACATTTCTCCAAGACACAGGGTCGACCACAATTTAGACCAAAATACAGAAATACCAAAGATCCGTTTGTCTTCAGGAAACTGGGAGAGAATCCTTCAGGACAGCAACATCCTCACCCTCCGTATTAGGAACTGGGAAGGAGTGGCCTGTGTCTGCTCTCGAGTGATCGAGTGTGTGGGAATGTTCTAGAAACCATCTGTCCTTATTTATGTGATTCTGTGTGTTTGGGGAGGGAGGGTTTCTTGAGGTTTATCTCACATTTTTGTCAGTAATTCAGACCTTCCCATTTGTTATTCCAGCTCCAATTAATTTAATATATCCCTGAATACAGGGACACATTTGAAAATCTCACTGGGTCCCCGATCAACCGGGTCCCTTTGCCTCCAGGCTGATGGATAATGGGTTTGTTTTCCTTCCTCACAGTTAACGTAGTGACCATCTACGTCCTGCTTTATAAAGATTGTGGATTGTCTCCATGTGTCAGACGTTACCTGGGGGCCATGGCAGCGGCGGATCTCCTGGTCATTATCCTCGACCTGATCCTGAGACACATTCCCATTCTTTATTGGGAACACTTTTATTTCCTGAAGTTCTACGTCCCCGTGTGTAATATCCACGCCGTCCTGCTTTATGCAGCCACTGACTGCTCTGTCTGGTTCACCGTCACTTTTACCTTTGATCGGTTTGTGGCCATTTGTTGCCAGAAGCTGAAAAGTAAATATTGCAATGAGAAAACGGCGGCTGTGGTTCTGGGAGCAGTGACTGTGCTGAGCTGTTTAAAGAACATTTCCTGGTATTTTATGCTCACGACTCGGTATTCGCTGTGGAACCCTCAGAACACCCCCTGGTTTTGTGAGGTAAGATTCGCTGTTCATTACTCCAGTGTCTGGGTCACAATCGAGTTCCTCCACCACATTCTAACCCCGTGTGTCCCATTTCTCCTGATTCTGCTGCTCAATGTTCTCACCGTCAGACACATTTTAGTGACCAGCAGAGCCCGCAGGAGACTCCGCGCTCACACCAATGGGGACGCTCAGTCTGACACTGAAATGAGAAACCGAAAAAAATCCATCATTTTACTGTTTGTGATCTCGGGCAATTTCATCCTGTTATGGTCAACTTTAATGCTGTATTCTATATGGTACCGGATGTGGAATATTGGGTATAAGTCTATGTATCTCGATCGCTTTGTGCGGGATTTGGGCTTCATTCTGCAGCTCCTCAGTTGCTGCACAAACACCGCGATTTATGCCGTGACCCAGACTAAGTTCAGGCAGCAGTTGAAGAATGTGCTGAAATATCCCTTCACCCAAATCCATCCATCCATCAAATTCTCTCATTAATCAATCCATCCAGAATTTTCTTATTTAAGTTCAGTGTTTCAGCGATGGAGCAGCCTGTCGCTACGGTAGCAGTCTGAGGGTAGGGCTGTTTTGTCCATCCTTATCCCACAGGGGGGTTACAGGGAAACATTTCAATGTTTCTCACAACTCAGGGGCCAGTGAGAAAAGGCACCATCCCAATGACTGTATCCATCACTTCCATTTGTAAACAATAAAAATGTTGATTAAAGCGTGCCGAGCAGCAGAGTGACCGATGTTGTTGCGTGTCTTTGTGTTGGAGAAGGTGAGCTGGAGAGAGACAGACTCAACCCCAAGTCCTGGTCTTCAGGGAAGGGGAGGACACCGCGCCCTGAGCTCAGGAGCTGGGTTTAACTCCCTCTGTCCGACCACTGCAGCCTGGCCTCCCCATTACCTCTCCCCTACATTTTCTACTCAATTCTCTCTATCGCTCTCTCTTTCAGCATTCACACTCTTTTACAACCCTCTCCCTCATCCTCCTCTCTCTCTCACACAGTTACACCCTCCCCAATCCTGGTTTCTCTACCTGCCTCCACTCTTCCCACTCGCCCCTCTCTCTCCCTCCATCAACTCCATCTCTATTTTCCCCACCTCCCACATCTCACCCCCACCCCTCACACGCAGCCTCACCCCCAAACACCCCCAGTCTCTGGGTCAGAGGGAGAGGGAAGGACCAGGGGGACAGAGTATGTCAGGGAGAGAGAGGGAGGTAGAGAGATTCAGTCAGAGGGAAAGAGGGAGCTAGGGAGGTGGAGAGCGAGAAGGGGGAGAGAGAGAGTTCGGGTGAGGGAGGGAGAGAGAGAGAGAGAGAGAGAGAGAGAGAGAGAGAGAGAGAGAGAGAGAGAGAGAGGGAGAGAGGGAGAGAGAAGGTGCTGCATGGTTTACATATCAATGCACTGGGTTGGTGTAAACAGTCCTACATGCTGGGAGGGTAACTGCTCCTGGTTTACAGATCAATACACTGGGGTGGTGTACACAATCCTACATGCTGAGAGGGGAACTGCTCCTGGTTTACAGATCAATACACTGGGGTGGGGTACACAGTCCTACATGCTGGGGGGAGGGTAACTGCTCCTGGTGTACAGATTAATTCACGGGTGAGCAGTACACATGCTGCTGTGCTGGTCAGACTAACTGGTTGAGGTTTATAGATAATGCCCTCCTGTTGTCTGCACAGCTCCTGGTGCTGGACAGATATCTAATCCGGGGTTATAGATCAATGCACTGCTGTGATCTGCACAGTGTTCCACTCTGGACAGATTGCTGGGTTGTATTGACCAGTGCAGTGGATGAATCTGGACACATTGCTGGGTTGTACTGAGTAGGACACTGGCCTGGTCTACACCGTGTTCCACAGTGAACAGATATTTCCTCTGGGTGTATGGTATCTGGGCTGGTTCTGTGAGGTGGATTGAGAATGTGGTTTTTCTAACCATTCAGCTGATCAGGCAATGCCTTTAGTTCCCATTCCTGTGATTGGACCCTCCGTCTCTCACCCCATTAATGTTACAGTGTGTCCAGGCACAGTCCATCATGTTGGTGGAGTGGGTAGGGGGGAAAGGTGATGGACAGATCAAGGGGTTCCCCAGAACGTTCTGTCCCCAACATTCTATAAGTGACATTCCCTGGAACATTCTGTCCCCGACATTTTATAACTGCCATTTCCTGGAACGTTCTGTCCCCGACATTCTATAACTGCCATTCCCCGGAACATTCTGTCCCCGACATTCTATAACTGTCATTTCCCGGAATGTTCTGTCCCCGACATTCTATAACTGACATTCCCCGGAACATTCTGTCCACGACATTCTATAACTGTCATTTCCTGGAACGTTCTGTCCCCGACATTCTATAACTGTCATTTCCCGGAATGTTCTGTCCCCGACATTCTATAACTGACATTCCCCGGAACATTCTGTCCACGACATTCTATAACTGCCATTCTCCGGAACATTCTGTCCCCGACATTCTATAACTGTCATTTCCCGGAACGTTCTGTCCCCGACATTCTATAACTGACATTCCCCGGAACGTTCTGTCCCTGACATTCTATAACTGCCATTTCCTGGAACGTTCTGTCCCCAACATTCTATAACTGCCATTCCCCGGAACATTCTGTCCCCGACATTCTATAACTGACATTCCCCGGAACGTTCTGTCCCCGACATTCTATAACTGACATTTCCCGGAACGTTCTGTCCCCGACATTCTATAACTGACATTCCCCGGAACGTTCTGTCCCCGACATTCTATAACTGACATTCCCTGGAAAGTTCTGTCCCTGACATTGTTTGTGAACGGCCAGACGTCAGTGAATTCAACAAATGATAAGATCCCGAGGGAAGAGATCCCGTTCCAGGGAAAAGGAGACACTGTTCCGAAGGACCCTCGGGCAGTTAAATGGGGAAATACGTTTTCCCTGCGTTTACATTTCTCCAAGACACAGGGTCGACCACAATTTAGACCAAAATACAGAAATACCAAAGATCCGTTTGTCTTCAGGAAACTGGGAGAGAATCCTTCAGGACAGCAACATCCTCACCCTCCGTATTAGGAACTGCGAAGGAGTGGCCTGTGTCTGCTCTCGAGTGCTCGAGTGTGTGGGAATGTTCTAGAAACCATCTGTCCTTATGGATGTGATTCTGTGTGTTTGGGGAGGGAGGGTTTCTTGAGGTTTATCTCACATTTTTGTCAGTAATTCAGACCTTCCCATTTGTTATTCCAGCTCCAATTAATTTAATATATCCCTGAATACAGGGACACATTTGAAAATCTCACTGGGTCCCCGATCAACCGGGTCCCTTTGCCTCCAGGCTGATGGATAATGGGTTTGTTTTCCTTCCTCACAGTTAACGTAGTGACCATCTACGTCCTGCTTTATAAAGATTGTGGATTGTCTCCATGTGTCAGACGTTACCTGGGGGCCATGGCAGCGGCGGATCTCCTGGTCATTATCCTCGACCTGATCCTGAGACACATTCCCATTCTTTATTGGGAACACTTTTATTTCCTGAAGTTCTACGTCCCCGTGTGTAATATCCACGCCGTCCTGCTTTATGTAGCCACTGACTGCTCTGTCTGGTTCACCGTCACTTTTACCTTTGATCGGTTTGTGGCCATTTGTTGCCAGAAGCTGAAAAGTAAATATTGCAATGAGAAAACGGCGGCTGTGGTTCTGGGAGCAGTAACTGTGCTGAGCTGTTTAAAGAACATTTCCTGGTATTTTATGCTCACGACTCGGTATTCGCTGTGGAACCCTCAGAACACCCCCTGGTTTTGTGAGGTAAGATTCGCTGTTCATTACTCCAGTGTCTGGGTCACAATCGAGTTCCTCCACCACATTCTAACCCCGTGTGTCCCATTTCTCCTGATTCTGCTGCTCAATGTTCTCACCGTCAGACACATTTTAGTGACCAGCAGAGCCCGCAGGAGACTCCGCGCTCACACCAATGGGGACGCTCAGTCTGACACTGAAATGAGAAACCGAAAAAAATCCATCATTTTACTGTTTGTGATCTCGGGCAATTTCATCCTGTTATGGTCAACTTTAATGCTGTATTCTATATGGTACCGGATGTGGAATATTGGGTATAAGTCTATGTATCTCGATCGCTTTGTGCGGGATTTGGGCTTCATTCTGCAGCTCCTCAGTTGCTGCACAAACACCGCGATTTATGCCGTGACCCAGACTAAGTTCAGGCAGCAGTTGAAGAATGTGCTGAAATATCCCTTCACCCAAATCCATCCATCCATCAAATTCTCTCATTAATCAATCCATCCAGAATTTTCTTATTTAAGTTCAGTGTTTCAGCGATGGAGCAGCCTGTCGCTACGGTAGCAGACTGAGGGTAGGGCTGTTTTGTCCATCCTTATCCCACAGGGGGGTTACAGGGAAACATTTCAATGTTTCTCACAACTCAGGGGCCAGTGAGAAAAGGCACCATCCCAATGACTGTATCCATCACTTCCATTTGTAAACAATAAAAATGTTGATTAAAGCGTGCCGAGCAGCAGAGTGACCGATGTTGTTGCGTGTCTTTGTGTTGGAGAAGGTGAGCTGGAGAGAGACAGACTCAACCCCAAGTCCTGGTCTTCAGGGAAGGGGAGGACACCGCGCCCTGAGCTCAGGAGCTGGGTTTAACTCCCTCTGTCCGACCACTGCAGCCTGGCCTCCCCATTACCTCTCCCCTACATTTTCTACTCAATTCTCTCTATCGCTCTCTCTTTCAGCATTCACACTCTTTTACAACCCTCTCCCTCATCCTCCTCTCTCTCTCACACAGTTACACCCTCCCCAATCCTGGTTTCTCTACCTGCCTCCACTCTTCCCACTCGCCCCTCTCTCTCCCTCCCTCAACTCCATCTCTATTTTCCCCACCTCCCACATCTCACCCCCACCCCTCACACGCAGCCTCACCCCCAAACACCCCCAGTCTCTGGGTCAGAGGGAGAGGGAAGGACCAGGGGGACAGAGTATGTCAGGGAGAGAGAGGGAGGTAGAGAGATTCAGTCAGAGGGAAAGAGGGAGCTGGGAGTAGAGAGACACCTAGGGAGGTGGAGAGCGAGAAGGGGGAGAGAGAGAGTTCGGGTGAGGGAGAGAGAGAGAGAGAGAGAGAGAGAGAGAGAGAGAGAGAGAGAGAGAGAGAGAGAGAGAGAGACGGGAGGAGATAATGAGAGAGAGGGGGGGAGAGAGAGTTAGACTGAGAGAGGGGCGAGGGAGGGGGCAAGAGAGAAAAAGAGACAGAGAGAGAGGGGCGGTGAGAGAGAGAAAGGGGCCAAGAGTGATAGGGGAGACAAGAGAGAGAGAGAAAAAAAAAACAGGACAGAGAGAGAGAATGAGGGGGCGAGAGAGAGACAGGGTTTGGGAGATGGGGGCAAGAGAAAGCAGGATGGCTAGAGACAGAAACCGGAGGGAAGAGAGAGAGAGATAGAGTGTCGAGAGATGGAGTTGAGAGAGAGAGGGACAGAAAGACTGGATGAGAGAGAGCAAGGGCGACAGAGAGAGAGATGGTGAGAGAGAGGAAAGGCACAAAGGAGAGAGGGTTGTATGAGAGGGCGAGAGAGGGAGTGGGTGGTGAGAGAGAGAGGGGGGAGGGAGAGGGGGGGGGCGGGCGAGAGAGAGGGAGGGGGTGAGAGAGAGAGAGAGGGAGGGGGTGAGAGACAGAGAGAGAGGGGGTAAGAGAGAGGGGAGCTAGAAAGAGAGGGAGGAGAGAGAGAGAGGGAGGGTTAGAGAGAGAGGGGGCGAAAGAGAGAGAGGGAGGGGTGAGAGAGAAAGAGGGAGGGGTTCGAGAGAGAGAGGGGGCGAGAGAGGGGGGCAAGAGTGCGAGGGAGGGGTTGAGAGAGGAGGGAGCAAGAGAGAGGGAAGGGTTGAGATAGAGAGAGAGAGGGTGGGAGAGAGAGGGAGTGGGGCAGGAGAGAGAGGTTGGGGCGAGAGAGAAAGAGGGAGCGGCAAGAGAGAGAGAGAGAAGTGGAGGCGAGAGGGTGACAGAGAGAAGGTGGGGGCGTGAGAGAGAGATATAATGAGGGGGCAAGGAAGAGATAGAGGGAGGGAGCAAGAGAGAGAAGGTAGGGCGGAGAGAGGGAGAGGGGGGTGACAGAGAGAGGGAGGGGTGAGAGAGAGAGGGAGGGGTGTGTGTGAGAGAGAGAGAGAGGAGGCGGTGAGAGAGAGAAGGAGGGGGCGAGAGAGAGAGGGGGTGGAAAGAGGGAGAGGGCAAGTGAAGAGAGAAGGAGGGGCGAGAGAGAGAACGAGGGAGGGGGCATGAGAGAGGGGGGAGGGTGGGCGAGCGAGAGAGACAGGGAGGGGGCGAGAGTGAGAGAAGGTGAGAGAGAGGGATGGGGTGAGAGAGAGGAAGGGGTCGAGAGAGAGTGAGAGGGATGGGATAGAGGGAGGGGGACGTGAGAGAGGGAGGTGGCGAGAGAGAGGGGAATTGGCGAGAGAGAGAGGGAGGGGGGCAAGAGAGAGAGGGAGGGGGCGAGAGAGAGGGAGAGGGTGAGAGAGAGAGAGGGAGGGGGAGAAAGAGAGAGGGAGGGCCGAGACACGGAGGGGGAAGGTGAGAGAGAGAGGGAGGGGGCGAGAGAGAGAGAGGGAGAGGGCGAGAGAGAGAGAGGGAGGGAGAGAGAGTGAGTGAAGGGGCGAGAGAGAGGGAGGGGGTGAGAGAGAGGAAGGGGGACGAGAGAGAGGGAGGGGGACAAGATAGAGGGAGTGGGGGCGAGAGAGAAAGAGATCGAGAGAGAGGGGTGAGAGAGAGGGAGGGGGTGAGAGAGGGAGGGGGAATGGGGCGAGAGAGGGGGGGGCAAGAGAGAGAGAGGGAGCGGGCGAGAGAGAGGGAATGGGTGAGAGAGAGGGAGGGGGAATGGGGCGAGAGAGACAGGGAGGGGGCAAGAGAGAGAGTGGGAGGGGGCGAGAGAGAGGGATGGGGTGAGAGAGAGAGAGAGGGAGGGGGTGTGAGAGAAAAAGGGAGGGCCGAAAGAGGGAGGGGGCAGGTGAGAGAGAGAGGGAGGGGGCGAGAGAGAGAAGGAGGGAGGGGGCTGAGAGAGAGGGGGAGGGCGGGCGAGAGAGAGGGAGGGGACGAGATAGAAGGAGGGGAGCCGAGAGAGAGAGGGAGGGGGTGAGAGAGAGAGGGTGGGGGGTGAGATGGAGAGGGGGAGGGAACGAGTGAGAGAGGGAGGGAGGCGAGATAGAGCGGGAGGGGGGCGAGAGAGAGGGAGGGGCAAGAGAGAGAGGGAGGGGGTGAGAGAGAGCGGGGTTGAGAGAAAGAGGGAGGGGGTGAGAGAGAGAGCGAGTGGTTTAGACTGAGAGAGGAAGGGGGCGAGAGTGAGAGGGAGGGGGCGAGAGAGAGAGAGAGAGGGGAGGGGTTGTGAGAGAGAGGGAGGGGGCGAGAGAGTGAGGGAGGGGGCAATAGACGGAGGGGGCAATTGAAGAGAGAAGGAGGGTCGAGAGAGAGAAGGAGGGAGGGGGCTGAGAGAGGGGGAGGGTGGGCGAGCGAGAGAGAGAGGGAGGGGGCGAGAGTGAGAGAAGTGTGAGAGAGAGGGAGGGGGTGAGAGAGTGGAAGGGGTCGAGAGAGAGTTAGGGGGACGACATAGAGGGAGGGGGACGAGAGAGAGGGAGGTGGCGAGAGAGAGGGGAATGGGCGAGAGAGAGAGGTAGGGGGGCAAGAGAGAGAGAGGGAGGGGGCGAGAGAGAGGGTGAGGGTGAGAGAGAGAGGGAGGGGGACAGAGAGAGAGGGAGGGGGGAGAGAGAGTGGGAGGGGGTTAAAGAGAGAGACAGAGAGAGGGAGGGGGCGAGAGATAGGGAGGGGTTGAGAGAGAGGGAGAGGGAGGGGGCAAGAGAGAGAGCGAGGGAGGGGGCGAGAGAGAGAGAGAGGGAGGGTGCGAGAGAGATAGGGAGGGGGCGAGCGAGAGGGAGGAGGCGAGAGAGAGGGAGGGAGGGGGCGAGAGAGGGAGGGGGCAAGTGAGTGAGAGATGGAGGGGGCAGGTGAGAGAGAGAGGGAGGGGGCGAGAGAGAGAGGGGGAGGGAGCGAGAGAGAGAGAGGGAGTGGGCGAGAGTGAGAGAAGGGGCAAGAGAGAGGGAGGGGGTGAGAGAGAGAAAGGGGAGCGAGAGAGAGGGAAGATGATGAGATAGAGGGATGGGGTGCGAGAGAGAGAGAGCGAGAGAGAGAGGGGTGAGAGAGAGGGAGGGGGCGAGAGAGAGGGGAATGGGGGCGCGAGAGACAGGAAGGGGGTGAGAGAGAGAGGGAGGGGAGAGAGAGAGGGGTTAGGTGAGAGAGAGGGAGGGGCGAGAGAGAGAAGGAGGGAGGGGCTGAGAGAGAGAGAGGGGGGGGCGGGCGAGAGAGAGGGAGGGGGACGAGATGGGGGGGCGAGAGAGAGAGGGATGGGGGTGAGAGGGAGGGGGCTGGCGAGAGAGAAAGGGAGGGAGGCGGCTGAGAGAGAGGGAGGTAAGCGAGATAGAGACGCGGGCTGAGAGAGAGGGAGGTGGGCGAGAGAGAGGGGGGCGAGAGAGAGAAGGGGCAGGTGTGAGATAGGGAGGGGGCGAGAGAGAGAGAGGGAGGGGTGAGAGAGAGAGGGAGGGGGTGAAAGAGAGACAGAGAGAGGGAGAGGACGAGAGAGAGAGGGTGGGGTAGAGAGAGAAGGAGGGGGCGAGAGAGAAATGGATGGGGCGAGATAGAGAGGGAGGGGGCGAAAGAGGGAGGGAGGGGAAGAGAGAGAGGGAGGGGACGAGAGAGAGAGGGAGGGGACGAGAGAGAGAGAGAGAGAGGGAGGGGGCGAGAGAGAGGTATGGGGTGAGAGAGAGAGAGAGGGAGGGGGCGAGAGAGAGAGGGGGGGCGAGAGAGGGAGGGGGCGGGCGAGAGACGGAGGGAGGGAGGCGGCTGAGAGAGAGAGGGAGGAAGGCGAGATAGAGAGGGAGGGGGTGCTAGAGAAAGGGAGGGGGTAAGAGAGAGAGAGGGATGAGACCAGAGAGAGAGAAGGTGGGGACGAGAGAGAGAGTGAGGGGGCGAGAGAGAAAGGGTGGCAGGAGGGAGAGAGGGAGGGGTGAGAGAGAGAGGGAGGTGGGTGCGAGAGAGAGGGAGGGGCGAAAGAGAGACAGAGAGAAGGAGGGGGCGAGAGAGAGGGAGGGAGAGAGAGAGAAGGAGGGGGCGACAGAGAAGGAGGGGGCGAGAGAGAGAGGGAGGGGGCGAGAGAGTGAGGGAGTGGGCGAGAGAGAGAGGGATGGGCGTGAGAGAGAAGGATGGGCGAGGGAGAGAGGGGGACATGTGAGAGAGAGGGAGGGGTGAGAAAGAGAGAGAGGGGGGGCGAGTGAGAGGGAGGGGGCGAGGGAGAGAGGGAGGCGGTGAGAGAGAGAGAGGGAGGGGGCGAGAGAGAGAGAGTGGGCAGGTGTGAGAGACGAGAGTGCGAGAGAGAGAGAGGGAGGGGTATGAGAGAGAGGGAGGGGGTGAAAGAGAGACAGAGAGAGGGAGAGGGCGAGAGAGAGAGAGGGAGGGGTAGAGAGAGAAGGAGAGGGCGAGAGAGAAATGGATGGGGCGAGAGAGAGAGGGAGGGGGCAAAAGTGGGAGGGAGGGGGCGAGAGAGAGAGAGAGAGGGAGAGGGCGAGAGAGAGGGAGGGGCGAGAGAGAAAGGGATGCGGTGAGAGAGAGAGAGGGAGCGAGAGAGAGAGAGAGGGAGGGGGCAAGGGAGAGATAGAGGGAGGGGTGAGAGAGAGAGGGAGGGGGCGAGAGAGTGAGGGAGGGGGCGAGAGAGAGGGGAATGGGGCGAGAGAGAGGGGGAGGGGGTAAGAGAGAGAGTGAGCATTCGGGAGAGAGGGAAGGGGTGAGAGAGAGAGAGGGAGGGGAGAGAGAGAGGGAGGGCTGAGAGAGGGAGGGGGCAGGTGAGAGAGAGAGGGAGGGGGCGAAAGAGAGAGGGAGGGAGGGAACTGAGAGAGAGAGAGAGGGCGGGCGAGAGAGAGGGAGGGGGACGAGTTGATGGGCGGTGATGGGGAGAGGGATGGGGCGAGAGAGGGAGGGGGCGGGCGAGAGAGGGATGGAGGGAGGCTGCTGAGAGAGAGAGGGAGGGAGGCGAGAGAGAGAGAAGGTGGGGGCTAGAGAGAGAGGGTGAGGGGCCGAGAGAGAGAGGGGGGCAGGTGAGAGAGAGGGAGGGGGTGAGAGAGAGAGGGGTGAGAGAGAGAGAGAGGTGGGTGCGTGAGAGAGGGAAGGGCAAAAGAGCGACAGAGAGAAGGAGGGGTCGAGAGAGAGGGAGGGGTTGAGAGAGAAGGAGGGGGCGAGAGAGAGAGAGGGGGCGAGAGAGGGAGGGAGGGGAAGAGAGAGAGAGAGATGGGCGAGAGAAAGAGGGATGGGCGAGAGAGAGGGGGTGGTGAGAGAAAGAGACAGGGGATGAGAGAGATCAAGAGAGCGAGACTGAGAGAGGGAGTGGGCGAGAGACAGAGGGAGAGGACGAGAGAGAGAGAAGGAGGGAGCGAGAGAGAGGGAGGAGGCAAGAGAGAAAGGGATGGGGCGAGAGAGAGAGGGAGGGGGGTGATAGTGAGAGGGAGGGGTGAGAGAGAGAGGGAGGGGGTGAGGGAGAGATAGAGGGAGGGGGTGAGAGAGAGAGGGAGGGGCGAGAGAGTGAGGGAGGGGGCGAGAGAGAGAGGAATGGGGCGAGAGAGAGGGGGAGGGGCAAGAGAGAGAGAGGGAGCGCTCGTGAGAGAGGGAAGGGGTGAGAGAGAGAGAGGGAGGGGAGAGAGAGAGAGGGAGGGCTAAGAGAGGGAGGGGGCAGGTGAGAGAGAGGGAGGGGGCGACAGAGAAAAGGAGGGAAGGGACTGAGAGAGAGAGGGAGGGCGGCCGAGAGAGAGGGAGGGGGACGAGATTGATGGGGGGCGATGGGGAGAGGGAGGGGGCGAGAGAGAGAGGGGGCAGGCGAGAGAGGGATGGAGGGAGGCGGCTGAGAGAGAGAGGGAGGGGGTGCAAGGGAGAGGGAGGGGGCATGAGAGAGAGGGATGACGCGAGAGAGAGAGAAGGTGGGGGCGAGAGAGAGAGTGAGGGGGCGAGAGAGAGAGGGGGCAGGTGAGAGAGAAGGAGGGGGCGAGAGAGAGAGGGGTGAGAGAGAGAGGGAGGTGGGTGTGTGAGAGAGGGAAGGGCGAAAGAGCGACAGAGAGAAGGAGGGGGCAAGAGAGAGGGATGGGGTGAGAGAGAAGGGGGGAAAGAGAGACAGAGAGAGGGAGGGGGCGAGAGAGAGAGAGGGAGGGGGCAATAGAGGGAGGGGGCAAATGAAGAGAGAGAAGGCGGGGGTGAGAGAGAGAAGGAGGGAGTGGGCCTGAGAGAGAGTGGGTGGATGGGCGAGCGAGAGAGAGAGGGAGCGAGAGAGAGAGGAGGGGTGAGAGAGAGGGAGGGGGTGAGAGAGAGTGGTAGACGGCGAGAGAGAGAGAGGGCAGGTGAGAGAAAGGGGGGGGCAAGAGAGAGAGAGGGGGGTTAAAGAGAGAGGGAGGGGGTGAGAGAGAGAGGGAGGGGGCGAAAGGGAGACAGAAAAAGTGAGCGGGCGAGAGAGAGGGGGGTGAGAAAGAAGGAGGGGGCGAGAGAGAAAGTGATGGGGCAAGAGCGAGAGGAGGGGGCGAGAGAGAGAGGAAGGGGAGGAGCGAGTGAGAGAGGGAGGGGGCGAGAGAGAGAGAGGGAGGGGGCGATAGAGGGTGGAGGCAAATAAGAGACAGAAGGAGGGTGTGAGAGAGAGAAGGAGGGAGGGGGCTGAGAGAGAGGGGGAGGGTGGGCGAGCGAGAGAGAGAGAGGCAGCGAGAGAGAGAGGGATGAGAGAGAGGGAGGGGTGAGAGAGAAAAAGGGGGCGAGAGAGTAATTGATGATGCGAGAGAGAGAGGGAGGGGGGCGAAAGTGGGAGGGAGGGGGGAGAGAGAGAGGGAGTCGGCGAGAGCGAGAGAGGGAGGGGGTGAGGGAGAGTGGGGGGCGAGAGAAAGAAAGAGGGAGGGGCGAGGGAGAGATAGAGGGAGGGGGTGAGAGAGAGAGGGAGGGGGGCGAGAGAGTGAGGGAGGGGTCGAGAGAGAGGGGAAGGGGGCGAGAGAGGTGAATGGGGCGAGAGAGAGAGGAAGGGGGCAAGAGAGAGAGAGGGAGTGTACATGAGAGAGGGAGGGGGAGAGAGAGAGAGAGGGAGGCCGAGAGAGGGAGGGGGCGAGGGAGAGATAGAGGGAGGGGGGTGAGAGAGAGGGAAGGTCGAGAGAGAGAGAGGGAGGGGGCGAGAGAGAGGGACGGGCAAGAGAGAGAGTGTGGGGGTGGGAGAGAGAGACAGCGAGAGAGAGAGAGGGGGGCAGGTGAGAGAGATGGAGGGTCGAGAGAGAGAGTGGGGGGGTGAGAGAGAGAGGGACGGGGTGAGAGAGAGAGGGAGGGGGCCAAAGAGAGACAGAGAGAGGGAGGGGGCAAGAGAGAGCGAGGGGGCGAGAGAGAGAGAGGGAGGGGCGATAGAGGGAGGGGGCAAATGAGAGAGAAGGAGGGGGTTAGAGAAAGAAGGAGGGAGGGGGCTGAGAGAGAGAGGGAGGGTGGGCGAGCGAGAGAGAGAGAGAGGGAGCGAGAGATAGAGGGGTGAGAGAGAGGGAGGGGGTGAGAGAGAGGGAGGGTGGGAGCGAGAGAGGGGGAGCGGACGAGTGAGAGAGGGAGGGAGTTGATATAGAGAGGGAGGTGGGGCGAGAGAGAGGGAAGGCGCAAGAGAGATAGGGAGGGGGTGAGAGAGAGAGGGTGGGGGCGAGAGAGAGATGAGGAGGTGACGAGAGGGAGAGGGAGGGGAGCGAGAGAGGGGGGTGAGGGAGGGGAGCGAGAGAGGGGGGGTGAGAGAAAGAGGGAGGGTGTGAGAGAGAGAGGGAGGGGGCAAGAGAGAGGGAGGGAGGCGAGAGAGAGGGAGGGGCGAGAGAGAAAGGTAGGGGGGCGAGAGAGAGAGAGGGAGGGGGTGAGAGAGAGAGGGTGTGGGGCGAGAGAGAGAGGGAGGGGTGAGAGAGAGAGAGAGATTGCGGAGAGAGAGAGGGAGGGAGTGGGACAAGAAAGAGATTGGGGCGAGAGAGCAAGAGGGAGGGGGTGAGAGAGAGGGATGGGGCAAGAGAGAAAGAGGGAGGGCGGTGAGAGAGAGAGTGCGGAGAGAGAGAGGGAGGGGTTGAGAGAGAGGGATGGGGAGAGAGATAGTGAGAGAGGCAGTGGGTCGAGAGAGGAAGGGGTGTGAGAGAGAGATGGGGAAGGGGAGGGAGAGAGGCAGGGGGGTGCGAGAGAGAGGGATGGGGCGAAAGAGCGAGGGAGGGGTCGAGAGAGTGAGGGAGGGGACGAGAAAGAGAGGGAGGTGGGAGAGAGAGAGAGAGGGAGAGGGGCGAGAGGGAGAGAGATGGGCTGAGAGAGAGAGGGAGGGGAGAGAGAGAGAGAGGGAGGGGCCCAGTGCGGGAGAGGGGGGCGGCTCGAAAGAGAGAGGGAGTGGGCTAGAGAGAGAGAGGGGGAGGGGGCGAGAGCGAGTGGATCGAGACAGAGTGGAGGTGAGAGAGAGATAGAGGAGTGCAAGAGAGAGAGGGAGGGGGGCAAGAGAGAGAGGGGAGGGGGCAAGAGAGAGAATGAGAGAGGGTGTCGAGAGAGAGAGGGAGGGGGAGAGAGAGAAGCAGAGGGAGGGAAGCAAAAGGGAGAGAGACGGGCTGAGAGAGAGAGGGAGGGGTTGAGAGAGAGAGGGATGGGGTGAGAGAGAGGTAGGGGGCGAGAAGGGAGAGGGAGGGGGCGAGAGAGGGAGAGGGAGGGGGTCTAGAGAGAGAGAGGGTGTGGGCTAGAGAGAGAGAGAGGGAGGGGGCGAGAGAGAGGGGGATCAAGAGATAAAGTGGAGGTGAGAAAGAGAGGGAGGGGTGAGAGAGAGAGAGTGGGAGGGGTGTGAGAGACAAAGGGAGGGGCCAAGAGAGAGAGGGAGGGGTCAAGAGAGAGGGTGAGGGAGGGGGCGAGAGAGAGTCGGGTGCAGGTGAGAGAGAGGGAGGGGGCGAGAGAGTGAGAGGGAGGAGTGAGAGAGAGAGGGAGGTGGGGGAGAGGGAGGGGCCCGAGAGAGAAGGAGGGGGCGAGAGAGAGAGGGAGGGGAGCGAGAGAGGGAGGGAGGGGACGAGAGAGAGAGCGAGGGGGCGAGACAGAGAGGGAGGGGCAAGAGTGAGAGGGAGTGGGCAAGAGAGAGAGGGAGGGGGTGAGAGAGAGAGAATGGGGCGAGAGAGAGGGAGGGGGCGAGAGAGAGGGAGGGGGCGGGAGAGAAAGGGATGGGGCGAGAGAGAGAGGGAGGGGACGAGAGAGAGAGAGAGGGGTGAGAGAGAGAGAGGGAGGGGGGCGAGGGAGAGTTAGAGGGAGGGGGGTGACAGAGAGGGAGGGTCGAGAGAGAGATAGAGGGAAGGGGCGAGAGAGAGGGAGGGAGCTAGAGAAAGGGTGGGGGCGAGAGGAGAGAGAGCGAGGGGGCGAGAGAGAGAGAGGGGGCAGGTGAGAGAGAAGGAGGGTGCGAGAGAGAGAGGGGGTGAAAGAGAGTGGGAGGTGGTGAGAGAGAGAGGGAGGGGATGAGAGAAAGAGAGGGAGGGGGAGGGGGCAGAAGAGAGAGAGGGAGGGGGCGAGGGAGAGAGAGGGAGGGGGCGATAGAGGGAGGTGGCAAGTGAGAGAGAGAAGGAGGGGGCGAGAGAGAGAAAGAGGGAGGGGGCTGAGAGAGAGGGGGAGGGTCGGTGAGCGAGAGAGAGAGGGAGGGGGGCGAGAATGAGCGAATGGGTGAGAGAGAGGGAGGGGGTGAGAGAGAGGAAGGGGGGCGAGAGAGAGGGAGGGGAACGAGATAGAGGGAGTGGGGGCGAGAGAGAGAGGGGGAATGGGCGAGAGAGAGGGAGTGGTGAGAGAGAGGGAGGGGGAGAGAGAGATATGGAAGGCCAAGAGAGGGAAGGGGCAGGTGAGAGAGAGAGGACTGGGGCAAGAGAGAAAGAGGGAGGGTGGCGAGAGAGAGAGAGAGATTAGGCGGCGAGAGAGAGGGAGGGGGTGAGAGAGAGAGGGTGGGTGAGAGAGTGAGAGAAGGGGCGAGAGAGAGAGGGAGGGAGCGAGAGAGAGAGGGAGGGGGTGAGAGAGAGGGAGTGGGGCGAGAGAGAGAGGGAGTGGGGCGAGAGAGGAAGGGGTGTGTGTGAGAGAGAGAGGGAAGGGGGTGCGAGAGAGAGGGAGGGGGGCAAGAGGGAGAGAGACAGGCCGAGAGAGAGAAGGAGGGGTTGAGAGAGAGAGGATTGGGGCGAGAGAGAGAGAGAGGGAGGGGGGGTAACAGAGAGAGGGGGAATGGGCGAGAGAGAGGGAGTGGGTGAGAGAGAGAGGGAGGGGGATAGAGAAATATGAAGGGCCGAGAGAGGGAGGGGGCAGGTGAGAGAAAGAGGGAGGGGGGCGAGAAAGAGAGAGAGGGAGGGGGCGAGACAGAGAGAGAGGGAGGGGGTGAGAGAGGGAGAGAGGGAGGGGGCGAGAGTGAGAGAAGGGGCGAGGGAGAGGAAGGGGTGACAGAGAGGAAGGGGTCGAGAGAGAGGAAGGGGGACGAGATAGAAGGAGGGGGGCGAGAGAGAGAGAGAGCGAGAGAGAGGTGAGAGAGAGAGGGAAGGGGCGAGAGAGAGAAGGAGGGAGGCGGCTGATAGAGTGAAGGAGGGCAGGCGAGAGAGTGGGAGGGGGGACGAGATAGAGGGAGGGGGGCCGAGAGAGAGAGAGGGAGGGGGTGAGAGAGAGAGGGTGGGGGCGAGAGAGAGAGGGTGGGAGGTGAAATAGAGAGGGACGAGGGGCGAGAGAGAGGGAGGGGGCTTGAGAGAGAGGGAGGGGATGAGAGATAGAGGGTTGGTGCGAGAGACAGAGGGTGGGGGCGAGAGAGAGAGGGGGAGGGGGCGAGAGTGAGAGGGAGGGGGCGAGAGAGAGAGGGAGTGTTTCGAGAGAGAGAGGAAGGGGGCGAGAGAGAGGAAGGGAGGCGAGAGAGAGAGGGAGGGGCGAGAGGAAAAGGGAGGTGGGCGAGAGAGAGAGGGAGGGATGCGAGAGAGAGGGAGGAGGTGAGAGAGAGTGGGAGGGGGCGAGAGAGAGAGGGAGGGGGCCGAGAGAGAGAGAGGGTGGGGGCGAGAGTGAGAGAAGGGGCGAGAGAGAGAGGGAGGGTTTCGAGAGAGAGAGGAAGGGGGCGAGAGAGAGGAAGGGAGGCGAGAGAGAGAGGGAGGGGCGAGAAGAAAAGGGAGGTGGGCGAGAGAGAGAGGGAGGGATGCGAGAGAGAGGGAGGAGGCGAGAGAGAGTGGTAGGGGGCAAGAGAGAGAGGGAGGGGGGCGAGAGAGAGAGAGGGTGGGGGCGAGAGTGAGAGAAGGGGCGAGAGAGAGAGGGCGGGGGCGAGAGAGAGAGGGAGGGTGTGAGAGAGAGAGGCAGTGGGGCAAGAGAGAGAGAGGGAGTGGGGCGAGAGAGGAAGGGGTGTGAGAGAGAGGGAAGGGGGAGCGAGAGAGAGGGAGGGGGGCAAGAGGGAGAGAGACAGGCCCAGAGAGAGAGGGAGGGGTTAAGAGAGAGAGGGATGTGGTGAGAGAGAGAGAGGGAGGGGGGCGAGAGAGAGAGGGAGGGGGCAAGAGATAGAGGGCGGGGTCAAGAGCGAGGGAGGAGTCGAGAGAGAGATTGAGGGAGGGCCGAGATAGAGAGTGAGGGGGAAGAGAGAGAGAGAGGTAGGGGGGCGAGAGGGAGAGAGATGGGCCGCGAGAGAGAGGGAGGGGGGAGAGAGAGAGAGAGTGAGAGAGGGAGGGGATTGAGAGAGAGAGAGGGAGAGGGCGAGGAGGGAGAGGGAGGGGGTTAGAGAGAGAGAGAGAGTGGGCGAGAGTGAGAGGGAGGGGGCGAGAGAGCGAGGGAGGGGGGCGAGAGAGAGAGGGTGGGGGCGAGAGAGAGAGAGAGGGAGTGGGGCGAGAGAGGAAGGGTTGTGAGAGAGAGGGAGGGAAGGGGGGGCGAGAGAGAGGGAGGGGGGTAAGAGGGAGAGAGACAGGCCGAGAGAGAGAGGTAGGGCTTGAGAGAGAGAGGGAGGGGGGAGAGAGAGGGAGCGGGCAAGAGAGAGAGGGCGGGGTCAACAGAGAGAGGGAGGGGTCGAGAGAGAGTGAGGGAGGGGCGAGATAGAGAGGGAGGGGTGAGAGCGAGAGGGAGGGGGCGAGAGGGAGAGAGATGGGCCGAGAGAGAGAGGGAGGGGGGAGAGAGAGAGAGAGAGAGAGAGAGAGAGAGGGAGGGGATCGAGAGAGAGAGAGGGAGGAGGCGAGTGAGGGAGAGGGAGGGAGCTAGAGAGAGAGAGGGAGTGGGCGAGAGTGAGAGGGAGGGGGGCGCGAGAGCGAGGGAGGTGGGCGAGAGAGAGTGGGTGGGGGCGAGAGTGAGAGAAGGGCCGAGAGAGAGATAGGGAGTGGGGCGAGAAAGAGCTTGGGGGCGAGAGAGCAAGAGGGAGGGGGTGAGAGAGAGGAATGGGGCAAGAGAGAAAGAGGGAGGGCGGCGAGAGAGAGAGATGGTTAGAGAGAGAGGGTGGGGGGCGAGAGTGAGAGAAGGGGCGAGAGAGAGAGGGAGTGGTCTAGAGAGAGAGTGTGGGGGGGCGAGATAGAGAGGAAGGGGAGAGAGAGAGAGAGAGAGAGGGAGGGGATCGAGAGAGAGATAGAGGGAGGAGGCGAGTGGGGGGAGGGAGGGGGCTAGAGAGAGAGAGGGAGTGGGCGAGAGTGAGAGGGAAGTGGCGAGAGCGCGAGGGAGGGGGGCGAGAGAGAAAGGGTGAGGGCGAGAGTGAGAGAAGGAGCGAGAGAGAGGGTGGGGGACGAGAGAGAGAGGGGGAGGGGGTGTGAGAGAGAGGGAGTGGGGCGAGAGAGGAAGGGGTGTGAGGGAGAGAGAGGGAAGGTGGGGCGAGAGAGAGGTAGGGGTGCAAGAGGGAGAGAGACAGGCCAAGAGAGAGAGGGAGGTTTTGAGAGAGAGAGGGATGGGGAAAGAGAGAAAGAGGGTGGGTGTAGAGAGAGAGAGAGAGAGATTAGGCAGCGAGAGAGAGGAAGGTGGTGAGAGAGAGGGATGGGGAATGAGAGAGAGAGGGGGGGAGTGGGGCCAGAGAGGAAGGGGTGTGAGAGAGAGAGGGGGAAGGGGGGGGCAAGAGAGAGGGAGGGGGAGCGAGAGAGAGAGAGAGAGAGGGAGGGGTAGAGAGAGAGGGAGGGGGAGAGAGAGAGAGAGAGAGGGAGGGGATCGAGAGAGAGAGAGGGAGGGGGCGAGTGACGGAGAGGGAAGGGGGCTAGAGAGAGAGAGGGAGTGGGCTAGAGAGAGAGAGAGGGAGGGGCGAGGGAGAGGGGATCGAGAGAGAGTGGAGGTGAGAGAGAGAGGGAGGGGTGCAAGAGAGAGAGAAAGAGAGAGGGGGACGAGAGAGAGGGAGGGATCGAGAGAGAGGGTGGAAGGCAAGAGAGAGAGAGAGGGGGTGCAAGAGAGAGAGAGTGAGGGAGGGGGTCGAAAGAGGGAGGGAGAGGAGAGAGAGAGGGAGGGAGGGGAGCAAGAGGGAGAGAGACGGGCCGAGAGAGAGAGAGGGAGGGGTTGAGAGAGAGTGGGATGGGGCGAGAGAAAGAGAGGTAGGGGTCGTGACAGGCAGAGGGAGGAGGCGAGAGAGGGAGAGAAGGAGGGGGCGAGAGAGAGAGGGGATCGAGAGAGAGTGGAGGTGAGAGAGAGGGAGGGGGCAAGAGAGAGAGAGAGGGGTCGAGAGAGAGTGAGGGATGGGGGGCGAGATAGAGAGGGAGGAGAGTGAGAGAGAGAGAGGGAGGGGGGCGAGAGAGAGAGAGACAGGCCGAGAGAGCGTGGGAGGGGGGGGAAGAGAGGCATAGAGAGAGAGAGAGGGGGCACTAGAAAGAGGGAGGGGGCAAGAGAGAGAGGGAAGGGTAGAGAGAGAGAGTGAGGCAGGGAGCGAGATAGAGAGGGAGGGGAGCGAGAGAGAGAGAGGGAGGGGGAGAGGAGAGAGAGAGGGGGAGGGGATCGAGAGAGAGAGAGGGAGGGGCGAGTGACGGAGAGGGAGGGGGGGCTAGAGAGAGAGAGGGAGTGGGCCAGAGAGAGAGAGAGAGAGGGAGGGGGCGAGAGAGAGGGGATCGAGAGAGAGTGGAGGTGAGAGAGAGAGAGGGAGGGGTGCGAGAGAGAGAGAGATAAAGAGAGAGGGGGACGAGAGAGAGAGGGGGGTCGAGAGAGAGGGTGGGAGGCAAGAGAGAGACGGAGGGGAGCAAGAGAGAGAGAGGGGGTGCAAGAGGGGGGCGACAGATTGAGAGGGAGGGGGCTACAGAGAGAGAGAGAGGGGGCTAGAGAGAGAGAGGGAGGGGGTGAAAGAGAAGCAGGGAGGGGGGCAAGAGAGAGAGAGGGGGCGAGAGAGAGAGAGAGGGTCGAGATAGAGAGTGGAGGTGAGAGAGAGGAAGGGGTGCGAGAGAGAGAGGGGAGCAAGAGAGAGAGGGGGGGCAAGAGAGAGAGAGGGAGGGGGCGAAAGGGAGAGAGACCGGCCGAGAGAGAGAGAGAGGGGTCAAGAGAGAGAGTGTGAGGTGGGCGAGAGAGAGAGGGAGGGGGTGAGATAGAGAGAGAGAGGGAGGGGTGTGAGAGAGAGAGGGGGCGAGAGAGAGGGGGCGAGAGAGAGAGGGAGGGGGCAAGAGAGAGAGGGAGGGGGCAAGAGAAAGTGAGAGGGGTCGAGAGAGAGTGCTCATCCAGCAGCAGGGAGCGAGATAGAGAGGGAGGGGGAGCGAGAGAGAGAGAGGGAGGGGGAGAGAGAGAGAGAGGGGGAGGGGATCGAGAGAGAGAGAGGGAGGGGCCGAGTGAGGGAGAGGGAGGTGGCTAGAGAGAGAGGAAGTGGGCCAGAGAGAGAGAGAGAGGGAGGGGTCGAGAGAGAGGGGATCGAGAGAGAGTGGAGGTGAGAGAGAGAGGGAGGGGTGAAAGAGAGAGAGAAAGAGAGAGGGGGCGAGAGAGAGGGAGGGGCGAGAGAGAGAGGGAGGGGGCAAGAGAGAGAGGGAGGGCAGAAAGAGAGAGAGGGAGGGGGGCAAGAAAGAGCGGGGAGAGAGAGAGAGGGAGGGGAGCAAGAGGGAGAGAGACGGGCCGAGAGAGAGAGGGAGGGGTTGAGAGAGAGAGGGATGGGGCGAGAGAGAGAGAGGGGGCGAGACAGGGAGAGGGAGGGGGCAAGAGATAGGGAGGGAGGAGGCAAGGGAGAGAGGGAGGGGTCGAGAGAGAGAGTGAGAGAGCGGGGCGAAATAGACAGGGAGGGGGAGAGAGAGAGAGAGAGAGGGAGGGGCCGAGAGGGAGAGAGATAGGCCGAGACAGTGAGGGAGGGGGGGGAGAGAGAGAGAGAGAGAGGGAGGGGGGGGAGAGAGGGAGAGGGAGGGAGGGTAGAGAGAGAGAGAGGGAGGGGGCTAGAGAGAGAGGGAGGGGGGGTGAGAGGGAGAGGGTGGGGGGCGAGAGAGAGAGGGAGGGGTCGAGAGAGAGACAGGGAGGATGGCAAGAGAGAGAGAGAGAGAAAGGGGGCGAGAGAGAGAGAGTGTCGAGATAGAGAGTGGAGGTGAGAGAGAGAGAGGGAGGGGTGCGAGAGAGAGAGGTGGGCAAGAGAGAGAGGGAGGGGAAGAGAGAGAAGGAGAGGTTGAGAGAGAGAGCGAGGGGGGTGAGCGAGAGGGAGGGAGGGGGCGTGAGAGAGAGGGAGGGTGTGAGGGAGATGTACGGAGAGGTCGAGAGAGAGAATGAGGGGGTGTGCGAGTGAGAGGGAGGGGGGTGATAGTGAGAGAGAGATGGGGGCGATAGACAGAGGGGGAGGGGGCGAGAGAGAGTGGAGGTGAGAGAGAAAGTGAGGGGTGGGAGAGAGAGAGGGAGGGGTGTGAGAAAGGGGGGGCAAGAGAGAAGGGGGCGAGTGAAGGAGGGCGGGTGGCGTGAAAGAGAGAGGGAGGGGGTGAGAGAGAAGGGGAGGAGTTGAGAGAGAGGGGGAGGGGGCGAGAGAGCGACAGACAGAGAGAGGGAAGGGCGAGAGAGAGTGAGGGGGGTAAGAGTGTCAGGGAGGGAGGGGGCGAGAGAGAAGCGAGGTGAGAGAGACAGAGGGGGAGGGGGGGCGAGAGGGAGAGAGAGGGGCCGAGAGAGAGAGGGAGGGGTTGAGAGAGTGAGGGATGGGGTGAGAGAGAGAGAGAGAGGGGGCGAGGGAGGGAGAGGGAGGGGGCGAGAGAGAGAGGGAGGGCGGTGAGAGAGCACGTGGAGTTGAGAGAGAGAGGGAGGTGTGGGAGAGAGAGAGAGAGAGGGAGGGGTGTGAGAGAGAGGGGGGTGCGAGATAGAGGGAGGGGGCGAATGGGAGAAGGAGGGAGGGAGCTGAGAGGGAGTGGGAGAGCGGGCGAGAGAGAGGGGGAAGGGGTGAGAGAGATGGAGGGAGGGGGCGGGAGAGAGAGAGGGAGGGAGGCGGGTGCGAGAGAGAGGGAGGGAGGCGAGATAGAGAGGGAGGGGGTTGAGAGAGAGGGAGGAGGCAAGAGAGAGAGGGAGGGGGCTAGAGAGAGGGAGGGGGCGAGAGAGAGAAAGGGAGGTGGCGAGAGAGAGAGGGAGGCGAGCGTGAGATAGAAGGAGGGTGGGCGAGAGAGAGAAGGAGGGGGCGAGAGGGTGGGCGAGAGAGAGGTAGGAGGGCAAGAGAGAGAGGGAGGGGGGCGAGACAGAGAGGGAGGAGGATAGAGAAAGAGAAAGGGGGTGAGAGAGAGAGCGAGGGTGTGAGACTGAGAGCGCGAGGGGGCACGAGAGAGAGGGAGGGGGAGAGAGAGAGAGGGAGGGGACGAGAGAGAGAGGGAGGGGTGGCGATAGAGAGAGGCAGGGGGCAAGAGGGGGAGCGGGGAGTGGGTGGGCAAGAGAGAGAGGGTGGGGGTGAGAGAATGAGAGTGGGAGTAGGGTGAGAGAGAGCGGGAGGGGGGAGAGAGAGAGAGGCAGGGGGTGAGACGGGGAGGGGCGGGCAAGAGAGAGAGGGAGGGTGTGAGAGAGAAATGGAGGGGGCGAGAGAGAGAGGGGGAGAGTAAGAGGGAGGGGGTGAGTGAGAGAAGGGGCGAGAGACAGAGGAAATGGTGTGAGAGAGAGAGGAGGGGAGAGAGAGAGAGGGAGCGGGCGAGAGACAGAAGGAGGGAGATGGGGGGAGAGAGAGAGAGAGAGAGAGAGATGGGGGCAAGAGGGGGGAGAGACGGGTCGAGAGAGAGAGATGGTGGGGTTGAGAGAGAGAGGGATGGGGCGAGATAGAGAGAGGGAGGGGGCGAGATAGGGAGAGGGAGGTGGTGAGAGAGAGACGGAGGGGGGCGAGAGAGAAAGTGAGAGAAGTAGGGCGGCGAGAGAGAGGGGGGTCGAGAGAGTGAGTGGACGTGAGAGAGAGTGAGGGGTGGGAGAGAGAGAAAGGGTGGGGTGTGAGAGAGGGGGGCGCGAGAGAGAGGGAGGTGGGCGGGAGAGAGAGGGCGTGGGGCGAGAGAGAGGGACGTGGCGAGAGAGAGAGGAGGGTTGAGGGGGAGGTGAGAGAGAGGGGGAGGGGGCGATGGAGAGATGGAGGGGGCGAGAGAGCGAGAGGGAGGGGGTGAGAGAGAGAGAGGGGCGAGAGACGGTGGGGGAGGGGGCGAGAGAGAGAGGGGGCAAGAGAGAGAGAGGGGTCGAGATAGAGAGTGGAGGTGAGAGAGAGAGAGAGAGGAAGGGATGTGAGAGAGAGAGGGAGGATGGGGTGAGAGTGAGAGAGGGGGGGACAGAGAGAGAGAGGGAGGGGTGTGAGAGAGAGAGGGAGGATGGGGGTGAGAGAGAGAGTGAGGGTGAGAGAGAGAGAGAGGGAGGGGGCGAGACGGAGAGAGACGGGCTGAGAGAGAGAGGGAGGGTTAGAGAGAGAGATAGAGATAGAGAGGGAGGGGGATGGGGGCGAGAAAGAGATGGAGGGGCGAGCGAGAGAGGGAGGGGGGCAAGAGAGAGAGGAAAGGAGGGCGAGAGAGAGCGGGAGGTGGGCGAGAGAGAGAGAGACGGGGCGAGAGAGAGAGGGACGGGTTCAGAGAGAGAGGGATGGGTTGAGAGAGAGAGAGAGAGGTAGGGGGCGAGAGAGACAGGGAGGGAGTGAGAGAGAGAGAGAGAGGGAGGGGGTGAGAGAGAGAGTGGGATGGGGAGAGAGGGGGAGTGGGGCGAGTGAGAGATGAAGGGGGCGAGAGAGAGAGGGAGGGGTGGGAGAGAGAGGGACGGGGCAAGAGAGAGAGGGAGGGGGTCGAGAGAGAGAGGGGACGGGGCGAGAGAGTGAGAGGGAGGGGGCGAGAGTGAGAGAAGGGGTGAAAGACAGAGGGAATGGGGTGAGAGAGAGAGGGAGGGGGCGTGAGAGAGAGAGAGAGGGAGGGGGCTAGTGAGAGAGGGAGAGTGCGAGAGAGAGCGGGTGGGGGCGAGAGAGAAAGGGGATCGGGGAGAGAGAGATAGAGCAAGGGGGACGAGAGGGAGACAGACGGGCCGAGAGAGAGGTTGGGGATGAGAGAGAGGCGATCGGGTGTGAGAGAGAGAGAGAGAGGGGGCGAGAGAGAGAGGGAGGGGGTGGACGAGTGAGTGAGAGGGAGGGGGTGAGAGAGAGATAGAGAGAGGGGACAAGAGAGGGAGTGGGAGGGGGCGAAAGAGAGAGTGGAGGTGAGAGAGAGAGGGAGGGGTGTGAGAGAGAGGGGGTGAGAAAGAGGGAGGGGGCGTGAGAGAGAGAGAGAGGGAGGGGGCTAGTGAGAGAGGGAGAGTGCGAGAGAGAGCGGGTGGGGGCGAGAGAGAAAGGGGATCGGGGAGAGAGAGATAGAGCAAGGGGGACGAGAGGGAGAGAGACGGGCCGAGAGAGAGAGGTTGGGGATGAGAGAGAGGCGATCGGGTGTGAGAGAGAGAGAGAGAGAGGGGGCGAGAGAGAGAGGGAGGGGGTGGACGAGTGAGTGAGAGGGAGGGGGTGAGAGAGAGAGGGAGGGGGTGGACGAGTGAGTGAGAGGGAGGGGGTGAGAGAGAGATAGAGAGAGGGGGACAAGAGAGGGAGTGGGAGGGGGCGAGAGAGAGAGTGGAGGTGAGAGAGAGAGGGAGGGGTGTGAGAGAGAGGGGGTGAGAAAGAGGGAGGGGGTGAGTGAGAGAGAGGGAGGGGGGCTAGCGAGAGAAGGGGGAGCGGGAGGCGAGAGAGAGGGGGAGGGGGTGAGAGAGAGAAGGAGGGGGCTAGAGAGCGAGAGGGAGGGGGTGAGAGAGAGAGAGATGGGGCGAGAGACGGGGGGAGAGGGTGCGAGAGAGAGAGAGGAAGGTGGCGAGAGTGAGGGGGAGGGAGGCGAGAGAGATAGGGAGGGGGCGAGACAGAGAGCGCGAGGGGGCAAGACTGAGGGGAGGGTGCAAGAGAGAGGGGCAAGAGAGAGAGAGGCAGGGGGTGAGTGAGAGAGAGGGAGTGGGCAAGAGAGAGGGTGCAGGTAGGCGAGAGAGGGGGAGGGGGTAAGAGAGATAGAGAGGGGGCGAGAGACGGAGGGGGAGGGGGCGAGAGAGAGAGAGGGAGGGGGCGAGAGAGAGAGAGGGATGGGGATGAGAGGGAGAGACGGGGGCGAGAGAGAGATGGAAGGGTGAGAGAGAGTGGGAGGAGGGCAAAGAGAGAGGGAGGGGGCAAGAGAGAGAGGGAGGGGTCGAAAGAGAGAGGGAGGGAGGGGCGAGAGAAGAGGGAGTTGGCGAGAGGGAGAGATACGGGCAGAGAGAGAGAGGGAGGGTTTAAGAGAGAGGGAGTGGGTGAGAGAGAGCGAGGGATGGAGAGAGAAAGAGAGAGAAAGTGAGGGGCGAGACAGAGATGGAGGTGGTGAGAGAGCTGTCGGGAGGGAGCGAGAGAGAGAGGGAGGGGGTGGGAGAGTGAAAGAGGGAGGGGGCAAGAGAGAGTGGGAGGGTGTGAGCGAGATGAAGGGAGGGGGCGAGACAGAGGGAGGGGGCGAGAGAGAGAGGGAGATGGCTAGAGTGAGGGGGGCGAGAGAGAGGAGGGGGCAAGTGAGAGAGAGAGGGAGGGGGCACAGAGAGGGGGAGTGAGGCGAGAGAGAGGGGGAGGAGGCGAGAGAGGGAGGGATGGGGCAGAGAGGGAAAGGTAGTGGGGCGAGAGTGAGAGGGAGGGGGTCAGAGAGAGAGGAAGGGGGCAAGATAGAGAGGGAGGGTGACGAGAGAGTGGGGGAGCAAGAGAGAGAGAGAGGGAGAGGTGAGAGAAAGAGAAAGGGGGCGAGCGAGAGTGGGAAGGGGGCGAGAGAGAGGAAGGGGGCGAGAGAGAGTGGGAGGGAGGCGAGAGAGAGAGGGAGGGGGCGAGACAGAAAGAGAGGGGGCGAGAGAGAGGGGAGGGGACAAGAGAGAGGGGGCGAGAGAGAGAGAGAGTTAGGGGCGCAAGAGAGAGAGGGAGGGGTCGAGTGAGAGAGAGGGAGGGGGCGAGAGAGAGGGGGAGGGAGGCGAGGGAGAGAAGGAGGGGTGGGAGAGAGAAAGGGGGTGAGAGAGAGAGGGGGTCGAGACTCAGGGGGGGTGAGAGAGATGGACGGGGCGATCGACAGAGAGCGACGGGGGCGAGAGAGAGGGAGGGGGTCGAGAGAGAGAAGATGGGCAGCGATAGAGGGGGGGTCGACAGAGAGAGGGAGGGGGCAAGGGAGAGAGAGGGGGAGGTGAGTGAGAGAGAGGGAAGGAGTGGGGAGAGAGAGAGAGACAGGGAGGGCGGCAAGAGAGAGAGGGGGATCGAGAGAGAGAGTGGAGGTGAGAGAGAGAAGGAGGGCTGAGAGAGAGAGGGAGTGGGGCGAGAGGGAGAGAGACAGGCTGAGAGAGAGTGGGAGGTGTTGAGAGAGAGAGGGATGGGGTGAGAGAGAGAGAGGTAGGAGGTGAGAGAGGAAGAGGGAGGGGATGAGAGAGAGAGAAGGAGTGGGCTAGAGAGAAAGGGAGGGAGCGAGAGAGAGAGAGGGTGGGGTGCGAGAGAGAGTGGGAGGGGGGTGAGAGAGAGGGGGTGAGAGAGAGGGAAGGGTGCGAGAGAGAGAGAGGGAGGTGGGGCGAGAGAGAGAGGGAGGGGTCGAGAGAGATAGGGAGGGAGGGGGCGAAAGAGAGGGGTGAGGCGGAGGTGAGAGAGGGGGGGAGGGGGCGAGAGACAGAGGGAGGGGGTGAGAGTGCAAGAGGGAGGGGGTGAGTGAGAGAGAGAGAGAGGGCGTGAGAGATGGAGGGGGAGGGGGGCGAGAGAGAGAGAGAGCTTGGGGGCAAGAGAGAGAGTGGAGGTGAGAGCGAGGGGTGCGAGAGAGGGAGGGGGATGAGAGAGAGAGGGAGGGGGCGAGTGGGAGAGAGATGAGCCGAGAGGGAGAGGGAGGTGTTGAGAGAGAGAGGGAGGAGGTGAGAGAGAGAGAGGGAGTGGGGCCAGAGTTTGTGGGAGGGGGCGAGAGAGAGAGTGGGACGGGGCGAGAGAGAGAGAGTGAGAGGGCGAGAGAGGGGGGAGAGGGCGAGAGAGAGAGAGGGAGGGGGCGAGAAAGAGAGGGGGAGCGAGAGAGGGAGGCGAGAGAAAGGGAAGAGGGCGTTAGAGGGGGAAGGAGGGAGCAAGAGAGAGGGACGGGGCGAGAGGGAGAGGGAGTGAGGCGAGAAAGAGACGGAGGGAGGGGGAGAGAGAGAGGAGGGATGGGGGTGGTGAGAGATAGAGACTGAGAGAGAGGGGGCGAGAGAGAGAGGGACGGGGTGAGAGAGGAAGGGAGGATGCGAGGGAGAGAGAGAGAGTGCGAGAGCGAGGGAGTGTCGAGAGAGAGTGTGGGAGGTGGCGAGAGAGGGGGGGGCGAGACAGAGGAGGGGTGAGGGGGGTTTGAGAGAGAGAGAAGGAGGGGACGAAAGAAGGAGGGAGGGGTGCGAGAGACAAAGGGAGGTGTGTGAGAGAGAGAGAAAGAGAGAGAGAGGGGGTGAGAGAGAGGAGGATGGGGCGAGAGAGAAAGGTGGGGGTGAGAGAGGCGGTGAGAATGAGAGCAGTGTGTGAGAGAGAGATGGAGTGAGCGAGAGAGAGTGGGAGGAGGTGCGAGTGAGGGAGGGGGCGATAGAGAGTGCGAGAGGGAGGGGGGGTCGAGAGAGAGAGTGGGAGGTGGCGAGAGAGGGGGGGCGAGACAGAGGAGGGGTGAGGGGGTGTGTGAGAGAGTGAGAGAAGGAGGGGATGAGAGAGAGGGAGGGGTGTGAGAGAGAAAGGGAGGGGTGTGTGAGAGAGAGAGAGAGGGAGGGCGCGCGTGAGAGAGCGAGTGAGGCGAGAGAGAGAGGGATGTGGTGAGAGAAAGAGGGAGGCGGCAAGAGAGAGAGGGAAGGGGAGAGAGAGAGGGAGGGGGGAGGGGGTGAGAGAGAGAGAGGGAGGGGACAGTGAGAGAGAGGGAGAGAGGGAGGGGGAGGGGGCTTGAGAGAGAGGGAGGGGGCGAGTGAGAGAGAGGGGTGTAAGAGAGAGAGAGGGAGGGGAGAGAGATAGGGGAGGGGGGAGGGGGTGAGAGAGAGAGAGAGGGAGGGGACAGTGAGAGAGAGAGAGAGAGAGGGAGGGGGAGGGGGCTTGAGAGAGAGGGAGGGGGCGAGTGAGAGAGAGGGGTGTAAGAGAGAGAGAGGGAGGGGAGAGAGATAGGGGAGGGGGGAGGGGGTGAGAGAGAGAGGGAGGGAGGGGACAGTGAGAGAGAGAGAGAGAGAGGGAGGGGGAGGGGGCTTGAGAGAGAGGGAGGGGGCGAGTGAGAGAGAGGGGTGTAAGAGAGAGAGAGGGAGGGGGCGCGAGAGAGGGAGGGTCCAGAGAGAGAGAGGGGGGGCGAGAGGGCGAGAGGGAGAGACACGGGCCAAAAGAGTGAGGGAGGGGTTGAGAGAGGGGGGAGGGGGAGGGGTTGAGAGGGAGAGAGGGGGAGAGAGGAAGGGAGGGAGGGGGCTAGAGAGAGGGAGGGGGCGAGAGAGAGAGAGGGGTGTGAGAGAGAGAGAGAGAGGGGGCGCGAGAGAGTGGAAGGGGGGTGAAAGAGAGAGAGGGAAGGGGACGAGAGAGAGAGGGAGGGGGTGAGAGAGCAAGGGAGGATGCGAGAGAGAGAGAGGGAGGGTGCGAGAGCAAGAGAGGGGGGCGAGAGAGAGAGTGGGATATGGCGAGGGAGGAGGGGCGATACAGAGGATGGGTGAGGTGGCAGTGAGAGAGAGAGAAGGAGGGGACGAGAGAGAGAGGGAGGGGTATGAGAGAGAAAGGAAGGGGTGTGAGAGAGAGAGAGAAAGACAGAGAGAGAGAGGGGGTGAGAGAGAGAGAGGGAGGAGGCGAGTGAGAAAGGTGGGGGGTGAGAGAGAGAGGGGGCGAGAATGAGAGGGGTGTGTGAGAGAGAGATGGAGGGAGCGAGAGAGAGTGGGAGGGGGTGCGAGAGAGAGAGAGAGGGAAGGGGACGAGAGAGAGAGAGATGTAAGGGGTCGAGAGAGAGAGATGGAAGGGGACGAGAGAGGGGGGGCGAGAGAGAGAGGGCGAGAGACAGAGGGACAGGTGCGAGAGAGAAATGAAGCGGTGTGGCGAGAGAGCGGGGGTCGAGACTGAGGGGGAGAGAGAGATTGAGAGGGCGAGAGGGAGATGGAGAGGGTGACAGAGAGAGGGTGGGGGCGGGAGGGAGGGAGGGAAGGTGGCGAGAGGGAGAGGGGGTCAAGAGAGAGAGGGAGGGAGCTAGAGAGAGAAAGAGTGAGGGGTGCAAGTGAGAGAGGGAGGCGTGATAGAGAGAGGAGGGGGGGTGTGAGAGAGAGAGGGAGAGCGGCGAGAGAGAGGGGGTCGAGAGAGAGATTGGAGGTGAGAGATGGAGGGAGGGGTGCGAGAGAGAGAGTGCCAGAGAGAGAGGGAAGGGGGCGAGAGGGAGAGAGTCGGGGCGAGAGATAGAGAAGGGAGGAATTGAGAGAGACAGGGAGCGGGTGAGAGAGACAGGGGGAGGGGGCGAGAGAGAGAGAGTGAGGGGTGAGAGAGAGAGAGTGAGAAGGCTAGAGAGAGGGAGAGAGAGGGTGAGAGATAGAGACAGACAGAGGGGGGTGAGAGAGAGAGAGAGGGGGTGAGAGAGCAAGGGAGGATGTGACTGAGCGATAGGGAGGGGGTGCGAGAGCGAGAGAGGGGCGTCAAGAGAGAGCGTGGGCCGTGGTGAGAGAGGGGGAGCGAGACAGAGGAGGGGTGAGGGGGGTGTGAGAGAGAGAGAAGGAGGGGACGAGAGAGAGAGGGAGGGGTGCGAGAGAGAAAGGGAGGGGTGTGAGAGAGACAGAGAAAGAGAGAGAGAGGGGGTGAGAGAGAGAGAGGGGGAGGGGGCGAGAGAGAAAGGTGGAGGGTGAGAGAGAGGGGGGCGAGAATGAGATTTGGGTGTGAGAGAGAGATGGAGGGAGCGAGAGAGAGTGGGAGGGGGTGCGATAGAGGGAGGGGGCGATAGAGAGTGCGGGAGGCGGCGAGAGAGAGAGGAAGAGGGTGAGAGGGAGAGTGAGGGAACGAGAGAGGGAGGGAGGGGGCGAGAGAGAGGGAAGTGGGTGAAAGAGGGGGGAAGGAGGGAGCAAGAGAGAGGGATGGGGCGAGAGAGAGGGAGTGAGGGGAGAGAGAGAAGGAGGGGGTCGAGAGAGAGAGGGAGGATGCGAGAGAGAGAGAGAGAGGGAGGGTGCGAGAGAGAGAGAGGGTGGAGTGAGAAGAGAGAGAGGGAGGCGTTGAGAGAAAGAGTAAGTGGGGGGCGAGAGAGAGATGAGGGGTGGGGGGTGAGAGAGAGGGAGGGCGTGAGAGAGAGGGAGAGAGAGGGATGAGGCGAGAGAAAGAGGGAGGCGGCAAGAGAAAGAGTGAGGGGGCAAGAGAGGGAGGGAAGGGGAGAGAGAGAGAGGGAGGGGTGAGAGAGACGGGGGCGAGAGAGAGAGGGAGGGTGCGAGAGTGAGAGAGGGAGGGTGCGAGAGAGAGAGAGGCAGGGGGCGAGAGAGAGAGGGAGGGGGCGAGAAAGAGAGGCAGCGGGCGAGAGAGAGGGGGAGGGGATGAGAGAGAGGGAGGTGTTGAGAGAAAGAGCAAGGGGGTGAGAGAGAGATGGAGAGGGGTGAGAGACAGAAGGGATGGGTTGAGAGAGAGAGGGTGTGGGTGAGAGATAGAGGGGTTGGGGCAAGAAAGAGAGGGAGGGGGCGAGAGAGAGAGGTAGGGGGTGCGAGAGGGAGAGGGAGGGGGTGAGAGAGAGAGAGGGAGGGGGCCAGAGAGAGAGGGAGGGGGCGAGAGTGAGAGGGACGGGGCGAGAGAGAGAGGGTGAGAGGGCGAGAGAGAGGGAGAGAGAGCGAGAGAGAGAGGGAGGGGGCGAGAGAGAGACGGAGGGAGGGTGAGAGAGAGAGGAGGGATGGGGGTGGTGAGAGATAGAGACAGAGAGAGGGGGCGAGAGAGAGAGGGACGGGGTGAGAGAGCAAGGGAGAATGCGAGAGAGAGAGAGGGAGGGTGCGAGGGGGGTGAGACAGAGGAGGGGTGAGGGGGGTGTGAGAGAGAGAGTGAAGGAGGGGATGAGAGGGAGACGGAGGGGTGCGAGAGAGAAAGGGAGGGGTGAGAGAGAGAGAGAGAGAGAGAGGGGGGGAGGAGATGAGAGAGAAAGGTGGGGGGTGAAAGAGAGGGGGCAAGAATGAGAGGGGGTGTGAGAGAGATGGAGGGAGCAAGAGAGAGTGGGAGGGGGTGCGAGAGAGGGAGTGGGCGATAGAGTGCACGGGTGGGGGCGAGAGAGAGGGAGGGGGTGAGAGAGAGGGAAGTGGGTGAGAGAGGGGGAAAGGAGGGGGCAAGAGAGAGGGATGGGGCGAGAGAGAGGGAGTGAGGTGAGAGAGAGAGGTAGTGGGTGCGAGAGGGTGAGGGAGGGGGTGAGACAGAGAGAGGGAGGGGGCCAGAGAGAGAGAGGGAGGGGGCGAGAGAGAGAGAGGGACGGGGCGAGAGAGAGAGGGGGAGAGGGCGAGAGAGAGGGGCGAGAGAGAGGGAAGAGGGCGATAGAGGCGGGAAGGGGGCCAAGAGTGAGGGACGGGGCGAGAGAGAGAGGGAGTGAGGCGGGAGAGAGAGGGAGGGGGGCGAGGGAGAGTGTGAGGGGCGAGAGAGAGAGGGCGGGGGGGCGAGAGAGAGAGAAGGCGCGAGAGAGAGAGGGAGGGGTCGAAGAGAGTGAAGGGGGCGAGGGGAGGCGAGAGAGAGGATGGGTGAGGGGGGTGTGAGAGAGAGAGAGAGAGAAGGAGGGGATTTGAGAGAGAGGGAGGGGTGCGAGAGAGAAAGGGAGGGGTGTGTGTGTGAGAGAGAGAGGGAGGGCGCAAGAGAGAGAGGGAGTGAGGCGAGAGAGAGAGGGATGAAGCGAGAGAAAGAGGGAGGCCGCAAGAGAAAGAGTGAGGGGGCAAGAGAGAGAGGGAAGGGGAGAGAGAGAGAGGGAGGGGTGAGAGAAAGGGGGCGAGAGAGAGTGGGAGGGGGTGAGAGAGCGACAGGAAGGGGGTGAGAGAGAGGGAGGGTGCGAGACTGAGAGAGAGAGGGTGCGAGAGAGAGAGAGGCAGGGGCGAGAGAGAGATGGGGAGGGGGCGAGATGGAGAGGGAGGGGGCGAGAGAGAGTGGATGAGAGAGAGAGGGAGGTGTTGAGAGAAAGAGCAAGGGGCCGAGAGAGAGATGGAGAGGGGCGAGAGAGAGAGAGGGAGAGGGGTGAGAGACAGGGAAGGGAGGGGTTGAGAGAGAGAGCGAGTGGGTGAGAGATAGAGGGGGATGGGTCAAGAAAGAGAGGGAGGGGGCGAGAGAGAGAGGTAGGGGGTGCGAGAGGGAGAGGGAGGGGGCGAGAGAGAGAGGGAAGGAAGCAAGAAAGAGGGAGGGGACGAGAGAAAGAGAGGGAGGGGGTGAGAGAGAGAGGGAGGGGCGGGAGAGAGGGAGGGGGTCGAGAGAGACGGAGGGCGAGAGAGAGAGGGAGTGAGGCGAGAGAGAGAGGGATGAAGCGAGAGAAAGAGGGAGGCGGCGAGAGAAAGAGGGAGGGGGCAAAAAGAGAGGGAAGGGGAGAGAGAGAGGGAGGGGGCGAGAGAGAGAGGGAGGTGGCGAGAGAGAGTGGAGGTGAGAGAGAGAGAGAGAGAGTGGAGGTGAGAGAGAGAGGGAGGGGTGCGAGAGAGAGAGAGGGAGGGGTGAGAGAGAGAGGGAGGGGGTAAGAGAGAGAGAGGGAGGGGGGCGAGAGAGAGGAGGGGTGAGGGGGGTTGAGAGAGAGAGGGGGAGGGGTGAGTGAGGGGGAGGGGGCAAGTCAGAGACTGTGGGCGCAAGTGAGAGAAGGAGGGGTCGAGAGAGAGGGAGGGGGCAAGAGAGAGAGGGAGGGGTGCGAGAGAGAGAGGGAGGGGAGCAAGAGAGAGAGAAGGAGAGGGGCGAGAGGGAGTGGGACAGGCCGAGAGACAGAGAAGGGAGGGGTTGAGAGAGAGAGCGAGTGGGTGAGAGAGAGGGGTGAGGGAGCGAGAGAGAGAGAGAGAGGGACAGGGTGAGAGAGAGAGGGGGAGGGGGCGAGAGGGAGGGCAGGGGGGCGAGAGAGAGGGTGGGGGGCGAGAGAGAGAGCGGGGGGCGAGAGAGAGGGCAGGGGTCGAGAGAGAGGGCAGGGGGCGAGAGAGAGAGAGGTGGGGTGCGAGAGAGAGAGGGAGGGGATGCGAGGGTGTGCTCGTGAGAGAGGGAGGGTCGAGCGAGAGAGGGAGGGGCGACAGACAGAGGGAGGGTGTGCGAGAGAGAGAGGGGGCAAGAGAGAGAGAGAGGTGGGAGAGAGAGGGAGGGGTGAGAGAGAGGGAGTGAGGGGGTGAGAGAGAGTGGAATGGGGTGAGAGAGGGAGGGAGTGGGGCGAGAGAGAGGACTGGGGTGAGAGAGGGAGGGAGTGGGGCGACAGTGAGAGGGAGGTGGTGAGAGTGAGAGAGAGGGGGCGAGAGGGAGAGGGGCAAGAGAGAGACAGGGGGGCGAGAGAGAGGGGGAGGGAGCACGATAGAGGGGGGTGGAGGGGCAATAGCGGGAGGAAGGGGCCTGAGAAATTGGGATGTGGCGAGAGAGAGAGGGAGGTGAGCGAGGGTGGGGCGGGAGAGAGGAGGGGGCGAGTGGGAGGGGAGGTGGTGAGAGAGAGGGGGAGGGGGCGAGAAAGAGAGAGTGACGGGGCGAGAGAGAGAGAGGGAGGGGGCGAGAGAGAGAGAGAGAGAGAGGGAGAGGGGCAAAAGCAAGAGGGAGGGGGCGAGAGAGAGGGAGCTGGCGAGAGAGAGAGGGAGGAGGGCGAGAGAGAGAGGGAGGGGTCAAGAGAGAGAGACGGAGGTGGGGCGAGAGAGAGTTGGGAGAGAGAAAGGGAGGTGGCGAGAGGGAGAGGGAGTGAGGCGGGTGAGAGAGAGGGGGGCGAGAGAGAGAGAGGGAGTGGCGAGAGAGGGAGAGGGAGGGGCGAGAGAGGGAGGGGGGTGAGAGAGAGAGAAAGTGATGGGGTGAGACAGAGAAGGAGGGGGCAAGAGAGAGTGGGGGGGCGAGAGAGACAGAGAGTGGGGGGCGAGAGGGAGAGGGAGGTGTTGCGAGAGAGCAAGAGGGAGTGGGGCGAGAGATAGAGGGTGAGCCATAGAGATAGGGAGGGTGGGCGAGAGAGAGGGAGGATCCGAGAGAGAGAGGGAGGGGGGCGAGGGAGAGAGAGGGAGTGGGCGAGAGAGAGGGAGTGTGTGGGCGAGAGAGAAAGAGAAAGGGGGCGAGAGAGAGAGGGAGGAGGTGAGACAGATTGGGAGGGGACGAGAGAGAGAGGGGGAGGAGGTGGCGAAAGTGAGGGGGGTTTGAGAGAGAGGAGGGCGAGTGAGAGGAGGGCGAATGAGGGTGCCAGCGAGAGAGAGCCAGAACGAGAGCAAGAGACACAGAGAGATGAACAAAGGGGGCGAGCGTGAGAGAGACAGCGAGAGAACGAGGCGGCGAGAGAGAGCGATTTGCCAGAGAGACAGCGAGAGGGGGCAAGAGAGAGAGTGAGGATTGGTAGAGAGAGATAGAAAGGGGCAGGATAGAGAGAGAGAGGGCTACAAAGAAAGAGGGGGGAGAGTGAGAGTGAGAGAGAGAGAAGCCGCGAGAGATGGAGAAACGGGACGAGCGAGAGGTAGAGCAATGAGAGACGGACGAAAGAAAGAGAGCGGAGGCGAGAGACAGAGGGAAGGCCCAGAGAGACAAAGACAGAGGGGTGAGAGAGGAAGAGAGGATACGAGAGCAATGAGGCAAGAGCGAATGAGGGAGAGAGGTGGCGAGTGAGAGAAAGGTGTCAAAGAAAGAGAGGGTCAAGAGAGAGAGAGGGGCGGGAGAGAGAGGGATAGAGTGGGGAGAGAGAGAAAGGAGCGAGGCAGAGAGGGGGGAGAGAGAGAGAGATGGGGGGCGTGATATAGAGAGAGGGAGAGAGTGACCGAGAGTGAGTGAGACAGAGAGAACGAGCGAGAGAGATTGAGAGAAAGAGGGAGAGAGTTGCAAGAAAGAGGGAAAGAGGGGGCAAATACGAGAGAGAGAGTGAGAGAGCGAGGGAAAGAGAGAGGGAGAGAAGGTGTGGGAGAGAGGGTGGGGGAGAGAATGATTGAGAAAGAGCAAGGGAGGGGTTAGAGAGGGGCGACAGAGAGAGCGAGAGAGAGTGAAAGGAGCGAGACGGAGAGGTGATAGAGAGAAGGATAGAGAGACAGCAAGAGAGGTGAGCGATGGTGAAGGGGGAACAATAGAGAGAGATATAGAGAGAGATGGGCGAAAGTGGGTGTAAGAGAGAGAGGGTGACAGTGATGGGGTGAGAGAGGAGAGAAAGGGGGTGTGGGGGGGAAAGGAGAGCGAGAGAGAGAAGGAGTGAGAGAGATAGAGATGGGGAGAGCGAGAGGGCAAGTGAAAGAGGGGGCGAGTGAGAGACAGAGGGATGAGAGACAGAGGGGTGTGAGAGAGGGAGGGAGGGAACGGTGGCCCGGGGGGCGGTGGAGTGGAGTGAGAGGGGGTGAATGGGGGGGAAGGGTGGCCCGGGGGCGCGAGAGGGGTGTGCGAGAGGGGGGTGGGGAAGTGGGGGGTGGGCGAGAGGGGTGGGAGAGGGGTGGGGGTTAAGAGGGGTTTGCTGGGGGCGCGTGAGAGGGTGGGGGAGGGGGATGGGACGGGAGGAGTGAGTGGGAAAGGGGTGAGAGAGGGAAGGAGAGTGCTGGCTATGTCATTTCATCAGCTGTGAAACACATTAAGACCGGCGAAGTCCCTCATCCTGATAACTTTCTGGTCACTAACGTGCTGCCAGTCTCTGATAATAACCAAAAACACAACAGGAGTTGCACTTGCAGAGAATAAGGGAGCCATGTTTGCATCAACATCAGAGCACGAGGAGGGTATTTAGCTCCGTGAGCCTATTCCAACATTCACCCAATTCATGGTAATCTTCATCATCATGACAAATCCCTGTCTTTGTCGTATAATCCTTCAGCTTTTTCATTCAAAATCTACCAATCTCAGATTTAAAATTTGCAAATGATTTCCAATCAATCGCTGTATGTGGAACTTCATCAAACTTTATCCATTTCTGTGTATAAAAGTGTTCCCCGATATCACACCTCAATGTTCTGACTCTAACAGTTTATCTGTTTAATCTTCTTAAATTAAGCCTTGGAATCCAAGTATCACATCAGTAAATCTACACTGCACTTCCACTCAGAGTGATCCTCTCCTTAAGCCGTGGTGCCCAGCCCTGACAGCTTGGTCTAACTAGGTTCGGATTTGCTGAAGCATGACTTCTAATCCTTTGGCATCTCATCTTCTGTCAAGATCAATGTCAACATTCTACCGGCCCGTTGGTCACGTGTCTGAACCTGTTTGTGACATTTTCATAAACGATACAGCTGGATGAATACCACCAAGTTTCCTTGGAGTCCACTGTCTCTATTTTCACAATCAAGAAATATCCTATTTTGATCCAACCTCTCACTTGCCGACACAAACTCATCTGTGTTTTTTTTTCATTTACTGAATCTATCAATATTACTTTCTAATGCTATGCTTCCATCTATCTACACTTGGAATCGCAGTAATCTGCAGAGTGGCCCCAAATTTTGAATGTGGCTTTCCTTTCATTATGAATAGTGAATAATTAGGGCTCCAACATCGATCCGCGCAGGATATCAATAAACATATCCTTCCAATGAGAATCTCTCTTATTATCTGTACAAATGTCTCTTGTTCAAATCAAGTTCCTCTGCAAGAACATCTTTTGCATCTTATTATCTTTAATGGACAGTAGAAAGGTGTAAATTTAGGGACATTCTTCGCAGTCAAATTTGCCTTGTGTTTATCTGATTGGGGGAGCAATGAATCCCATGAAATATTAATCTTTGTCCTCACGACATGGTAACTCAATCACAAAAATTAACAATGTTAAATATGTATTCTCCTTCATGATTGATAAACTCTGGGCACATTGTTACCGAGTGGTACTCGCTTTTTGTTTCAAAAACACAGGCCCCGCCCAACTGTTGGCTTACACTCGTTACACCATATGGTCCTCGTCCTCTCCATCTGAATCTCATGGCAAAGTACCTCGAACCTGGAGAGGAGCAACTATTCCAAGCACTGAGGTCCCAGTAATTGGTACCACCACTCACCCTAATCCATTGAAGAAGCCGATTGGTCCCGCACTATGTCCTCATCTGAATCATCCTGCTGGCTGTGTTTCTTCCCCATATGAAAGCGGTGATGGCTCTCTGATGGCAGAAGGGAATGGACGGATTTCTCTTCAATCTCATCTTTCGTCATTGACTTGTCGAACTCATGGGAGTACTCAGTGGCAACAGAAGCAGAGTCTGGAGAGACAATAAATGATTGACATTGTTCTTTGTTATTTTCCATTGCTCACTGAAAGGTTTAGAACTTGAACTTGAAGTTAGGGGCTGAGCCCGAATCCTTGGGTTAATTATCTGCTCAAAGAGCAGAGTTGGGTTACAATAATTGATTGAACACAACTTTGATATTGAATCAGACATTGTTTAAGTTTCCTAATGCACAACCACAGATCCAAGGGAAACCCAAGGAAGTTGGATTGAATAGCTTAAGCACATAACTGAATAAAGGAATCTTGAAATAAATCAGTGCAGGACATGTGCCTATTTGACCCACATCTCCTTTGGATAGGGAAGGAGTGCTAACATAGCAAAAGATTTGATTGATTCAAATCATCTAACTGAAGAGACACATTTCCCCGTTTCAGTCATGAGATCAGTGGAAGGACAAAACATCATTTATGATTAAAGAATTCACCTTTCTCACCAGGTAATGAAGGCACACTGTCTCTGCGGATCGAGTCGTTGGCCACTGTTTGAACCACCTCCTCAATAGAGCTATTTCCCTTTTGTGTGGCCAGAGTTTCTGAATTTTTTCCAAGAATGGTAAGGGTGAGCTGCCTTATTTACTGCTGCTGCCGCTGTTCCTATAGAAATGTCACAGAACAACACAGATGCATAGTTTAAGGACACAAAAACAGGTGCTCAATTTTTGTGATTTACACAGGCTTCCTTCCCAACCTAAACCCATCAACATAGTTTTCTTCGATTTCTTGTATTCCAAGCTCCTCCTTGAATTCATCTGTTATTTGCTTCAATTATTCCTGATGAAGTAAGTTCGACATTCAAACCCCTTTTTGGAAAAGACTTTGTCGCCCTCTGCAAATTCCCCATTAGATTTAATAGTGATTACAATTATATCCATAGATTCGGTGGATTCGGTCACTCGCAAGCAGAAACATCTTTTCCATGTCTACTCGATCAAACGTTACTGGACCATGTCACTCTTTTTCAATGAGACAACACTGCCCAATCTTACTTGATGAATTCAAATTCAGTTTGGATATAATTCCAGTAACTATTCTTTATCTTCCCAGATCAGAACTGTTTGCAGTGCTCCAAGGGTGATCTGTCCATGGTTCGACACATATCTAACACATTTCCAGTCTGTTACCCCAGAAATAAACCAATGATCTACTTTTCTATCTAACCTCACAAACCGGTGCCATTTGCTGCCAGTGACTCATTCCTATCTCCAGATTCCTCTGCCCTATTTAAGGACATATTTCCAAAGAGGAAGTGGTCTCTTTAGTCTTTTGATCACATTGTACTACCTCACACATGGGTGGAGGTTAATCTTCCACAGCTTTGACTGCAATATTCCCTTAACCAAATCTTCCCAACAGTAAGTCTTCCTAAAAACAAAACTCCAATATATTAATGTACTTAATCTCATCAAGTATTTCTTATTTGAAAAGCACTAACTGTCCAGCTCAGTTTTGAACAAACATCCTCTGCCACAGTTATTAAAATGTCACCAGCTGAATTACAACCACTATTTGCATTCATATTCATTGCACCCCAAGAATGAGAGATGGTATCATTGAGGGTTTATACAATAGTCAAGGGATTGACCAAGTAGATGCAGAGAAGATGATTCAATCTACAATGAGTTGTCGTAAGTTGACAATAAAAGGAAAGTTGGAGGAAATACTTCTGTCAGGATGGTGAATCTTGGGAATTCACTACCTCAGAACAATGTGGATTCTGTGACATGAAGTAAATTTAAATAAGAGACACACAGGTTTTTAATTAGTAATGGGTTGAAACGTTAAGGAGAGCTAGCAGGAAAGTGGTGTTCAGGCCAAGATGAGATTCACCATGTCTGTATCAAATGGCAGAGCAGGTACAAGGGGCTGGATTAATACTCCTGCTCCTAATTATGATGCTCTAATGTTCTTATTTCAAAAGGAGGAAGTAAGAGGAATGGACTAATACAAGGTGTTTAATAGGCATGGTATTGGAAAGTCTATGGGGAGAGGCTGTTTGATTTAGTGAGGTGAGGCACAATATCTCTACAGTAGTGTCAGCAGACCAACTGGGCCCAGCACAGAGAAAAGACGATGATGTCTCCTTTGCAGCATCTTTCCCCACCTATCCATTTATAGCCTCTACCTTATTCCCTCATCCCTAGCTTTCAGCCTGAAGCTCCTTCACCAAAAACTTTGCAGCCTCTTTCTTCAAACCCACCATCACCGAATCCCCCACCATCAACATTCTGGGGGTTTACTATTGACTAGAAATTGAAGTGGACTTTCCATATAACTACGGTAAGTAAACCACCCTCCAAATCTCTGAAGCCTGTCCACCATCTACAAGAATCAACTCAGGAGTGCAATAGGATATTCACGACTTGGCTAGGTTTGGGTGCAGCTCCAAGAACATTCAAGAAGCTTGACAGTGTCAGGGAAAAGCAGACTGTTTGATTGGCACCACATTCACTCCCTCCTCCACTGATGCCCAGAGCAGCACTATGTACTATCTACAAGATACATTACATCAATTCATAACACTTCAATAGCATCTTCCAAACCTATGACCAATACCAAATAAAAGGAAAAGGGAAACAGATCCATGGGAACATCACCTCCTGTAGGTTCCCTTCCAAGTCACTACCATCTGGAGTTGAAAATCTTTCAGCAGTCCTGAAGCGTCATTGAGCCAAAATTCTGGAATTCCCTCCCAACAGCACTACCAATAGGTCTACAACCCACACGGACTGCAGTGATTCAAAAAGGGAGCTCACAACCACATTCTCAAGGGCATTAGAATGAGGCAATAAATGTTTGCACAGCCAGTATCACCCACATTCCATAAATTCATTAATTCCTTCATGCCTCCTCCTTCCTTCCACAACACCCCACCCATAGACAGCTGCGCTGCACAAACACAAAGCCTTGAGCAGCATGTGGTAACCCACAAGGAGGCCCAAGCTACATTCAAGCCGTGCTCAGACAGGGGTGGTCCTGAACGAACAATCATCCCCAGCGATTCACACACCGGAGTCAACAGTGAAACTATCAGTTGCCAACATTTTCACAAAGAGATTGGTTGGGACATGGGATGAACGGCCAGAGGAAGTGGTAGATGCAAGTACAGTTACAACATTTAAAAGACATTTGGAGAGGTACATGAATAGGAAAGGTTGAGGAATATGATCCAAATGCAGGCAAACCGCACTGGCATAGTTTAGGAAATTTGGTTGACATGGATGAGTTGGACCGAAGGGTTCATTTCCATGTTGGTGACTATGATTCTATTCTTTTCAGCCAAAGTGGCATTTTGCAATTGTCCTAAACTATGGTGTAATTGAACAAGTTAATGGAGGCTTTAGACACCAGGGCTATATTACTCTGTCGGTAAGGTGTTGAGTAGTAGCTGCAGTTTAGTGGACATTTAATAAACAACATAATGAAGAAGTACAGAAGGAAATTACTACAGACGGTGGAATCTGTCCTGAAAACAGCAAATGCTGGAGCTGACAGCAGGTCAGAAAGCATCCAGGGAGACCAAGCAAGTTAACGATGTGTCTCGATGACTCGATCAGAGATCTGATGAAGAGTCATCTGGACTCAAAATGTTAGCTTGGTCTCTCCATCGATTTTTTTTTAAAAAGAAGTTCATGGGATGAGACTGTCATTGGCTCAGCAGCATTCATTGTTCATTCCTAATTGCCCAATGGGCAGTTAAAAGTCAAGCTCATTGCTGTGTGTCTGGAGTCACATGTAGGACAAACTAGGTAAGGATGGTAGCTTCTTACTTCAAGCACGTTAGTGAACCAGATGGGTTTTCCATAACCCGACAAAGGATTCATGGTCATGAGATTCTTAATTCCAGATATTCACTGAATTCAAATTCCACCATTTCCTGTGACACAATTCGATCCTGGTTCTCCAGAATGCAACCTGGATCTTTGGATAAACAGTCTAGCAGAAATACCACTCAGCCATTGGCTCCCTCCTGTGAGCTGCAGTATTTGTTGTTTTCAGTTCTCAAGAAATATGCTATGCATTAATTTTGAACTCTGTAACAGCATCCACAGTGAACACAAAAATCCCACCTCCAGTCATGATGTTTGAGTCTGGATGACTCAGTCAGACTGGCTAATGAGGCGGAGTTACGCATTTTAATATCTGGCAGTTTCTCCACAGTTTCGGCTGGCGTTGGGCTGCTCTCATTTCTTCTGCGATGAAACAAACAAAGAAATGACAGGCTATACTCCCCACTAAGTCTCTAAGTTCAATTGCACCACAACCAAAGAATTTTAATTCAAAAATGTTTCGGTGAAAGTCATTCCAGCAAGCTCACCACCACCTGTCTCAGTTTCATGGGAAATGGGATCAATTCTGTAGCGCCTTCTGTCCCAGTGGAAAAGGCCACTGGTTTAAGCCCTTGAACAGGTTATCAGCTGATCGGAGTTTTCAATCTTGTTCTTTGACAGATTGCAACATGTTTTGCACAAGGGGGCATGCAGACAGGACAAACTTCAATTATATTCAACACAAGAAAAGTCAATTCCATTTAAATGAGGCAGATTAATTGAGATCAGGCCTCAGGTGAGGATACAAAACAGTCAAGTTTGGAATTTCCAGACACCCTCAAGATTGTCCATTCAATTACTGAAGTTTGTCTCATATTGCTTTCCCAATCAACCTATTTCAATTCATTATGACACCTCTGGAGCAGGTGGGACAGTTCCAGGTCTTCTGGCTCAAAGTTGGAGACACTACCACAGCATCACAAGAGCACTGTGTTTTAGGCTGAGTAACTGGTGGGTTCATTTGCCCAATTATCTTACTAATCCAGAAGCTAATGTTACCACCCTAATGCTGGGAAATAAGCAAGGTATTAATGGGAGAAAAGATGTTACAACAGTCTCTCTGACAAGAGACAAAATATCTTCCATCCTTTTGTTCATCCTTCGATAGTTTGAAATTTTGAAACTTTCTAGTCTACCATCATCTTTGCAGTTTTGTACATCTTTTCTTTCAATTTGATGTCACTCATAATTTCGTCAGCTATGCACCGCTGTTCATCATGCATTTCTTTTACAAATTAACATATATTCTTGAGAATTATAAAATAACTGAATATATTCTTCTGCTTTAATATTGTAACTATAGTCCCATCCCAATTTAGGGAACTACTACCTTATCCCCTTGACACTGCCTTTCAGTTTAGATACTAGTTGAAGAACGAAATTCCTCACCGTAAAGCTAAATTCTATCATGCTGCATTGCATCTTACCAAGAGGGTCTTTTACATTGAGCTCATTAATCAATCATATTGTCAGGTCGAAAATAGCTGTTCCATGATTGGTTCCAGAGCATCTGTTCTGTGAAATTGCACAGAGCAGTCTACCTCAAATTGTTTCAGAAGGTAACATAAGCAGAGTGCACAATACTATTTTAACTAACAGAGAACCCTCTGAATACCAGGATTCTATTCGATCCCCAAAATTACTCAGAGCATGGAATCCTCACATTGTGGAAACAGGCCCTTCAGCCCAAGAAATCCACACCGACCCTCCAAACAGTATCCCAACCAAACCTATTCCTCAATGTTTACCCCTGATTAATGCACCGAAACTGTGCATCGCTGGACACTATGGCAATTTAGCATGACCAATTCACTAACCTGCAGTTCTTCGGATTGTGGATTTGCAGCCCTGGTTCGCAGTTGCTTCGTGAAGTCTGAATGTTGTTGCCTCTATTAGTCCAACAACACTGTCACTAACACAGGAGCTGTTCCCCCAAATCGGTTTGTGGCAGTCAGAAATCCTGCTACAACCTGCGCACATGACAACCCAGACATCTCAATCAGAAAGAATTAGTACAGCAGAGATGAGAAGACAACTTGGATCACATTGTGCTTTTGAAATTAGAGGCTTTTGAAATGTTATAACAGTCTTTGTTACAAGGGACAAAGTATTGACCAACTAATAGGACTAAAGGCAGACAGGACCTAATGGCGTGGATCAAACATTTTTAAGGCAACTGACTGTAGAGTTATTCAAGGTATCGTTTGAAATATTCCAGAATCAGGGGATACAGGAAGCATTCAGTGGATTGATGCACCTGTTCAAGAAGGGAAGGGAGACAGAAATCAGGAAACTATAGACTAGTTAGTTTAATATCTGCTTTTGTAATACGGCAGAGTCGAATATTAAAGTAATAAATAGCAGGACATTTAAAAAGCTTATCATTATACATGGTAGACTGGGTTTTGTGAAAGAGACACTATGACAAATTTGCGACAGTTCATTGAGGAGATAACAAGCAGGGCTGATAAAGGGCAATCCAATGATGTTCTGTATTTGGATTTTAGAAATGCAAATGATCAGGTGCTACAGAAAAGTAAATTGCATAATACAGGAGCTCACTGTTTCAGGAGTGACGTATTTGCATGGAGTGAGGATTGGTTAACCACACTGGCTGTTGCTGAGACCTCATTTGGAGTATTGTAAGCAATGTTAACTCCCATATTTAATAAGGGATAAACCAGTATTGGAGACCATTCAAAAAAAAGATTCAGCTAGCTGCTTTGAGGACAAAAAGGTTGACCTATCAAGAATAGCTAAACAGGTTAGTTCATTATACAATAGAATCTCAACAAACAGATTACATACAGTGTGGAAACAGGCCCTTGGCCCAACAAGTCCGCACCGATCCGCCGAAGCACAACCCACCCAGACCCATTCCCCTACATTTACCCCTTCACCTAACACTCCAGGCAATTTAGCATTGCCAATTCACCTAACCTGCGCTTTTTTTTTTGGATTGTTGGAGGATACCGGAGCACCCAGAGGAAACCCACGCAGACAACGTGCAAACTCCACACAGAGAGTCACGTGAGGCAGGAGTTAAACCCAGGTCTCTGGCACTGTGAGACATCAGTGCTAACCACTGTGCCACCCACATAATATAAGGGGTGATCTTATGGAAACAAGATTCTGAGGAGCTTGACTGGGTAGATGTTGACTAGATCTTCTAGCACCAATGAAGTCTCAAACTAGGGGACATTACATAAGGGAACATTCATTTTGTAAAAAATGTGAAGAATTTTTTTTCTCTTCGTGAATGGCTAGAATTTTCTAGCCCAAACAATTGTGAAAGTTAAATGTGGTAGGGGAATGGATCTGGTTGGGTTACTCTTCAGATGGTTGTGTGGCTTGTTGGGCCGAAGGGCCTGTTTCCACACAGTAGGGAAGTTATGATTCTATCTCAAAATATTCTAAAAGAGGGCAGATAGATTTTTGAAATATTGAGCAGTTGAGGGCTATGCAGATCAAGCATTAAAGAGGTGTTGAGATCGGAATTGGCCCAGCCATGATCTGATAGCCATGATAGAATGGGGGAACAAACTGGAGGGGATGAATGCCCTACTCCTGTTCCGATTCCTTGAGGCTCCATTTCATGCTTTTTTTTATCTCCAAAGAAGAGTGTGATACAACGTGCTGAAGATCTCAGATGTTGTGAAAATGGTGTTTTATGTACTGGTTCAGATGGCATTGGTTCATCAATCACAGCTATACAGTCGTGAGTAGGAAGGCAATTCCCTCCATTAATAAAGGAAATCTACTGCAGAGCTCACACAAAGGTATCCTTCCTCTCAGTAAACTCTCCCATCACATTTCCCAACAGATCAGCAAAAGCAGGACGCACTGCGCATGCTCTACCCAGCAAAGGGACCCCGGGTGATTGATGTCCTCACCGGACCAGTGAAAGGATGGTGGGCGGTACTGGAGGACCTGGCGGGAGGTTGGTCCTCCAACCAATCAAAGTGAACGAGGGGCAGAAGTAGGCTAAACACGTGATCACCCTCGCGCGCGGCCTAGAGTCGCTGTAATGAATGCTCGGGAAGTTATCGAGCGAAAGGATACGGTAAGGATTTAAATAAATAAACAGAAGGAAACGAGAGAAAAACTGTTGCTATGAGCGGAGAGGTTTTACAAACATGTTGTGCACGTCGGAAAACACAAATTTGTATATCCCAGTCCCTTGTTTGTAGTAAACGGGGCTGCAGGCCTGAGTGAGTGCTGGCTTTTTTATTTGGGGCAAAGATTCAGTGGGCGTGTGCGGCCGCCATCTTTGTAGGGGGCAAGGTGCAGCCAGGCGCATGTGCAGCCATTCTCTGGGACAGAGTCATTGGGCAGGATTTACACAGAGCACATTCCAACTCAGAGAAATTGATGTTTATTTCTGGATTTGTTTCGTCATTCATTTAAATGACTTGCTATCGTAACTGAGTTTGCAGGTCATTCAAAATTGGAGGTATTGTGCATAATGAAGAAGGTTACCTCAGGTTACAGTGAGATATTGATCAGATATGGATTAATTTAGATAAATGTGAGATGCTGCATTTTGGAAAAGCAAGTCAGGGCAGGACTTATACACTAGGGGAAAGTGAAGACTGCAGATTCTGGAGATCAGAGCTGAAAAATGTGTTGCTGGAAAATCACAGCAGGTCAAGCAGCATCAAGGGCTCATGTCCGAAACGTCGATTGTCCTGATCTTTGGATGCTGCCTGACCTGCTGTGCTTTTCCAGCAACACGTTTTTCAGCCCAGGAATTATACACTGAATGGCAAGGCCCTGGAGACACATAGAGGAACAAAGAGACCTTGGTCTGTAGGATCATAGTCCTTGCGAGTCAAGTTGCAGGTAGATAGGATAATGAAGAAGGTGTTCAGTGTATTTTCCTTTATTGGTTAGAGCATTGAGAATAGGATGTGGGAGGTCATGTTGCTGTACAGGACATTCGATAGGCCACTTTTGGAATATTGTGTGCAATTCTGGCCTGCCTCCTTTCAGAAGAGTGCTGTGAATTTGAAAGGTTTCATAAAAGACTTACAAGGATGTTGTTAGGTTTGGAGGATTTGAGCGACAGGATGAGGCATAAAAGGCTGGGGCTGTTTTCCCTGGAGTGCCATAGGCTGAGTGGTGATGTTATGGAGTTTTATACAATCATGAGGAGCATGAACAGGGTAAATGAACAAGGTGTTTTCTCTGGAGTAGTGGTGTCCAAAAGTAGAGGACATTGCTTTAGGGTGAACGGGGCAAAAATTCTAAGGGGCCTAAAGGGCAACTCTTTCATGCAGCGGGTGGAATGAGCTGCCAGAGGAAGTGGTGGAGGCTAGTACAATTAAAACTTGTTGAAGGCATCTAACTAGACACATGGTACGATTAGGAAGCGTTTACACGGATATGGGCCAAGTGCTGGCAAATGGGAATAGATGAGGTTCGGATACCTGGTTGGCATGAATGAGTTAAACCGAAGGGTCAGTGTCGGTGCTATACGTCTCTATGACTGTGGGTTCATAACAGCTTATACAGCTGTGCTTCATCTCTGGGCTCCCTTATGAGCACTTTGTCAATATCTAGCTTGCTCAGTATCGAACAATGGGTGTATTTTTGGTCTGTTTAGTATTTTCCGATTACTTTTACAGACATCTTTGTCAGTTAATTTTTCTCTGCTGCCCAGCCCCTGACCATGTGCTGCTTATAAATTTTTTTTCTGCAAAATATTTGACAGTCAAGAATTCTTTTTTCCAATAAGCAAGTGTATTTTCCTTCCATTTCTGACTATCAAATTCTGCACCATTTTCATTCCCTGTAATCTGTTTTGCACTCCCTGAAACATCAACTGTGTTTCTCCTTCCAAAGAAACCAGTGATTAATGTCAAAGTCCTGTTGCCTGTGGAGAGGGTGATGTTTGACTTTCTTGTACAGCTGCAGTTTGTGTGGTGAAGGAGCTCCCACAATGTGGTTGGGTAAGAGACATTACAGAGTATTCTTTACAGCAACAGTGATGATTTGAAGGTAATGTCCAAATCAAGAACAGTTTGTAGTTTTATTATCCTGCTTATAATTTCACAAAAATATTATTGGGAACTTTAGACATAAGCTCAGAGACTGATGATATTAGGTCAGGTGACCAAAAACATTGCCAAATAAGCAGGCTTTGAGGAATGTCTTAAAGGGGGAAAGCAGACCCATGAGGTTTTGGCTGCGAATTTCAGAAAATGTTGCTTTGACAACTGTAAAAGCATCCATACAGCTGAAGTAATGAATTAACAGATCATTGGGAGTCTCAAACAGAATGGGTTGTCGAGGTCTTCAAGGATGTGTGATGCGGTGAGCTAGGGATGATCACAACCAGGATTTAAGTCAAGAGTGAGAATTTTAATTGAGGAATGTGGGCCGGATGCTGGCAGGTGAGACGAGATTGGGTTGGAATATCTGGTCAGCATGGACGGGTTGGATTGAAGGGTCTGTTTCCATGCTGTACATCTCTGTGGCTCTATGTTGTTGATTATGAATAGGAGCCTTTTGATGGATCAACAAAGTTTGGTACGAGGGAGGAATTGGCCAGCAAAGATTTAGTTTTTCTTAACATTACAGGGAGATTGAATGTGGGAAGCTGGCCAGGAGTGTGTTTGGATACTGAAGTCTGGAGATAACACAAGATGGATGAGAGTATATGAGCTGAGACAAGGGTAGAATCAGCTAGAAATAGTGATCTTGGAGTGGGACTAGTCTGTCACCCTCACCTCGCCTCTGGGATTCAGTTAGTTGCCAGATTGTGAATCGGGTGGTAACACAATCGGGAGCTGAGTGGTCCTGATGGAGCCTAAAATGAGTGTCACTCAGCTGGCTGTTACTGAGCAGCTGCTGCTTGATAGCCCTGTCGATGACATCTTCCATCACTTTACTGCTGATCGAGTGTGGACTGATAGAGGGAAATTGGCTGGGTTGGATTGCCCTGTGGTTTTGTGTTGAACATTCCTGGGCAATGATCCACATTGTCGAAAGATGCCAGTGCAGGAGCGGTACTTGGCTTGGTGGGTGGCAAGTTCTGGAGCTCAAACCATCAGCATTATTGCCAGAAAATTGGTAGGGCCCGTAGCCTTTGCACTACTTAACCATTTCTTGATGTTATTCAAACTGAATCAAACTGGCTTAAAACTCGCATCTGTGATGTTGGAAACCACTGGCGAAGGCTGAGATGGATCATCCCACTTAGCACTTCTGGCTGAAGATTGCTGCAAATGCTGTTGTCGTATCTGGTAAGTGGGCGTGTGAGACCCCTTCACCGGTAAGGGTGGGGATATCTGTGATGTTTCCTCCAGTGAGTTCTGTAATTGTCCATCACTGTTCACAACTAGGTGTGGCAGAAATGCAGATCTCTGATCTGATCTATTGGTTGTGGGATCGTTTAGCTCTGTTGCTTGCTGCTGATGCTCTTTGACATGAAATAGATTCAGGAAATGGTTTAAGTAGAATCCAAAGAGATTAACCAAATATATCACAGACAAAAGATAATAGGACCCCTTAAATATTAACGAGGCTGTAGATGGAACCACCGGGGGTGTGAAAGATATGCAAATACTTCACGTCCTTTTTTACTGGAGAAAGATATGGAAGCTCGAGAGGTTGGAGAAATAAACAGAGAGAACTTGAAAAGTATCCATGTTACAGTGGAGGTGTTACTGGATGTCTTGAATCGCATCAAGGTAGATAAAGCCCTGGGACCTGATCAGATGTATCCCGGAGCTGTCTGGAAATCTAAGGAAGTGATTGTTGGGCCACTTCTGAGGTATTTGTATCATTGATAGTGACAGGTGAGGTGCTATTATTTTAAAAAGGTGATAAGGAGAGGCCGTGGAACAAGAGTATAGTGAGCCTGAAGTCAGTGGCAGGCAAGTTTTGGAAGGGATTCTGAAAGACAGGATATCCATCTATTGGGAAAAGTAAGGAATAATCATTGACTGTTGTCAATGTGGAGCTGAAAATGTGTTGCTGGAAAAGCGCAGCAGGTCAGGCAGCATCCAAGGAACAGGAGAATCGACGTTTTGGGCATCAGCCCTTCTCGAAACGTCGATTCTCCTGTTCCTTGGATGCTGCCTGACTGGCTGCGCTTTTCCAGCATCACATTTTCAGCTCTGATCTCCAGCATCTGCAGTCCTCACTTTCTCCTGTTGTCAATGTGGCTTTGTACGTACACAATCGTGTCTCACTAACTGAACTGAATGTTTTGAAGTGACAAAGAAAATTGATTAAACCAGGCTGTGAACATTGTTAATATGGACATTCAACAAGGTTCCACAAAGCAGATTGGTTAGCAAGGTTGCATAACATGGAATGAAGGGAGAACAAGCCATTTGGGTACAAAACTTGCTTGATGGTAAGCGACAGAGGGTGATGTTGGAGGTTTGCTTTGTGGACTGGAGGACTGTGAGCAGCAGTGTGCTACAAGGATCGATTATTGGGTCCTTAAATAAATGACTTCGATGTGAATATCGGATATGGTTAGTAGCTTTACGCAAGACACCAAAATTGGAGGTGTAGTGGACAGCAAAGAAGGTTAGTTCAGAATACAACAGGATCTTGATCAGATGGGCCAGTGGAGCAAGGAATGGCAGATAGAGTTCAATTTAGATCAATGTTACCTGTTGGACATTGTAAAGGCAAATCAGAGCAGGACTTATACACTTACTAGTAATGTCCTGGGGAGTGTTGCTGAGCAAAGAGACCTTGGAGTGCATGTTCATAATTCCTTGAAAGTAGAGTCACAGGTAGGTAAGGGAGTGTATGCAGTGTTTGTTTTGCTCTCCGTCATGTTGTGGCTGTACAGGACATTGATAAAGGCTCTTCTGGAATTCTGTTTTCAGTTCCAATCTCCCTGTTCCAGGAATGATGTTGTGAAACTTGAAACATTTCAGAAAATGTTTGCAAGGACTTTGCCAGAGTTAGACAGTTTGAGGGCAGTGCATGTTTGGAGTGAGCTGCCAAGGGAAGAGGTGGAGGCTAGTACAATTACAACATTTAAAAGACATTGATTAAGCCACTTCTGGAATTCTGTTTTCAGTTTGAATTTCCCTGTTCTGGGAAGGATGTTGTGAAACGTGAAAAGGTTCGGGCAAGATTTACAAAAACGTTGCCAGGTTTGGAGGATTTGGGCTACAGGGAGAGGCTGAATAGGCTGGGGTTAATTTCCCTGGAGAGTCCAAGACTGAGAGGTGACTTCATGGAGACTTATAAAATCACGAGGGGCATGGATAAGGTGAGCAGACGGGGTTCTTTTTCCTGAGGTTAGATGGGTCCAAAACTAGAGCACATGGTTGAGAGGGCAACGATTTAAAAGGAATCTAAGGGCAATGTTTTCAAGCTGAGTGTGGTGTCTGTATGGAATGAGCTGCCAGATGAAGTAGTGGAGGCTGATAAAATCACAGCATTTAAAAGGCATCCGATTGGGTATGTGAACAGGAAGGGTTTTGATGTATACAGGCCAATAGCTGGCAAATGGGACTCCAGTAGTTTAGGATTCCTAGTTGGCATGGATGAATTGAACCGAAGTTCTGTATCTGTGCTGTATATGTCTATGATGTTAATAAACTAAGATGCGTTCCGCTTTTGTGGAGAGCAAGCTGCAGCACAGATAATTGTCCTTGGAGCTGAGAACGTGAAGCAGTGATTTTGACCATGTGCAGATTTGGTTCCAAGGTCTTGAATTTGTGGAGAGAGAGGAATTGTTAACACTATCACAACTTTTCGTAGCTACTTTCAAGTAATTGGCAAATAATACAAAGTGAAAATGTGAACATTATTGTACTCAGTAAGTTCTGAGCATCTGGAACATTCTGAACGACACAGATTCAGCAGGTATTCTGAAAGAGACTTGGAATTTTCATTTTTATGGAAAGATTTGGGGGGCTGTGGGCAAATAGGAGGGGAATTGGGACAGATTTGCATCATCTCCAGAGGGAGAGAGTACAGCCCCAATGGGCTGAATAGCCCCCAGGCCCTGTCATCTGTGATACTGCCCCATTCACTGTGAATAATGAAGCTCATCCCAGGGCAGAGAGAGGGATTAGCCCTCCACTCTCATCACAATGGGGCCCGGCTGATTGACGGCAGCTCCAGACCAATGGGAGGAGAGTCTGCGTTGTCCTGCAGCCAATCGGAGTGAATGAGGGGTGTGGCCAGCAAGCTGACACATGTCCATGAGCTGTGCAGGTGCAGTGTCACTGCTTGGGGTTGGGAGAGACAGCAGAGACTGGGACAGGGGCTGTTGGACCTGAATTACAAACTCCCGGTAAATTAAAACCAAAAGAACTGCGGAAGATGTAAATCAGAAACAACAACCAGGAGGTTCTGGAAAAACTCAGCAAGTCTGGAAGTATCTGTGATGAAAAATCAGAGTTAACGTTTCAGATCCAGCGTCCCTTCCTCAGAACTGATACTGAGAGAAAAAATGTTGGTTTATATGCAGAAGATAGGGTTTAGGGGAGGATGTAAGGAGTAAAGGACAGGTGGGGATAGAGCGAGAAGAAGGGTTGGATAAAGGAGTGGATAACGATCTGGATGGGGAAGGGCGACGAGCTGTTAATGAAAACTGTTAGTGGCTAACCGTAGGTAGTGTGAAATGACAGACTGTGAGAACAAGGACTGGTGTGTGGGGTAGGGGGGCTAGGATACGGGGTTGCTAAACGATGGTTAGCCACTAACTGTCTCCATTGTAAGCTGTTCTCCACAGACATCACTCCGTGTTTGGAGCTCCAGATGGGCGGCACGGTGGCATTGTGGTTTGCACTGCCGCCCCTCAGCGCCAGAGACCCAGGTTCTATTCCCATCTCAGGCAACTGTTTGTGTGGAGTTTGCACATTCTCCCAGTGCCTGTGTGGGTTTCCTCCGGGTGCTCCGATTTCCTCCCACAGTCCAAAAATGTACAGGTTAGGTGAATTGGCCACGCTAAATTACACGTCGTGTTAGATGTCGGGCAATGGGTCTGGGTGGGCTGCTCTTTCGACGGTTTGACTGATCTAAAAACCTCTTCAATATCCTTCCCAACCCCCTCTGTACTCCTCAAAGATGTATCTTAAAGTTTTTCTCTTTAATCAACGTTTCCAGCATTCGTGAAGCACTTTAGGAGAATTGTCAGTGCGAAAGGCTCCATACAATGCAGGTCGTTGTTGCTAATGTCTGACATTAGGAGAAACAGGAATGAACACTCTCTCTTATACCTGATGAACAGCAGCAAAAGCAGGAAGCACTGAGCATGCTCCAGCCCACAAAGGGCCTCTGGTGAATAATATTCCATTCCCCTTCCTGATGACCTGTTGTAACTGTGTGCTAGCTTTCTGTGTTTCCTGTACAATTACATCCTGGTTTCTTTTGTGTTGCAGGTTTCTACATTTTCCACCATTTAAATAGTCCTCTGTTCTTTTACTATCTCCTCCAAAATGAACAACTTCACATTATCCCAAATTATGCTCCATTTACCAACTTGTCCACGTCTCCGAATCCGTCTCTGTAAACAGTTTATAATCCTTTTGGAAGTTTACTGTTCTACATTTTCTAGGAGATTCCCCCCTCATTCTTATAAACCTTTCCAGGGAGCACCGGACAGTGGGAAGCATGCTGAGTTGCTGGCTTTTCAGAGAGACTCTTTGGAATGACTGGGAGGATCTTGCTGCCCATTGGTCACAATGGAGACAACTTGCCCATCAAGCTGCATGAGACTTTAACTCCCATGTCTTATTGATGAGGCACAGTGGCAGCTCGGAAGGAAAGAAAAGGAAGAAAATCCTGCTGTCTGCATCTCATGACTCTTGGAACATTTTATCCCATGTGTCAAAGATCTGCCCTGTTCAGTCAGATGAAGTCCCAAGGTGGAAACTCATAGAAACCCACATAGATTTCCCCCTGAACTGACTGCTGGTCTCCACAAGGTGTAATGTGTAGTCATCCTGCACCAGGAGGAGGGGATGGTGTGAGTTTCTAACCTGACCTGACAGTGACAGATTTTATAAACTTGTATTACAAGATACTACAGGTCGATATTCAGATGGGAGTCTCAGTAATTGTAACGCCAAACTCTGATTGAATTACTCCATTCATCAGGACCTGGATACTTGCACTGTGTGTGAGTATTTTGTTCCAGCTCAATTCCATTTTCTGCATAAAAATACTCCTTTGAATCAAACCGTCCTGTCAATCGATCTCCGCAAAATCTTCAATATGTGTCCAGTATCCTTTTATGATGAGTTGATGAGTGTAAGGTTTAACATCCTGATGTATATGTTTTGTGAGCATTTGTCTCTCAGCTCCCCTCAATTTCCTTTGCTCCAAGAAGAACAATCTCAGTTTTCCCAAACCCCTGATTCCCCAATGTCTGTTTGTTGTCTATAAGGCACACATCAGGATCGTGTTGGAACATTCTCCACTTGCCTTCATCAGTGCAGCCCTCAACAGTATTAAAGAAAGCGAACATCCTCCAGGACAAAGCACTGTGCCTCAAATCTTACTCTGCTTTACTTTTTAAAATCCGCAAGATTCAGTAAGGTGAGTGTCCACTAGTTTAAGTGCCCCTGTTATGATCTTTTATTTGAATGTTTTAAATATAAAATACAGTTACTAATGTACTCGAGAGTAGTCTTTTGTAAAGCTGTAAGATTCTGCCTTTTTCTGGGTCTACAGATTAAGGTGCAGAGATGGCCATTCGTACAGTGATGTGCACTTCCTGGAGGAGAGTCGGGGGAGTTTGAATGATCCTGATAGCCTGCAGGAAGTGATGCAAATCCTCTTGGCTCACATGGATCAGATGGAGCGGTGCTTAATGGTAATGAAGAATTTACAAGAGTCAGGATGTGTGATAGGTAGCGGTTTCAGGCTGGAAACTGCAGATACAGTCAGGTAGATGGGTTACCTCTCGGTAAGGTAGGAGAGGGAGATAGGTTGAACATCAGTCTCCTGTGGAGAAAGTGAGGACTGCAGATGCTGGAGATCAGAGCTGAAAAATATTTTGCTAGAAAAGCGCAGCAGGTCAGGCAGCAACCAAGGAGCAGGAGAATCGACGTTTCGGGCATAAGAAGGGCTTCTGCACGAAACGTCGATTCTCCTGCCCCTTTAATGCTGCCTGACCTGCTGCGCTTTTCAAGCAACACATTTTTTCAGCCATGAGTCTCCTGTGGCTATCCCCATCTCAAACAGGTATAGTGTTTTGGATAATGTAGGTTGTCATAGACTTTCAGGAAATGTTGCACTGACAGCCAAGTGACTGGTAATGAGATTGACTCCACTATAATGAGAGGTATATCAGATTTCAAATGCTCAAGGATGATAAGGGACTTTCTAGTCGGGCACAGACTGCCATTTCTGCAGCTGACTGTGAGACATCAGAATGGGGTGGTACCTCCCTGGTGCCAGGGTCAAGGATGTTTCGGACAGGTAGCAGAATATTCTCAAAGGAAAGAATGACCAGTGGGAGGTCATTGTACATTGGTACCAATGACATAGGAAGGGGAAAAGATAAAGTCCTCATGAGAGAATATAGCAAATTAGCCTGGAATATAATAAACCAGGTCCTCGGTCATAATATGTGGATTACTCCAGGTGCTACATGCTCGTGAGAGTAGGAATAGCAGGATGGAGGAGATGAATGATTGGCTAAGGAGCTGGTGTAGGGCAGAAGGATTCACATCTTTTGATCATTGTAATCTCCTCTTGAGTAGAGTTGAACTGCATAAGAAGGATGGATTGTACCTGAATTGGAAGGTGTCTGATATCCAGGCAGGGAGATTTGCTAGTGTTACTCAGGTGGCATTAATCCAGTGAGGGTGTGTGGGTAAACTCAAAGGGATAGTGAGAAAAGAGTTAAGTCTGAGGCTGGTACAGGTCAGAAGTCAGAGATTCAAGGCAGGCAAGGGCAAGGCACAGAACCAGGTAGAACTTACAAGTTACACTGCATTTACTTCAATGCAATTGGCCTGACAGGGAAGGCAGATGGGCTCAGGGTATGGTTTTGAATGTGGCACTGGGATATCATGAGTATTACAGAAAGGTTGCTCAGAGATGGGTAGGACTGGCAGCGTAATGTTCCAGGGTATCGATGCAAGAGGAAGGATAGAAAGGGGGACATGAGAGGAGGCGGAGTGGCCTTTTTGATTAGGGGTAGCATTACAGTTGTGCTGAGGGAGGATATTCTGAGATTACGTCAAGCGAAGTTATTTAGGTTGACCTGGGAAATAAGAAAGGGATGATCACCTTGTTGTTATTACCTGCGTGGGTTTCGTCTGTTTGCTGTGGTTTCCTCCCACTATCTAAAGATATGCAGGTTGGGTGGATATTCCAGGCTGAATTGTCCATATTGTTCAGGGATGTGCAGGCTAGGTGAATTAGCCATGGGGAATGCAGCGTTACAGTTTTGAGGTAGGAGGCTTTGAGGGTCAGTGTGGATGTGATGGGCCGAATGGCCTGCTTCCACACTCTTAGGTTTCTCTGATAATTCTACTAGTTTTAAAATAGTTACAGAAAATAATAAACCAGATCTAAACGATGTTCTAAATTGGACAAAGGCGAATTTTGACGGTACAAGGCGAGAACTTTCAATATTTCTTTGCCATTCCCAAGTAAAGGGACAGCTGGAAAGTGGGAACATAAGGAAGAGGAGCAGGAGTAGGCCATCTTGCCCCTCAAGCCTGCTCTGCCATTCAATAAGCTCAGGGCTGATCTTTTCATGGCCTCAGCTCCACTTTCCTGTTCTCTCACCATAACCCTTAATTCCTTTCCTGTTCACAAATCTACCTTTTGACCTAACGATAGTAAAGTTGATAACGTCAACTGCTGCACTCAGCAGGGATTTCCACAGATTCACAGATTTATCTGAAGAAGTCCATCCTGAACTCCGTCCTAAATCTGATATCCCCTTATTTTGACTCTCTGCTCCCTAGTTTGCTCCGTCCCAATGGAAATCACCTCCCTGCTTCTAGTTTATCTACTCCCTTCATAATTTCAATTTTTTTTCCTATCCAACCCCCTATACTTTGAAATTCCAATGCGTATAGAACTAGTTTTCTCAATCTCTCCGCATACGCCAACAGTCTGAAATCCTGACTCAAACTAGTGATCCTCCACTGCACCCTCTCCAGTGCCAGTACATCCTTCCTGAAGTAAGGAGACCAAACCTGTACACAGTACTCCAGGTGTGGCCTCACCAGCACCCTGTACAGTTGCAGCATAACCATCCCTCTAGCAATGAAAGACAATATTCCCTTCACTGTCTTATTTACCTGCTGCACCTGCAAACCAAATTCCTGTGATTCATGCACAAGGAAACCCAACTGTCTCTGTACAGCAGCGTGCTGCAAGTTTTCACCATTTCATCAGTTAGCTGTTAGTCCGACCAAAATGGATGACCTCACATTTCCCAACATTGTCCTCCATCTGTTCGACTCACTTAACCTATCCGTATCCCTCTGCAGACTTACATTGGCCTCTGCACACATTGCTCTACCACTCAGCTTAGTGTTGTCTACCTTTCATGAAACGATGCTGTGTCTGCTCTGAGACAGTTTCTATCCAGATAGCTCACTATTTCTTCCTTGAGAGATCGGGCATTTCCCCCACTACAGAAGTTATGCTAACAGGTCCATTTTAAAATATTGGCATCACATTTGCAGCTATCTAACCTGTCAGAACCATCCCAGAGTCCAGCACATTTTAGCGAATTATCACGAGTGCGTTTGCTATTTAGCCTCTGCCATCTATTGTAGTCCCCTAGGATGCACTCCATCACGGCCAGACGACCCATCTACCTTTAGGCTGTTATCTTTCCCAACACCACCTCTTTACTGAGAATGATTGCTTCTCTGTACTCATCTGCCATTGCCTCCATAGGCCTGCGACAACGAGAGTACACAGACAGTATGTTCCTGTTAAGGCCAAGGCTGGTAGGTGTAGGGAATGCTGCCTGTCGAGAGAAATTGAGGGCCTGGTCAAGAAAATGAAGGAGGGATATGGCAGGAACAGACAGCTGGGTTTGCGTGAATCCCTCCAGGAGTAAAAGGGCAGTAGGAGTATAGTCGGGGGAAACCATGAGGGCTAAAAGGGGACATGAGATAACTTTGAGAAGTAGGTTTAAGGAGAACCCAAAGAGATTCGACAAATACACCTAGGACAAAAGAGTAACCAGGCAGAGATTAGGGACCCTCAAAGATCAGCAAGGCTGTCTGTGGAACCATCAGAGGTGGGAGGATTTCATGTCAGCTTTTACTTAAAGAGGATGTGCAAGTGAGACAGTTGGGAAAAATAAATAGTGATAACTTGACAAGTGTCCATATTACAGAGAATGAGGTACTGGATATCTTATAATACATAAAGCTGAATAAATTCCTTGGACCTGATCAGGTGTGTCCCAGAACTTTGTGGGAAGTTAAGGGAGTGATTGCCGGGCCCCTCGCTGAGATATTTGTATCACCAATAGCCACAGGTGAGGTGCTGTAAGCCGAGCGCCATGATTTGAGAAATGTGATGAGGAAAGTCCATAGAACAATACAGCGGTGAGCCTGAAGACAGGCAAGTTGTTGGAAGGGCTTCTCAGGGACAGGATTTGGATGTAATTGGAAAGGCAAGAAATAATTAGGGAGAGTCAGCATGGATTTGTGCATGGAAATCATTAACTTGGACTTCAGAAAGACATTCAACAAAGTTCAACATAAGACTGGTTAACAAATTATACAAAATTCGCTGGAAAATTGGAGACAGAGGATAGTGGTGGAGGGTTGCTTTTTGGATTGGAGGCCTGTGATGAGCAATATGGTGTAAGGATTGGTGTTGGGTCCACTGCTTTTCATCATTTATATAAATGATTTCTATGTGAATATAGGAGCTACATAGACACCAAAATTGGAGATGCCGTGGACAGGGAAGAAAGTTACCTCAGAGTACAATGAGACTTCAATCAACTGGGCTGACGAGTGGCAGATGGAGTGTAATTCAGATAAATGTGAGGTGCTGCATTTTGGAAAAACAAATCAGGGCAGGACTTATACATTTAATGGGAAGGGCCTGGGGAGTGTTGCTGAACAAAGAGACGTTGAAGTACAGGTTCATAGTTCTTTGAAAGTGGAATAGGCAGGGTGGTGAAGAAGGCGTTTGGTATACTTGCCTTTATTGGTCTGTGCATTATGTATAGGAGTTGCTACATTATTTTGCAGCTGTACAGGACATTGATTCTGCCATTTCTGGAATTCTGCTTTCAGTCCTGGTCTCCCTGCTATCGGAATGATATTATAAAACTTGAAAGGATTCAGAAAAGCTGTGCAAAGATGTTTCCAGGGTTGAGGGTTTGACCCATACAGAGAGAGGCTGAATAGGCTCGGGCTGTTTTCACTGGAGCATCGGATGCTGAGAGGTGACCTTCGAGGTTGATAAATCGTGAAGGACATGGTTAGGGTGAACAGCCAGGGTCTTATTCCCAGGTTAGGGGAGTCCAAAACCAGAGAGCACAGACGTGAGGTGTGAGGGAAAAGATTTAAAGGCGATCTAAAGAGCAATGTTTTCAAGCTGAATATGTACGTGTATGGAATGAGCTGCCAGAGGAAGTGTGGAGGCTGGTACGATTACATTTAAAAGGCATCTGATTGGGTACGTGTTTAGGAAACTTTTAGAAGCATATGGTCCAAGTGTTAGCAAATGGGACGAGATTAATTTAGGATATCTGGGCGGCATTGACGAATTGGACCGAAGTGTCTGTTTCTGTGCTGTGCATCTCTATGACACTAATAAAGTCAATTAAGATAGATTTCTCTTTTATGGAGAGTTAGCAAAAGACCTGATAATTCTCCTTGGAGCTGAGAAGGTTAGCAGTGATATCAACCAGAAACAGATTTGTTTCCAGGATATTTAATTTACAGAGACACTGAGAGAAATTATTGTCACAATTTTTAGGAACTACTTTCAGGTAATTGGCAAATAATGCAGGTTAAAAATGTGAAGGTTATTTTACTCAGTAGGTTCTGAGCATCTGGAACAGTTTGAATCACAGCTGGATGCAGCTTTTGTTATTGTCAAAACAGATATGGAATTTAACTATTTGAGGATAAATGTGGAGGGCTACTCGTAAATGGGGTGGAGTAAGGGCAGATTGGCAGCATCTCCAGAGGAAGAAAGTCCAGCCCCAATGGGCTGAATAGCCCCCAGCCCCTGTGCTCTGTGATACTGCCCCATTCACCGAATGATGAAGCTCATCCCAGGGCAGAGCCACAGTCATGTACAGCAAGGAAACAAACCCTTTAGTCAAACTCGTCCACACCGACAGATATCCCAACCTGATCTAGTCCTATCTGACAGCAGTTGGCCCATATCACTCTACGCCCTTCCTATTCATGTACCCATCCAGCTGCCTTTCAAATAGTGGAATTATACCAGCTGTTACCACTTCCCTGACAGTAGATTCGATACACGCACATGAAAAAAGTTGCCCCTTGGGTCTCTTTTATGTCATTCTCCTCTAACCTTAAACCTATGACCCCTCGTTCTAGACTTCCTAACCCCAGGGAAAAGACCTTGTCTCTGTATCCCATCCACGCCCCTCATGATTTTATAAACCTCTGAGGTCACCCCTCAGCCTCCTACCACTCAAGTCACAATGGGATCTTGGCTGATTGATGGCAGCTTCAGACCAATAGGGGAGTTGGTGTCATCCTCCCGCCAATGGGAGTGAATGAGGGGTGTGGCCAGCAGGCCAACACGTGACCATGAGCTGTGCAGGTGCAATGGCACTGTGAGGGGGACCCAGTGAGTGTGAAGGGAGTGGGAGAGACAGCAGAGACTGGGAGAGAAATTGGGTTTGTGTACTAGGTGGGTTGATACACACACGATGTAGGCTGCTAGAGCTGAATTACAAACTCCCAGTAAATGAAAACCAAAGGAATTGTGGATACTGTAAATAAGAAACAACAACCAGAAGATCCTGAAAATGCTCAGCAGGTCTGGCAGCATCTGTGAAGAGAAGTCAAAGTTAACATTTCTGATCCAATGACCCTTCGTCAGAACTGATGTACCTGAGAAACAATGTTGGTTTATATCCAGAAGGTTGGGGTTAAGGTGTAAATGATAGGTGGTGATAGATTCCAAAGAACGCGATGGGAGCAGTTGGACAAAGGAGTGGATAACGATCTGGCTGGGGGAGGGTGAATAGCTGTTTATAGAGACTGTTTGTGACTAACCATAGGTAGTGTGTAATTGCAGGCTTCCCACTCCTGCCTGCTTCCAAAAAGAGGGAATCGCAGAGAAACATGGAATTAAATGAGGTCAGAGTCTCTGGTATAAAACTGTTGAACACGATGCCCCCATCTTCTACATACTGGCCATCAAGCGCACATGCCTGGTGTGATAATCTAACCACTTCTTCGAGGCTGCAATGTTTCCTGCATCTGTCAGCGTTTCAGATGCTGCCAGACCTGCCGAGGAAGTCCAGCACTTTCTGTTTTCTCTGTTGTGCAGTACTGAAAGGGAGGATTTGTAGTTGAGAAATTCAAATTGAACTTCATGTTCAGTTTTGATAGTTACTTGATCCGTGCCGATCTGAATATCATTGGCCTTATCTGGATGGAAAGGTGTGCATTCTGTCTGTGGGCGAATATTTCAAATGTCTGTTTGATTGTGGAAAAAAGTACTGAGACAGTGAAGTCCATTTTAGCGTGGGGACTGTGGAGAGAGATTTCATTGGTTCTTGAAAGTCTGAAAAATCATGGCACGTTTCCCAGGAACAGTTAAGCCACTGGTTTTGTATGAAGACAATTAACCACGAAACCAGAAAGACAAAAGAGTTCCTGCATCATGGACGAAGCTATGAAAATGGGTTTGTTGTAATGGAGTGAATTATCGATCATGGATTGTAATCCATTGGCGTTGTCCCCTCAGTTCCAGTGCCGTGGGGAAACACTGGAAATGTGATGAGTGCAGTGTAGGTTTCAGTTATTAAACTGGAAAAGGTGCAGAAGAAATTTACAAGGATGATGCCAGGGCTCAGGGATCTGAGTTACAGAGAGAGGTTGGACAAGCGAGGACTTTTTTGTTTAGAGCAGAGGAAACCGAGGGGGAATATTTTATAGAAGTGTATAAGATCATGAGAGGCGTGGGTAAGGTGAATGCACTCAGTCTTTTTCCCAGGGAACCAAGGACTGGAGGGCATCAGTTTAAGGTTAGAGGAGAAAGAATAAAAGCGAAGCTGAGGGGCAACTGTTTTACACAGAGGGTGGTATTTATATGGAATGAGCTGCCAGTGGAAGTGGTTGAGGCGGGTACACGAACAACATGTAAAAGGCATTTGGACAAATACATGGATAGCGAAGTTTCAGAGGAAGATGACACAAGTGCAGGGAAATGGGGTCAGCGTGGATGGACATTCTGATCGGCATGGGCCATTTTGCGCCAAAGGGCCTGTCTCTGCTGTAGGATGCTAAAACTAAGTGCATTTGCTATTTCTGCCACGAACTCTGTTGGTATCCTGGGATGTATTCCATTAGGGCAATGAGACTTGTGTGCCTTTAACTCCATGAGCTTGCCCAGCTCTAACTCCTTCACGATAATGGTTATTATCTCGGTCCTCACCTTCCTCAGTCTCCTTATTAATTACTGGCATGTTCTTCGTATCCTCCATTGTGAAGACTGATGCTGTGTACTCATCTTCCTGAACCCTGCTGGATAGGAATTACAAGGCACAGAACTCTGAGAGGTCTTCTTTGAGTCTTTATTGATGAGACATGGTAGTTACCTGGGTATTTTACGTGCAAAACGCCTTTAGGCAGCATCAGGTCCGATGTACGGCTCCCATCCTTCTACCTTTTGTGATTTGTGACTTTACATAGAGACTGTCTATCAGGATTATCTCCTTGGCAACAACAGTTTAAAAAGTCTAGTTCAGTTCAACTCTGTGGTTAAACCACACACCACTCCCCCCTCTTTCCCCCAACCACCCCCCCCCCCCCCCCCGCACACACACACACATCCGTGGCTCCCTCAAGTACCTGACAGATGCTTCAGTTTCAGTGGGGCTGTCAATCAGGATTCTCATGTGGAGGAGCCGGAGTTGGGGTGGGGTGGACACAGTTTAAAACCACACAACACCAGGTTATAGTACATTGGCAAGATCGAGCAGACGCTATGGCAATGGATGAATAGACACCACACAACAATCAACAGACAGGAGTGTTCCCTCCCAGTCGGAGAACACTTCAGCGGTCCAGGGCATTCGACCCTCAGACCTTTGGGTGACCATCCTCCAAGTTGGACTTCGGGACAGGCTACAACACAAAGTGGGCGAGCTGAGGCTGGTAGCCAAGTTTGGTATTCATGGGGATGGCCTCAACTGAGACTTTGGGGTCATGTCACACTCCAGGTGACCCCACTGCACTACACACACTCTCTCTCACACACACACACACACTCCTATAGACCCATACTCTCATGCAGACCCTCTCTCACACACAAGCTCTCTCTCACACGTTCATACATACACACCCATGCTCACACATACACACACAACCTCTCATGGACTTTTGCAGCTTTAACACTCACACTCACACACATGCGCACACCCTCTCACAGACACTCAAACACCCCCTCCCTCCCACCACACACACACACACACACACAATTTTTATTTGCAGGATTATATTTTATTTTGCTCAAAAACCATGTGAGATTCTGAAAATATTTTTTTCAGAAAAAGAATCGGTCTGAACATCTGGGCACAGACAGCCTCACACAGGGTACCTCACACCTTCAGTACATTACCTGAGCTGACATGGCATCTACTGGTAAAGTTCACTTGAGAATGTAACTTTTAAAAAAAGTTCTGGGATTTTCATATGTAACAACGGAAAACAACATGGTCATTCTAAAAGATGAGAGACATAACAAATAATGCAGGTCTTTTCAATATATAATTTCAGTTGTATCACACTGTAAACTTTTGCAATAAATTCTGTGTCTTAAGATCTTATATTCCACAACCACCTGATGAAGGAGCAGCGCTCCCAAAAGCTAGTGCTTCCAAATAAACTTGTTGGACTATCACCTGGTGCTGTGTGATTTTTAACGTTGTTCATCCGAGTCCAACACCGGCACCTCCAAATCAGGATTGATGAAGGCAGTGTGGTGAAAGTGATCGATATGTACTTCAGTAAGGCATTCAACAAAGTTCTACATGATAGATTGGTGAGCAAGATGAGGTCACATGGACCACAAGGAGAACGAGCCATTTGGAGATAGAAGGAAGGAGGCAGAGGGTGGTGATGGAGGTTGCTTTCCAGACTGGAGATGTGGAACGAACGGTGGGACACAGTGATCGATACTGGGTCATCGCTTCTTGTCATTTATATAAATGATTTGAATGTGAACATTGGAGGTAGAGTCAGTAATTTTGCAGATGACACCAAAATGGGATATCTCGTGGACAGCAAAAATTCCCACAGTGTACCATGGGACCTTGAACAGATGGGTTACTGGGCTGAGGAGTGGCCGATGGAGTATAATTTAGATAAACGTGAGGTGCTGCATTTTGGAAAGGCTACTCAGAGTGGGACATATGCAACAAATGGTAAGGTCCTGGGGAGTGTTACTAAACAAAGAGACCTTGGAGTGGTGGTTCATAGATGTTTGAAAGTGGAGTTACAGGTAGGCAGGGGAGTTAAGAAGGTGTTTGGTATTCAGATTCAAATGTAAACTTTATTGTTACATGCTCTCAAGTACAAGAGTACAGTGATATATGTACAATGTCATCAAACACTGTACACGTATTAGCTCAAAACGTAAGTGAGAGGGAAAGCATGACTGTGTTTCTTATTATAAATAGAGAAATCAAGAAATAAAGTTAAATGTTAATATTACAGTCCTTCGGCATGTTAAGTGGAACAATAAAGAAATAACAGTAAAAGTTGCCCAGTGTTTCTGAAGTGCATTCCCTGTGAAGGCTCGATCCCCTTTGCTTGGGCCCACTGTTTGGGAAACCTCCATCTCCTTGCTCTCGATGCTGCAGATGCTGGGGGTAGGGGTGGGGGGTATCTCCCACATTGACACTTTCGGCTTGCTCTGACCATGTTAGTCTCGGACCCACAGCCACATCCACACCCCAGATGGTCATCTGACAGCACTCAGGACCCACGGCCGCTGGCACACTTCCCACAATGCATCACCACTGCTGCCTCTCGACAGAACTCCAGAAGGGAAGGAAAATATATATGAGAAGGAGAGAGAGGGACAGGAATATGGCCAGCCTGTAGCAGTTGGGCGGAATGTGCCTGTTCCACAAACTTGGAAAACTTGCTCACTCTCTCCCTCATACTGCCCCCTGCAACTCTCTCTCTCCCTCACTCTGCCGGTCCCCACTCTCTCTCTCCTTCACATTGCCGGCTCCCACTCTCTCTCTCCCTCACACTGCCCGCTCCTCCTCTCTCTCTCTCCCTCACTCTGCCGGTCCCACTCTCTCTCTCCCTCACATTGCCCGCTCCCACTCTCTCTCTCACATACTGCTCGCTCCCACTCTCTCTTTCCCTCATACTGCCCGCTCCCACTCTCTCTGCCTCACACTGCCCGCTCCTACTCTCTCTCTCTCCCTCACTCTGCCAGTCCCACTCTCTCTCCCTCACATTGCCAGTCCCACTCTCTCTCCCTCACACTGCTGGCTCCCACTCTCTCCCTCACATTACTGGGTCCCACTCTCTCTTTCCCTGACACTCCCACTTCCTTTCTCTCTCTCCTCTGCACAACTGGATCACACTCTCTTGCTATTCTTGGTCAGTGCATTGAGTATAGGAGTTGGGAAGCCATGTTGCTTCTGAGAAGGACATTGGTTAGCCCACTATTGGAATACTGCATTCTCTCTTGTCTCCCCCCTATCGGAAGGATGTTGTGAAACTTGAAAGGGTTCAGAAAAGGTTTTCAAGAATGTTGCCAGGATTGAAGGGATTGAGCTATCGAGCAAGGCTGAATAGGCTGGGCCTATTTTCCCTGGAGTGTGGGAGGCTGAGGGGTGACCGGATAGAGATTTATAATATTATGAGGGGCAGGGATAAGGTAAGTAGCCAATGTCTATTCGCAGGCGAGAGGAGTCCAAAAGTAGAGGTCAGAGGTAAAATTTGGATAGGAAAGATTTAAAATGGACCAAAAGGGCAGTTTTCTTCTTGCAGAGGGTGATGTGTGTATGGGATGAGCTGCCAGAGGAAGTTGTCAAAGAGGGCACAATCATAACATTGAAAAGGCATCTGGATGGGCATATTAATAGGAAGGGTTGAGAGGGATGTGGGCGAAGTGCTGGCGAATGGGACTAGATTAATTGCGGATATCTAGATGGGTTGATCCGGAGGGTCTGTTTCCATGCTGTACATCTCCATGGCACTGTGGAAAGCTAGGAAGTGCATGGAGCAGGTGAACTAAGCATTGGCCCAGGACTGATCTAAACACTGTTCAACATTTAGACCAATGATCTGCCAAAACCATGGCTCCCGGTTTTCTCTGTGCTGATGACATAGGGTTAAATTGTCATAGACTTGTACAGCACAGACTCTGACCCTTCCATTCAACCCATTCACTGTGAACAGATTTAGTCCTATTTCCCAGCATTTGGCCCATATCCCTCTAAACCCTTCCTATTCCAACACCCATCCAGATACCTTTGCAAATGCTGTCATTGTACCAGACTCCACCACTTCCTCTGGCAGCTCATTCCATGTATGCACCAACTTCTGTACAAGAAAAGTTGCCACTTACATCCTCTTAAATTTTCCCATTTCAACTGAAACCTATGCGCTCTCGGTTTGAATTCCTCTTCCCTGGAGAAAAGACCTTGCTGATCACCCTCTCCATGCCCTTGATGATTTTACAAACCTGTATGAGGTCACCCCTCAGCCTCCGATACCTCAAACCCTTGAGCCCCAGTAACATCTTTATAAATCTTTTCCTCAACATTTCAACTTTAACAACATCTTTCCTATAGCAGGGAGACCAGAACTGAATGTAATATTTCAGAAGTGGCCTCACCAATGCCATGAAGAAGGGCTGAAGCCAATTCCTGAAAGACGGCTGATGCCCGAAACGTCGATTCTCCTGTTCCTTGGATGTTGCCTGACCTGCTGCGCTTTTCCAGCAACACATTTTCAGCTCTGATCTCCAGCATCTGCAGTCCTCACTTTCTCCCCTAACCAATGCCATGTGCAGGCACACTCCTATACTCAATACACTGACCAAGACAGGCTCTGTAATTCTGACGCTTGGACCAGATCCTTAATTTGAGGGTTCGTACATTAGGTTTACCTTACATGAGGATTAATGGTCGGCACAACATCGTGGGCTGAAGGGTCTGTTCTGTGCTGTACTGTTCTATGTTCTATGTTCTATGAAGGTGTTACAAAGGTGATGGAATACTGCAGCACATGGGTCTCACATTGAATCCCTCATCAACCATATCCAGTACGTGTCTGCAGGTGTTTTAAATCAGAAACAAAAGCAAAACTTGCTGGAAAAGCTCAGCAGCATCTGTGAAGAGAAATCAGAGATAACCTTTCGTGTCCAGTGATTATTCTTCAATACTAACCGTGTCCACTTAATTGTCCAATACACACAGGTCCACCCATTTGTTTGGTTTAATTTTCAGACTGAAATCTGTTGAAGACAAAGTGCACAAATGTGCCTGGTGACCACACACAGATCAAATTATTATAAAGTTCAAGCACTTTGAAAATATCTCATTCAGATACTAACTTCCTTACCAAATTATTTTGATGACAATATTTTTAATTGTTTCCAAACATTCTTCAGTCCAGATACTAATACATTTTAAATTGCTTCCACCTCTCTCCCTTGTGAGTAATCAGGTGTATCAATGCCAGTGTCTGTGTGACGCTATGTATGTAGGCCATGCCTCAGAAAGACTGACAGATTGTTCCAAACAGCACTTTTCTTCAGGTCTTCACAACAAACAGGTTACTGCCTGGACCCAACCAGCTTACACCCAGAAAACCTAAAACCCAGTGCCCCCATTGGTTGTGATTGGGTAGCATTTTAAATGAATTCTAATTCATTCCTGGGCATCACTGGTTGTGCCGGCAATTATTGCTCATCCCTAGTGGTTGTTGAGAATGTGCTGTGGGTTTGGAAAGTGCTGTCTAAGGAGCTTCTGTGAATTTCTGCAGGGAACCTTGTCGCTGGTGCACATTGCTGCTCCTGCGGGTAAGTGGGGAAAATAACATGGATGTTTGTGGATGTCGTGGCAATCAAGTGGGGTCTTTTTTCCCGGCTGGTGCCAAGCTTCTAAAATACTGTTGGAGCTGCACCCATCCAGGCCTGTGGGGAGTATTCCATCACAATCCTGACTGGTGTATTGTAGATGGTGGACGATCTGTGGGGGATCAGGGGGTGAGTTATTCACTGCAGTATTCCGAGCCTCTGACCTGCTCCGTTGTCACTGTATTTATATCACGAGTACAATTCAGTTTCTGGTCAATGGTAACCCCAAGATGTTGACAGGAGAGGATTCAGCAACGGTAACCCCATTGAAGATCAAAGGATGATGGATTGATTCGATGTTGTTGGAGATGATCTTGGAAAAGGTGGGGGAGGTGAAATGAGGACACTGGTGAAATCTACATTGATCCGATGTGGTTGGACGGTCCCAAGGTGGAAGATGACGTGTTCTTCCTCCAGCTATCAGGTGGCTTGAGTTTCACATTGGAGGAAGCCCAGGATTTGCATATCCTTGGCAGAGTGGGAGGGGGAGTTAAAGTGTTCAGCCACAGAGTGGGGGGGCTGTTTAGTGCATGTATCCCAGAGATATTCTCTGCAATATTCCACAACTAGGCGCCCTGTCTCCCTAATATAGAGGATACCACACCGAGAGCAATGGACAGAATGGATGATGTGTGTGGAAGTACAGGTAAATCTCGGCTGGATTTAGAAGGATCCTTTGGGGCCGAGGACGGAGGTGAGGGGGGAGATGTGAGTGCAGGTTTTGCACTTCCTGCAGTGGCCAGGGAAGGTGCCAGGAGGGGAAGGTGTGATAGTGGGGTGTGTGGATCTGACAAGGGAGCCACAGAGGTAATGGTCTCTGCGGAACGAAGATAGGGGTGGGAGGGAAGTATATCCCTGGTAGTGGGGTCTGTTTGTAGTTGGAAGTAATGGCAGAGGATGATGCGTTGTATCTGGAGGATGGTGGAGTAGAAGGTGAGGACTTGGGGGTTCTGACCTTGGTGTAATTGGAGAGATGGGGTTCAAGGGCAGAGGTGCAGGAAGTGGAGGAGTTGCACTGGAGGGCATTGTCAACCACGTGGGAGGGGAAACTGTGGTCATTGAAGAAGGAGGCTATCTGGGATATTCAATGGTAGAATTGGTCCACCTGGGAGCAAAAGCGGCAGAGACGGAGGAATTGGGGAGCAGGGAAGTGGGGGTGGGAGGAGGTGTAATCCAGGTAGCTGTGGGAATCTGTGGGTTTGAGGTAGATGTTCATGTTGAGTCTGTTGCCGGAAATGGAGATAGAGAGGCCCAGGAAGGAGAAAGGGGAAAGATCTCTTCCGAATATTGTGCCATTATTTAAGAAGTTGGTAAGGAAAAGCCAGGGAACTATAGACTGGTGAGCTTGTTGTCAGTGATAGGTGAGTTTTGAGAAAAAAATAATCAAGTTAAAATAGTAGATGAAGAAGGACAGATTGTTTATACACGGAGCTTGTGGTGAGGCCTGTAAAGGCATGACTCAGGAGAGGTTTTTGTATCTGGACAGTGAAAGCTGAATGTTGCATTATTTGAGGAGGAGCTTGTTTTCTCATTTTTGTCAATTAAGTGTTTGATTTCTTTTTAATATTTATATTGTTATTTTTTTCTATTCATGCTTCATATTAAATCTGTGAGTAAGGAAAGATAGTTTAACTTAACATTTATTGTGCTATTGAGAGCTTCTTTTTTGTTGGATTAATGTTACTGATGCCCTGTAAGAAATATTGAGTGTGATGACAAATAGACTTAGCGAAGTGATTCCACAGCAAGATCATTCAGATCGATAACTGTGCATCAGGAAGGGTTTGAAGGTGGTTTCGAAGTCTACTGTGGCTATTCCTCTCTCAGACAGATATACCATTTTGAATATTGTTGAATGAGAAAAATAGAAATGGTCATCACATCTTGGGCACCATATTCAACTTGTTTGTCAAGATTTAAAAAAAAACACATGTTTTCGGGAACTCTCCAGCGAGGGGCACAGTTAGGAGATTCTGTGGGAGTGAGTGTGAATCGAGGATAGTACATTGCTTTCCCACTGCCAGGGTGAAGGATGTCTCAAAATGTTTGAAGCAGATTGTCAAGTGGATGAGTGAGAAACCGGAAGTTGTTGTACACATTGATAGGAATGACATAATTAGAGATAGGGTTAAGGGGTTTACAGAGTGGCATGGGGGCAGCACGGTGGCTCAGTGGTTAGCACCGCTGCCTCACAGCACCAGGGTACCAGGTTTGATTACATCCTCGGCTGACTGTCTGTATGGAGATTGTACGTTCTCCTTGTGTCTGTGTGGGTTTCCTCCGGGTGCTCCGGTTTCCTCCCACAGTCCAAAGATATGCGGGTCAGGTGGATTGGTCATGCTAAATTGCCCACAGTGTCAGGTGCATTAGTCAGAGGGAAATGGGTCTGGGTGGGTTACTTTTTAGAGGGTCGGTATGGACTTGTTGGCCGAAGGGCCTGTTTCCACTCTGGAGGGAATCTAATCTAATCATTGAGTTTTATTGGTTAGGTAGAAGGTTAAAGAGCAGAATATAAAAAGTAGTAATCACTGGTTTACTTCTGGTGCCAAGCTCTAATGAGGGAAGGAATAAAAGGACAGGACAGATAAATCAATGGTTGAGGAGGTGCTGCAAAGTGCAGGGAGTCACTTTCTTGGAATATTGGGATCTCTTCTAGGACAGAAAAGACCTGTTTAAAAGGATGGGTTTCACCTGAACTAGACCAATATCCTGCTGGGGAGATTTGCTCGCTCTATTTCAGGAGATTGTAAGATTTGAGAGGGATGGGGCGGGGCTTTCTGAACAACAGTGATAATAGAAAGAAAGATGACAATGCTTCTGAATCAGAAAACAGCACGTTCTTTCGAAAAGACAGTCAAGAACAAGTCAGAGAACAAAGGGACACTGAACACTTAAACTGCATTTATTTCAATACACGAGGTCTTATGGAAAAGGCTAATGAACTCGGAGCATGGAAGGGAACATAGGTCTGGGATATCATTGCTATTACAGATAATATCTTCTCTTGGGAAATAAGGCAGGGCAAGTGACTGAAGTGTGAGTCAGGGAACACTTTTGGACCAGTAATCGTAATGCCAGTAACTTTAAAATAGTTGTGTAAAAGGATACAAGTTAAAGTTGTTAATTGGAGTGAGGCAAATGGGTATGAAAGGGTATGAAAGAAAAGCATTTAAAAGTTGATTGGAGCAGAATGATCGCAGGTAAAAGGATGACTGACAAGTGGGAGGCCTTCCAAAGTGTGACAACAAGAGTTCAGAAGCATTCTGTTCCTGTTAGAGTGAAAGGCAAGGCTGGTAAGGTTAGGGAACAATGGATGAATAAAGATGTTGAAGTTTATGTCAAGAATAAAAAATAACCATCGATTAGAGAGACAATTGGGATCAACTGAATGTCTTGAAGAGTGTAAAGAGTATGGGGCATTCTTCAGAAGGAAATGAGGAAGGCAAAGAGGGGACAGGAGATAGCCTTGGTAGATAGGGTAAAAATTATCCAAAGAGGTTCCATAAATACATTGAGTGAGGGAGCAACTGGAGAGAGAGTAGGACCCCTTAAAGACCAATTAGGTTGTCTTCGTATTGAACCTCAAGAGATGGGAGGGATATATAAATATGTTGCATCCATTTTTATTGTTGGGAAAGAAATGGAGGCGGGAGAAATCAGGGATATAAATATTGATGTTTTGGAAACGGTTCACAGTACAGAAGAGGAAGTGCTGGAGATCTTAAAAAAATATAAAGACAGATAAACCTGATCAAGTGTGTCCCAGGACATTGTGGGAAGTTAGAGAGAAAATCATATTGCCCCACAGTAGAATATTTGTATCATCTATAAACCATGGGGAAAGAACTGGAGGACTGGGATGTGGCTAATATGTCATTGTTTAAGAAGGGATGTGAGGAGAAGCCTGGGAACTATCGACCTGTGAGGCTCTCCTCGGTGGTGGGTAGGTTTTTAGAGATGATCCTGAAAAAGATAAGATTTTCAGATGTTGGAGAGGAAAGGATTGATTAGTGATGGTCAGTCTGATTTAGTGTGAGCAAAATCATATCTCACCTTTGATTGGGTTTGTTTTTGGAAGTAAACAAAATGATTGAAGAGGACAGAGAGTTAGATATTGTTTGGTTGGCCTTTAGTAAAGCCTTTGATGAGGCTTTGCATGATCGACTACTTTGTAAAGTTAGATCACATAGGATTCAGGGTGTACTTGCCAACTGAATACATAATTGGCTTTATAGCAGAAGATGGTGGATCATTGTTTTTCAGACTGGAGGCCTGTGATGAGCGGTGTCCCACAGGGATCGGGACTGGCTCCATTTCTGTTTGTCATTTATACAAAGGATTTGGATGACAATGTAAGAGGCATGGTTAGTAAGTTTGTGGATGACACCAAAATGGTAAATAGACAGTGAAGAATGTGACCCATGATTACAAAGAGATCTTGGGCTGAATTGGGCTGAGGAGTAGCAGATGGTGTTTAATTTGGATAAATGTGAGGTATTGCATTGTGGTAATACAAACAAGGACTTAATGGTAGTGCTCTGGGTCGTGTAGGCGAGCAGAGAGAGACCTCAGGGTTCAGGGACATGCTTCTTTGAAAGTTGCATCCCAGTTAGACAGGGTAGTTAAGAAGGTGTTTAGCACACTCACTTTCATTGCTCAGACCTTTGACTATAGGAGTTCTGACATTATATTGAACTTGTACAGGAAGGTGATGAGGCCTCTTCTGGATTAATGTGTGCAATTCTCATCTCCCTGTTATAGGAAGGATATTATTAAACTGGAGAGGGTTCAGTAAAGATTTACCGAGATGTTGCCAGGAATGGAGGGTTTGAGTTATAGACATGGGCTGTTGCATTGGAGTGTGAGGGGTGACCTTATTGATGTTTCAACTATCATTCGGGGCACAGATAAGATGAACGATAAGGGAGTTCAAACCTCGGGGGTATATTTTTAAGGTGAGAGGAGAAAGATTGAAAAAGGATATGAGGGACAATGTTTTTAGAATTTTGGATGTGGAATGAACTATCAGAGGAAATGGTGGATGTAGGTACATCCAAATATTTGGATATGCAAATATATGCAAATATGCAAATATATATGCAAATATATGCAAACAGTTACAATGTTTAAAATATATTTGGACAAGTTCATTAATAGGAAAGGTTTGGAGGGATATGGGCCCAGCGCAGGCAGGTGGGAATAGTTTAGTTTTGGAACATGGTCGGTGTGGCCTGGTTGGTCCAAAAGGTCTGTCTCCGTGCTGTATGACTCGTTGACTCCATGACATTACGGTACGCAGTCAAAACGCACGTTAGTCTCTGCACACGCTCACTTTGCCATCCAGCTCATGGTCTGGCATACAGTACGGGGAAGGGTAATGTTGATGGCTGGAGATACTGAGGAGCTTTTATGTACAGTGGTGTATAATGGAGGAACTACAGAGGGACAGATCATGATTGATGAAGCTGCACAAGGGAGGGCAATTAGACAGGGGCCATGGAGGGGGACAGGGGCTAAATTTGCAGTGGGGTGGGAGCGGGATTGTCCAATATTGAAGGGGGGGGTGCAGATTCCATCTCAGGATTGAAAAACAGAACCAGGGAAGGAAAGGAGGAGAGAGTGAGAGAAAAATGAGAGAAGAAGAAAGAAGAAGAGAATGGGAACGAACACAGATAAAGGTGGGAAGAAGAGACAGGAGAGGAAATACAAAAGAAGAGGCTGTCAGTAAGAGAGAGAGAGAAAGGTTGAGAGGGAGAGAGAGATGTAATGTGATACAGACAGAGGGTGAGAGACAGAGGCAAAGAGATCTACAGAGAAAGAAAAGAGGAAAAATCAGACCGATATAAGTACGTGCTAAGGAAAGATATGGTGAGAATTAACAATTGATATTCACCATTCTGGTTGGTCTAAGCTCTCGCGATTATCTCTCACACTCTTTCTCTCCCATTCAGGATTGACTCTGCTCCAGGGGCTTGCTTTTGAGATTCAACCATTCCCCACACTCTCACACACAGAGACAGACAGAAACCCACAGAAACTCACCCCCTGCTCAGTGCACACAGTGAAAGGTGAGTAGTTTAGGATAGTTTTCATTAGAAAAAAGGAGATTGAGAGGAGACCTATGAGGTCTACAAAATTATGAAGGGTATGGACAGGGTAGAAAAAGACAAGCTTTTTTCCCAGAGTGAAGGATTCAATAACGAGAAGTCACACTTTCAAGGTGAGAGGTGAAAAGTAAAATGGGGATACACGCGGCAACGACTTCACACAGATAGTGGTGGGTGTCTGGAACACGTGGCCAGCAGAGGTAGTACAGGCAGGCACGGTAGTTTCATTGAAGATGCGTCTGGATAGATGCATGAGCAGGTGGGGAGCAGAGGGAGACAGATGCTAAGGAAATGTGCTACGGGTTTAGACGGAGGCTTTGGATTGGCTCAGGCTTGGAGGGTCGAAGGGCCTGTTCCTGGGCTGTAAATGTTTTTTTCTTTGTCCTTTGAAGGGAAAATGTCTGCCAGAACCTGTTTCAAATATCCCCAAGTCTCTCACTGAAAGCACCCTCTCTGCCCAAGTCCTAGCACATCCACTCAGCTCCCAGCTTCCTCTACCCAGGGCATACCTCCCTCAGGTATGGAGTATAGCCAGAGTAATCTCAGTGGGATTAGAGGGGGAGGGAGTGAGGGAACGAGGAGATGTGAGAGAATGCAGCAGGTAAACAGTTTCATCCAGCCTGCATTTGTCTACTCCTGCTTCACATTTTATTGTCTTGCAATAAAAAACAAATGTATTTTCAAACTGATCAAATTCCTTTTGTCTTTGTGGTTTCCTATTGATCAATATGACAAATCTCAATTTGCAATTGCCAGGAATCTAACCCAGGTCACCTGCTTGGAATACAGCTGTACTAACCATAACCGCACCATCACCGCGCACTTTAACACAACACAGTCCCCAAACATAGTTACAAAGACCTTTATCACGACAAATCAAACAGAGTTCATGTTGATTCACTGAAGGTGATATTGGGTCAGGTGACGATAACTTTTATGGAGAGGTAGATTTGAAGGAGCATCTGAAATCGGAGAGGGAGCTGGGTCATTGGGTGGGTGCAGAGAGAGAGTCCAGAAATCCCTCTGGTTGGGCTTGGATTCCCCTGGCAATGCATCAGCTGGTTCATGGAAAGGAGCAAATAAAGAAACGGGATGACGTCAGAGAACTGGTTGAGTCGAGACTGCCTTCGCCTTCTCCAGCTTTGCATTTTATTGTTTTAGAATGCAAGCCACATGTATTCACAAACTGATCAAATTCCTTTGCTCTTTGGGTTTACTGTTGATTAAAGAGAAAATCTAAAAATGCGATTGCCAGAAACCAACACGAGGAATTGAATGGAAACAAAGTAAATTATTGTTGAAAATAAAGGTGCAAATAAAGACACAGAATCGTTACAATATTTTATTTCCTTTAGAACAGGAAACTTCTCGTTTTTTAAAAAAAATGTCTCGATGTGTGGCTCAGAGAATTCAGTGAGGAAGAGTGAACAGGAGCCTGTCGTTGCATTTCTCTCTCTGGCCTGCAGTGAACAATTACACCTTCCTCCACATCATTTATGTTTCTACCCACTTCACTCACTGAGAATGGAGTACTTGGGATGAATGTTGCTTTTGTGTATATTTGTTTTGTTTTTGTTGTCCCACTTCCTACTAATTGTTGCTGATTACTAACAGCACTTTCCACTGCCTTTACACCTCCAGTCTCTTTCATTTTGCTCCTCAGATGGAGTCATTCCTTGCCCATTAGGAAAGGAGTGTTATCATGTTTCTGCTCCTCCTTCTCCTTTCGGTCCATTCCTCACGTGGACTCCTCGTTCCATTCTCTGTTGCACCTAATGTTGGCTCTCAGTTACTTGGATTGATTCACCAATTGAATTATTGTTCTAATTGGATATGTCATGGCATACTTTAACTGGTCTCTGAAATGTTTCTGTGTCACCACATAAAGAAGGGCATATGTGCAGCAACTTATGTTCCTCAACATATATCCAATCATAACAAAGAGACGATAAGAAACAGAATCCAAGGAATAACCGGCATTAAAGAAATATAAAATATGCAACAACCATAGAAGTATGAATCTGGCAGATATGGCAAAGAGTATAATCACAGAATTATTCCTGCTCTCTACCTCTGGATCATTCTCTGTTTTTCTCTGACCTCTCAGTTCTTTCCGCAGCTTAATTGCCTCAAAGATATGTCTGACAGTCAGAATGTTGACAAAAAGAATAAAGGTGAATGGGAACATTGGTGTTAAAAAAGTCTGAAAATATTTACAACCTATCCACCGATGGTCATTATAATAACCAGGCCTGATATTACAGTACCATGGAATCTCTCTCAATGAATCATTTGCTCTTTTAAAGGACATAGGGAAGAACATGAGCAGCAGATTACTCACAGAAACACGGTCATATAATCAGGATGCTTTTGGGTCAGCAGCAGTCGATTTCGCCTGCTCCTCAGATGCAATCTTGCCTGCTGTGCCTTTTCCAGCACATCGCCCTATCAGCAGTCCCCATTATTTCCTAATTCCTAATGACCTGCTGAACCCACCCATTAGCTTGTTGTATCTGAGCTCCCATTTGGATCAAACTGCCTGAACACGATCCACCAACACAATTCCTTTCCGTCAAGGAATGGGAAACACCAGGTGTCACTGCGAGGTGGATTGTTACGAAACAAATCTGACCGATAGCAGGCTGTGAACTACCACAGAGAGAGGGTGGTCTTCCGAAACCCTTTCTAGACCAGCCAGGGCCGGTGCTCAGCCAAAGTCCATCAATATGGCCTCAGTGTAAACCCATTCTGCACAGTATAGGGAAACACACAATGCTGCACATTACTGAGGAGCCTCCGAACTGACAAACTATTCACTTTAAACTCAGTCAGTGAGGACACTAATGTCTGACATCAGGATTTGCCTTACTAAATGGAAATATAATAATTTATCAGTTACCTGTAGAAATAAGGATGGTTCAATGCAGTGCTTTATGTAAGTTGTTCCAAAGGTTACGAGGAACACCAACAGCAACAAGGATGGTCTCGTACACTCTATTGATCCTTTCCCTGAGAAGATGCATTTCGTTTTTTATGACACAACCTTTACCTTCCTGCTGCTGGCTATCTGTTGGAATTTGAGAATTCTCTCAGAGATGGAGTTGAGAGAATTTATTTTATATTGCATGGCATCTCCACTCAAGCTAACCGTGATTATATCTTCAATTTTTTTAACGCATTATGAACAAACAACAGCAGGTTTATTTTAACGATGATAGCATTGAGAATAACAGCTATATTTGAATACCCCAAAGTCTGCATTGATCTGATCCTGTTAAGTTGAAAACATAACATTCATGTTTTCAAGTAACAATATTTGCAATATTTCACTCACTATCAATCCTATCAATATCTAAATACCTTTTCATATCCTTTTCAGTGATGACCTTCGTTCTGCTGAGGTTATTCAGTCGTTCAATGCCTCATGCTGTTGATGGTTTTGAGAGCTGATCTCCTGCGCACTGTTATTCCACAGCTTTCCTTGTTAATACAACTGATTTGGGAAATTATTTCTGTGAATGAGCACTCTAATACAGAACCTGAAGCTGATATTGACCACACCTACAGCTGGAACTTCCACTCGGTCACATTTTCTCAAAACAAAGACAAAAGTAATCCGATCCTTCAATTCAAAACCATAGAATGATGACATCACACAGGATAGAGATGGCCCTTCGCTCCGTCGAGTTTTTATCTCTAAACTCACACTCAAAGCGACTCAGAGCTGGACAATGGGAAGCCTTCAAACATGAGATAATCAGAGTCCTGAGACCGTATATTCCTGTTCGGGTGAAAGGCAAGGCTGGTAGGTGCAGGCAATACTGGAAATCTTGAGAAGCATATGTCAGGTATAGGCAACAGAAATCAAGTGAATCCTGAGAAGAGTATAAATTCAGTAGGAATGTATTTAAGAGGAGAATCAGGAAGGCAAAAACGGAACACGAGATAGCACTGGCAAATCGGGGTACTGAGAATCCAAATAGATTCAATAAATACATTCAGGATAAAAGATTAACTGGTGAGAGAACAGTGCCCCTCAAAGATCAGCAAGGCAGCCTAAATGTGGAACCACAGGAGATGGGCAGATACTAAACAAATATTTTTCACCAGTGTTTACTGTGAAGAAGGTCATGTAAGATATAGAATGTGGGGAAAGAGATGGCGACAGCATAAAAAATGTTCGTGTTACAGTGGACATCTCAAAATGCATAAAGATAGTTCAATCCCACGACCTGATCAGGTGTACCCTAGAAATCAGTGAGAAGCAAGTAAAGTGATTGCTGAGCCTCTTGTTGAGATATTTGTATCATCGATGGTCACAGGTGAGGCGCTGGAAGGCTGAATGTTGGCTAACAGGATGCCACTATTTAAGAAAGGTGGTAAGGAAAAGCCAGGGATCTATAGACCAGTGAGCATGATTGATGTTGGAAAAGTCGCTGGAGGTAATCCTAAGGGATAGGGTTTACATATATTTGGAAAGGCAAGGACTGTTTAGGGATAGTCAGCATGAGTCTGTGCGTGTGAAGAGGATTGATGAGGGCAGAGCAGTGGCTGTGATCTACATGAACTTCAGTAAGGCATTCAACAAGGGTCTTCACGGTGGACTGGTTAACAAGATTAGAGATCATGGAATGCAGGGAGAACTAGCTATTTGGATGCAGAACTGGCTCAAAAATCGTAGACAGAGGTTGTTGATGGAGGGTTGCTTTTCAGACTGGAGGCCTGTGATCCATGGTGTGCCACAAGGATCAGTGTTGGGTCCATTGTTTTTCATCATGTTACAGTGGACATCTCAAAATGCATAAAAATAGATAAATCCCAGGACCTGATCAGGTGTACCTTAGAAATCAGTGAGAAGCAAGTAAAGTGAGAAGCAAGTTGGGGTGGCACGGTGGCACATTGGTTAGCACTTCTGTCTCACAGCATCAGAGACCCGGGTTCAATTCCTGCCTCAGGCAACTGTCTGTGTGGAGTTTGCACATTCTCCCCGTGTCTACGTGGCTTTCCTCCGGGTGCTCCAGCTTCCTCCCACGTCCAAAGATGTGTAGGTTAGGTTAATTGGCCACGCTAATTTGCCCGTAGTGTTGGGTGAAGGGGTAAATGTAGGGGAATGCGTCTGGGTAGGTGGCTCCTTGGAGGGTCGGTGTCTACTTGTTGGGCCGAGTGGCCTGTTTCCACACTGTAAGGAATCTAATCTAATCATGAATCAAATCATTTCCATAAATGATTTGGATGTGAAAATAGCAGGTATTGTTCGGAAGTTTGCAGGTGACACCAAAATTGGTGGTTACAGCAGAGTACACAGGATCTTGTTCAGATGTGTCAATAGGCCAAGGAGTGGCAGATGGAGTTTAATTTAGATAAATGTGAGGTGCTATATTTTGAAAAGACAAATCAGAGCACGAGTTATACACTAATGGGTTTGTTGCTGAACCTCCTTCCAAGGCTCTAAAGGAGCCTTCCACATCCATCAAAGTTTTACCTGCACATCCACTAATATCATTTTTTTTCCCGTTGCTCCCGATGCGGTCTCCTCTACATTGGGGTGACTGGACGCCTCCTAGCAGAATGCTTTGGGAAACATCTCCGGGGCATCCGCATCAATCAACCACACCGCCCTGTCGCCCAACATTTCAACTCCCCCTCCCACTTTGCCGCGGACATGGAGGTCCTGGGCCTCCTTCACCGCCGCTCCCTCACCACCAGACGTCTGGAGGAAGAACACCTCATCTTCCGCCTCGGAACACTTCAACCCCATGGCATCAATGTGGACTTTAACAGTTTCCTCATTTCCCCTTCCCCCAACTAACCCCAGTTCCGAACTTTCAGCTCAGTTCTGTCCCCATGACTTGTCCTACCTGCCTATCTTCTTTTCCACCTATCCACTCCACCCTCCCCCGCCCTGACCTGTCACCTTCATTCCCTACACCACTCACCTTTTGTACTCTATGCTACTTTCTCCCCACCTCACCCTCCTCTCTTTTATCTCTCCATAAAACCATTATCAATTGTTGTTGAAACGGATCTGGTTCTCTAAAGCCCTTTCAGGATTAGGGCTGTCCTTGTCTTGTCTGGGCTACATTTGACTCCAGACCCACAGCAATTGATGCGGTTGGTGGAGGTCAGACATCTAAGCTCCAGGGCCTCACAACAGGAGGTTGTCAAGATTGTATCCTAGCCCTAACTATCTTTAGTGACTGTATAACTGACCTTCCCTCAGGCAGAATGTCATGAGTCCGAGGGTTTGCTAATACCCACACAATATTCAGCAGCATTCTTCCCTCCGCAGATACTGAAGCACTCCATGTGGCTCTGCAGCAAGATCCTGGCAACTTCAGCTCCACGGAAACCGTGTTAGGGAACTGGGGCCAGAGCTGGATGAACTTCGGATCATTCGGGAGGCTGAGGGAGTAATTGAGAGTAGTTACAGGGTGGTAGTCACACCTCAGGTACAGGGGAAATGTAGATTACAGTCAGGAAACAGAAAGGAACAGACAGACAATGCAGAGTTCCCCGGTGGCCGTTCACCTCAATAACAAGCATACTGTTTTGGTTACTGGTGGGGAGGGACAACTTACCTGGGGTAAGCAATGGGGCACAGGTCTCTGGCACAGAATCTGTCCATGTTGCTCAGAAACGAAGGATTAGAAAAAAGAAAATTGAGGGGAGACCTGATTGAGGGTATGAAGGGTATAGACATGGTAGATGGAGAATCAGCTTTTTCCCAGGGTGAAGCATTCAGTAATGAGAGGTCACACTTTGAAGGTGAAAGGTGAAAAGTTTAAGGGGGTGATACACACGGCAAGTAGTTTACACGGAAGATGGTAGGTGTCGGGAATGCATTGCCAGCAAAGGTAGTAGAGGCAGGTATATTAGATTCATTTAAGATGCGACTGGACAGATGCATGAGTAGGTGGGGAGCAGAGGGATACAGATGCTTAGGAACTGGTCGACAGGTTTAGACAGCAGGTTTGAGTTGGCTCAGGCTTCGAGGGTCGAAGGGCCTGTTCCTGAGCTGTAAATTGTCTTGGCTCTTTGTTGTTTGAAGTGAAAGGGGAGCAGAGCATTAGTCATTGGGGACTTCACTGTGAGGGGACAGATAGGAGATTCTGTGGAAACGAGAGAGAATCAGGGTTGATGTGCTGCCTCCCAAGTGCCAGGGTTTATGATGTCTCAGATCGTGTTTTCGGTATCCTTGTGGTGGAGGGGGAGCAGCCCCAACGCATGGTCCACAGAGGCACCAATAACATGGGTAGAACAAGGGATGGGGTTTTAAAGCAGATATTCAGGGAGTTAGGGTGGAAGTTTAGAGCTGGAACAAACAGAGATGTCAACTCTACTTTGTTCCCTATGCCACATGCTGGCAAGGAATAGGGAGAGAGAAGAGTTGAACATGTGGCTACAGGGATGGTGCAGGAGGGAGGGATTTATATACCTGGATAATTGGGGCTTATTCTGGGGTAGGTGGGTCTTCTACAAACAGGATTGTCTACACCTGAACCAGAGAGGTACTCTAACCTGGGGGCAGGTTTGCTTATGCTCTTTGGGAGGGTTTAAACTAATTCAGCAGGAGATGGGAACCTGAATTGTAGCATCAGTGCACAGGAGGTTGAGAACAATGAGGTCCTGAATAGGGTTTCAAGGTCACGGGAGTGCAGCGGCAGACAGGAAGTTGATTTCAAGTGTGTCTACTCCAACGCCAGGAGCATCCAGAATAAGGTGGGTGACCTTGCAGCATGGGCTGGGACTTCGATGATGTGGCCATTTCAGAGACCTGGATCGAGCAGGGCCAGGAATGGTTATTACAAGTTCCGGGGTTTAGATGTTTCAGTAAGAACAGGGAAGGTGGTAAAAGAGGGGGAGGTGTGGCTCTGTTAGTCAAGGACAGTGATATGGTGCCAGAAAGGACATTTGATGAGGACTGGTCCACTGAGGTAGAATGGACTGAGGTTAGAAAAAGGAAAGCAGAGGTCATGCTGTTGGGAGTTTTCTGTAGGCATCCAGAGATGTATAGGAAAGGATTGCAAAGATGATTCTGGACTGGAGAGAAAGTAACAGGGTCGTTGTTCTGGGGGCCTTTAACTTTCCAAATATTGACTGGAAACATGTTAATTCGAGTACTTTAGATGGGTCAGTTTTTGTCCAACGTGTGCAGGAGCATTTCCTGACACAGTATATAGACAGGCCAACAAGGGACGAGGCCACATTGCATTTGGTACTGGGTCATGATCCCAGGCAGGTGTTTGATTTGCAGGTAGGTGAGCACTGTGCTGATAGTTACATTTACTTTAGTGATGGAAAGGGAAAGGGATATATCGCAGGGAAAGTGATATAGTTGGGGGAAAGGCAATTATGCTGTGATTTGGCAAGATTTAGGATGCATAGGATGGAAAGGAAACTGCAGAGGATGTGCACAATTGAAATGTGGAGCTTTTCCAAGGATCAGCTACTACATGTCCTTGATAAGTATGTACATGTCAGGCAGCGAGAAGGTGGTGGAACAAGGGAACCATGGTTTAGTAAAGAAGTTGTATCTGTTGTTAAGAGGCAGAAGGAACCTTATGTTAGGATGAGACATGAAGATTCAGTTAGGTGCTTGAGAGGTACAAATTAGCCAGGAAAGACCAAAAGAGAAAGCAAAGAAAGGCCAGGAGGGGACATGCGAAGTCTTTGGCAGGTCGCATCAATGAAAACCTTAAAGCTTTCTATCAGTATATCAGGAATTTTAAAAAATGACGAAAGTAAGATTAGGACCAGTCAAGGACAATAATGGGAAGTTGTGTGTGAAGTCTGAGGAGATAGGAGAAGCGCTAAATGAATATTTCGCATTCGTCTTCACATTGGAAAAAGACAATGTTGTCGAGGAGAATACTGAGATCCAGATTATTAGACAAGACGGGATAAAGGTTCATAAGGAGGAAATATTAGCAATTCTAGAAAGTGTGAAAATAGATAAGTCCCCTGGCTTGAAGCGGATTTTTCCGAGTATTCTCTGGGAAGCCATGGAGGAGACTTTGATCTTTATGTCATCATTGTCTACAGGAATGGTGCCAGAAGACTGGAGGACAGTAAAAGTTGTCCCCTTGTTCAAGAAGGGGAGTAGTGACAATCCTGGTAATTATAGACCAGTGAGCCTTACTTTGATTGTGGATAAAGTGTTGGAAAAAGTTATAAGAGTTCAGATTTATAATCATCCTTCAATCATCCAGAAAGGATGAAGTTGATTAAGGCTAGTCAACATGGTTTTTTGAAGGGTAGATCGTGCCTCACAAACCAAGCAGCAGATTAGTTGGTCAATGCGTGTATATTGGTTTCAGTCAGGCTTTTGATAAGAGTCTCCATGATCGGCTATTGCACAAAATACGGAGGCACGGAGACATGGGATTGAGGGTGATTTAGCTTTTTGCGTCAGACATTGGCGAGCTGTAAGGGTGGTTGTTGAGGGGAAATGTTTATCCTGGAGCTCAGTTATTAGTGGTGAACCGCAAGGATCTGTTTTTCATTCACTGGTGTTTGTCATTTTTATAAATGACTTGGATGAGGATGTAGAAGGATGGGTTCATTAAATTTGCAGATGACACCAGGTCAGTGGAGTTGTGAACAGTGCAGAAAGATGCTGCAGGTTACAAAGGGACAAAGATAAGCTGCAGAGCTGGGCTGAGAAGTGGCAAATAGAGATTAATGCAGAAAAGTTTGAGGTGATTCACTTTGGAAGGAGGATCAGGAATATGGAATACGGGGTTAAAGGCAATATCCTTGGTGGTGTGGTGAGCATAGAGATCCTGGTGTCCATGTACATAGATCCCTGAAAGTTGCCACCCAGGTTGATAGGGTTGTTAAGAAAGCGCACAGCGTGTTAGCTTTTATTAGTAGAGGGATTGAGTTTCAGAGCCATGAGGTCATTGTGCAGCTGTACAAAACTCTGGAGTGGCCGCACTTGGCATATTGCGTACAGTTCTGGTCGCCGTATTAAAAGTAGGATGTGGAAACATTGGAAAGGATGCAGAGAAGATCTATCAGGATGTTGCCTGGTATGGAGAGGTGGTCTTATGAGGGAAGGCTGAGGGACTTGAGGCTGTTTTTGTTAGAGAGAAGGTTGAGAGGTGACTTCATAGAGACATACAAGATGATCAGAGGAGTAGATAGGGTGGACAGTGAGAGCCCATTTCCTTGAATGGAGATGGCTGGTACGAAGCGACAGAGCTTTACTGTCAGAGGTAGTTTACTTACTCAGAGAGTAGTCGAGGCATGGAACGCCCCGCCTGCAACAGTAGTAGACTTGCCAACTTTAAGCACATTTAAATGGTCATTGGATAAACATATGGACGATAATGGAATGGTGTAGGTTAAATGGGCTTGAGTTTACTTTCACAGGTCGCCACAATATCGAGGGCCGAAGGGCCTGTATTGTGCTGTAATGTTCAATGTTCTATGTTCCAGGCCTGGGCTGACAAATGTCAATTAACATCCGTGCCACACAAATGCAAAACAATTATCACCTCCAAGAAGAGATCACATTTATAAAACCTTTTGACATTCAAGGCTTTGCTGTTGCTGAATACCCCACAATCAACAAGCTGGGAGTTCCCATTGAGCTGAAAATGAAATGGATTTACAATGTATGTACTGTGGCTATAAGAGCAGCTCAGGGGGCAGGAAAACTGCAGTGAGGGATGTACCTCAAGTCTCCAAAAGCCTCTCCACGGCACACGTCAGGAGTGTGATGGAATACTCCCCACTTGACTGGATGGAAATATCTCCAAGGTCCCTCAGGAAATGGGATCCCAGCATGACCAAGCAGCCATGTTGCAGACACTCACAATCCGAAATTACATCTACATCTACACACAGACACGGGGAGAATGTGCAAACTCTACACAGTCAGTCGCCTGAGGCGGGAACTGAACCCGGATCTCTGGCGCTGTGAGGCAGCAGTGCTCACCACTGTGCCACTGTGCCACCCACATTTAGAACATAGAACATAGAAGAATACAGCGCAGTACAGGCCCTTCAGCCCTCGATGTTGCGCCGATCAAAGCCCACCTAACCTACACTAACCCACTATCCTCCATATACCTATCCAATGCCCGCTTAAATACCCATAAAGAGGGAGAGTCCACTCCTGCTACTGGCAGGGCATTCCATGAACTTACGACTCGCTGAGTGAAGAACCCACCCCTAACATCAGTCCTATATCTACCCCCCCTTAATTTAAAGCTATGCCCCCTTGTAATAGCTGACTCCATACGTGGAAAAAGGTTCTCACTGTCAACCCTATCTAACCCCCTAATCATCTTGTACACCTCTATCAAATCACCCCTAAACCTTCTTTTCTCCAATGAAAACAACCCCAAGTGCCTCAGCCTTTCCTCATAGGATTTATCTGACTCTATTGTTCTCTCTTCAATGTGCCTATCCAAGAGTTGCTTAATTTGCACAAAATACAGAGACATTGGATTGAGGGTGTTTCAGCAGTTTGGAGCAGAAGGTGGTGAGTTGAAAGAAGACGGAGGGTGATGGCTGGTGGGAAATGTTCACCCTGGAGTTCGTTACTAGTGGTGTATCACAAGGATTTATTTTGGGTCCACTGCTGTTTGTCATTTTTATACATGACCTAGATGAGGGTGTAGAAGGATGGGTTAGTACATTTGTGTATGACAACAAGTTCGGTGGAGTTGTGCATAGTGCTGAAGGATGTTGCAGTCTACAGAGGGACATAGATAAGCTGCAGAGCTGGGCTGAGAAGTGCAAATGGAACTTAATGTGGAAAAGGGTGAGGTGATTCACTTCGGAAGGTGGAACAAGAATACAGAGTACTGGGCTAATGGTAAGATTCTTCGTCGTGTAGATAAGCAGAGAGATCTCAGCATCCAGGTTCATTGATCCCTGAAAGTTGTCACCCAGTTTGATAAGGTTGAGGCTCTTTTCATTTGAGAGAAGAAGGCTGAGAGATGACGTAATTGTGAGATACAGATAATCACAGAGTTAGATAGGGTGGACAGTGAGAGCTTTTTCCTCGGATGGTGATGGTTAGCACGAGGGGACATAGCTTTAAATTGAGGGATGATCGATATTGGACAGATGTTAGAGGTAGTTTCTTTACACAGAGTGTATTAGGGGAATGGAATGCACTGCCTGCAACTGTCATAGTCACCGACTTTCAGGGCATTTAAATGGTCATTGGATAATCATATCGACAAAGATGGAACAGTGTAGGATAAATGGGCTTCAGATCAGTTACACAGGTTGGCACAACATCAAGGGCCGAAGGCTGTACTGCGCTGTCATGTTTATGTTCTATGTTCTAATTGTTCCTAATCTGTCTGACTCTGCTGCCACTGCTGGTAGTGTATTCCACATATCCACCATTGTCTGTGTTAAGAACCTACCTCTGACGTCTCCCCTAAAAGTTCTTCTAATCACTTTAAAACGATGCCCCCCTCATGATGACCCTTTCCACCCAGGGAAAAACAAACTCTGTCTATTCCCTCTATCTGTGTCTCTCATCACCTTGTACACCTCCATCATGTCAGCTCTCATCCTCCTTCACTCCAGTGAGAAATACACTCGATCCCTCAACCTTTATTCAGAAGACGTGCCCTCCAGTCCAGGCTTCGCCCTCTCTCAAGCTCCCACATCCTTTCTATAATGAGGCAACCAGAACTGAACACAGCATTCCAAGTGTGGTCTAAGCAGGGCTCTATAGAGTTGCAGCGTAACCTCGCGGCTCTTAGACTCCATCCCTCTGCTAATGAAAGCAAACACGCTATAAGTTGCCTCAACAAATTTGGGGGGCGCTGGGTGACTTTGAGGGATCATAGGCATGGACCCCAAGATCCCTGTGTTCCTCCACACGGCCAAGAATGCTGCCTTTACCCCTGCATTCTGCATTTCAATTTGACCTTCCAAACTGAATCACTTCATGATTTTCCAGTGTGAACTCCATCTGACATTTATCAGCGCAGTTCTGCATCCTGTCAATGTCATGTTGCAACCTAGGGCAGTCCTCCACACTATCCAGCACTCCACCAACTTTCATGTCATTAGCAAACTTACTAACCCAACCTTCCACTTCCTCATGCAGGTCATTTATAAAAATACACAGCAAGCAGAGTTCCCAGAACCGATCCCTGCGGAACATCACTGGTCACCAAGCTCCAGGCTGAATACTTCCCATCTACTACCAGCCTCTGTCTTCTATGGACAAGCCTACTCTGTGTCCAGCCAGCCAAATTTCCCAGTATCCCTTGCCTCCTTACTTTCTGAATGAGCCTCCCATGGGCAACCTTATCAAATACCTTGCTAAAATCCATGTGCACCACATCGACTGCTCTACCTTCCTCAGTGCATTTTGTCACATCCTATAAGGATTCAATAAGGTTTGTGAGGCATGACCTGCCCTCACAAAGCCATGCTGACTATCTCTTACCAAGCTATGGTTTTCCAATTGATCATAAATCCTGTGTCTCAGAATCCTCTCCAATAAGTTGCCCAACACATAAGTAAAACTGACAGTTCTGTAATTCATAAGATTACCCTATTCCATATCATGAATAAGGGAATAATATTTGCCACCCTCCAATTATTTGGCACTACTCCAGTGGACAATGAGGACACAAAGATCCTTGTCAAAGGCACAGCAATCTGTTCCCTCGTTTCCTGCGGTAACCTTGCGTATATTCCTTCCTGCCCAGGGGAGTTAGCTATCCTTAAAACTTTCAGCACATCCTCCTTTTTAACATCAACCTGTTTGAGCATGTCAGCCTGTTTTATGTTGTCCTCACAAACATCATGTTCCCTCTCAGTAGTGAATAATGAAGCAAAGTATTCATTGAGTACCAACACGAACTCTTCCTCCGACTCCAAGCAAAAGTTCCCTCCACTGTCCCTGATTGGCCCTACCCTCACTCTGACCATCCTCTTGTTCCTCACATCAGTGTAGAATACTTGGGGTTTTCCTTCATCCTGCCTCCTAAAGCCTTTACATGCCTCTTCCTAGATCTCCTAAGTCTATTCTTCAGTTCCTTCCTGACTTCCTTGTAGCCCTCTAGAGCCCTGTCTGATGCTTGCCCACCACCTCCCCCCCCCCCAACATTAAGTATGCTTCCTTCTTCCTCTTGAATAGATGTTCCACATCCCTTCTCATCCAAGGTTCTTTCACCCCACCATCCCTTCCTTGCCTCAGTGGGACAAACCTGTCCTCCTAAACAGCCTCCAGATTTCTCTCGTGCATTTCCCTGAGAACATCTCTTCCCAAATTAGATGCCCCAGTTCCTGCCTAATAGTATTGTAATTCCCCCTCCCGCAACTAAATACTTTCCCATACCATCTGCTCCTATCCTTCTCCATGAGTACAGTGAAGGTCATGGAGTTATGATCATTATCATCAAAATGCTCTCCTACTGAGAGATCTGACACCTGGCTGGTTCGTTGCCAAGCGCCAAATCCAACATTGGATGTTGGTGTCACTCTACATCACAAACCAGTCGTCCAGCCACCAGTTAGCACAGTTGGCTGGATGGCTGATGTGAGATGTAGAGAGGTGAGGTGGTTCTTTGGTTAAACTCACCATCAGTTGTCTTTCTACCTCTCTCCAAGACAGAGCAGCCTTTTGAATTGTGCAATTCCTTTGGTATCCCCCTGTCACAATCCTAGAGAGAAGGCTGAGAGGCGACTTAATTGAGACATACAAGATAATCAGGGGTTCAATAGGGTGGACAGTGAGAGCCTTTATCCTCGGATGGTGATGGCTTGCACGAGGGGACATAGCTTTAAATTGAGGGATGATAGATATCGGACAGATGTCAGAGTAGTTGGGGCATGTAACACCCTGCCTACAACAGTTAGAGACTCACCAACTTGAAGGGAATTTGAATGGTGATTGGATAAACATATAGATGAAAATGGAATAGTGTCAGATCGATGGGCTTCAAATTGTTCAAAAGGTCGGTGCAACATCGAGGGCCGAAGGGCCTGTACTGTGCTGTACTGTACTGTGCGATGTTCTATTTTAGTGACCAGTTGATCACTAAAAGGCTGAAGGGTGAGAGCAAAGGAGAGACCCGCAGAGAACCAGAGATGGAAAGCAGAAGGAAGGCTCTGATTCTGCTCTTCCCCATCTCTGGGAGCTTCACCCTCCCGTGTTTAATCAATGTTGTAGATTTCTGATATTATGTCAATCGAGGCATGAATCCTGATGATTACCCAACGTTTCTGTTAGTGTTCAGTGTTGTTGGTTACATGCTGCAGAGGTTACGTTGTTGTACAAACAGGTTTATTTATGAAGCAACGCTGTCTACGTTCAGAGGGAAGATCAGGAACACAGTCAAACCTCTGGCTACACAAATTCATTATGTTCTGAATAAATAAAACTCTTCATTGAAGCCAATGGGATGGTCCCATTGTTCCCAGACTGTGGAATGATATTTTTCATTGACCCGTGGTATACGGGCTGAACTAGCTGTGTCAGTGTTTTTTGCCCGTCCATAGTTGCCCCTTGAGAAGGTGATGGTGAGCTGTCTTCTTGAACTCAGTGCACGCCATGTGATGTAGGTAGACCCACAATGTGCCCCGGAGGGAGGGGATTCCAGGACATTGATCCAATGGCACTAAAGGAACAGCGATATGTTGCCAAGTCAGAATTGACAGTGGTCTGGAGGGGGACTTGTAGGGGGTGGTATTTCCATGTATCTGCTGCCCTTTTCCTTCCAGATGAAAGTGATCCAGTGGAGAGCAGACTGATCCCACTGTGTCTGGGTCACAGATGTAGGGGGAGCAGACTGATCCCAATGTGTCTTGTCACTGACCCAGGAGAGAGCAGACTGACCCCACTGTGTCAGGGTCACTGATGTAGGGGGAGCAGAGTGACCCCACTGTGTCTCTGTCACTGACCAGGGGAGAGCAGACTGACCCCACTGTATCGCTGTCACTGACCAGGGGAGAGCAGACTGACCCCACTGTGTCGCTGTCACTGACCCAGGGGGAGCAGGCTGACCCAACTGTGTCTGTGTCACGGACCCCAGGGAGGGAAGGCTGACAACACTGTGTCTGTATCACTGACGCCAGGGAGGGAAGGCTGACCCTACTGTGTCTGTGTCACTGACCCCAGGGAGGGAAGGCTGACAACACTGTGTCTGTGTCACTGACCCCAGGGAGGGAAGGCTGACCCCACTGTGTCTGTGTCACTGACCCCAGGGAGGGAAGGCTGACCCACTGTGTCTGTGTCACTGACCCCAGGGATGGAACGCTGACCCCATTTTGTCGGTATGACTGACTACATGGAGGGAAGGATGACCCCACTGTGTCTGTGTCCCTGACCCCAGGGAGGGAAGGCTGACCCTACTGTGTCTGTGTCACTGACCCCAGGGAGGGAAGGCTGACAACACTGTGTCTGTGTCACTGACCCCAGGGAGGGAAGGCTGACCCCACTGTGTCTGTGTCACTGACCCCAGGGAGGGAAGGCTGACCCACTGTGTCTGTGTCACTGACCCCAGGGATGGAACGCTGACCCCATTTTGTCGGTATCACTGACTACATGGAGGGAAGGATGACCCCACTGTGTCTGTGTCCCTGACCCCAGGGAGGGAAGACTGACCCCACTGTGTCTATGTCCCTGACCCCAGGGAGGGAAGGCTGACCCCACTGTGTCGGTATCACTGACCCCAGGGAGGGAAGGCTGACTCCACTGTGTCTGTATCACTGACCCCAGTGAGGGAAGGCTGACTCCACTGTGTCTGTGTCCCTGACCCCAGAGAGGGAAGGCTGACCCCACTGTGTCGGTATCACTGACTCCAAGGAGAGCAGTGTGAACCTTGTCCCTTTAAGGAGGCTGTGTTCTGTTTCTCTTGATGAGGGATGTTATCAACCTGGTGCCAAGGTGTATGTTCCATGGAAGGCAGAGTAAATAACTTTGGGTTTTCTTAAATTACGACCAAAGCAGCACGAGGAAGTGAAGTCTGGCTCTCACCGATCCAGGGGCTCAGTGCTGCTCTCAGTGACTGAAGTTGCATTATTTGGTGTTGAAGCTATTAGTCACAGCTGTCACCTCTCTCTGCTGTAGGAAAAAAGCTTGAACTCTCTCTCTGCTGTGAGATTGTTTGTTTTGGTGTTCCCATCTTTTGGATTGGAGGAGATAGGAAGTGAGGGAAATCTGTTTTGCTGAATTTGCCTTTACTAAGGATCTGTTTATAGGATGTGACTGTATTGGAACAGTTGATGGGTAGAATTAAATAATATATTATTTTGTTCTGTATTCCGACACCTTCAAGTTGTTTTTTGTTAATTGTTTGCATTTTAATTGTGGTGTAAGAATTAAGTGTGTTTTGTGTAAAGCTCAACATTCTGACCAATCGAATTCCATCCAGAACAGAACACTATAGAACTGTCCATGATGCTACCAGCGACGTCTAAGGTTCGACATGACCATTCTCAAACTCACTTGAAATGTTGGCCAAAAGAGTTCTGTACATGCTAGAAGGGATGTGAGTGCATTGGAGAGGGTGCAGAGGAGATTGACCAGGACGTTCCCTGGGCTTGGAGAGTTTAGTTGTGAAGAGAGTTTGGACAGACTGGGATTGTTTTCATTACAGCAGAGGTGATGGAGAGAAGACATGACTGAGATGTATAAAACTAAGATGCCCATAGGGTATACAGGAAGAGACCATTTCCCATGGAGGTGGGGGTGTGGGGGGGTGGGATTAAGGACCGGGGCATAGACCTAAGTGAAGGAATCTGAACTCTTTAGTTGAATGAGGAGTAGAGTGTCAACAACTAAATGGCTGGAGGATAAGAGAAAGAAAGTAACGTGGGTGTCTGGAAAGCGCAGCCTAAATGAGTGGTAGAGGTGTGAACCCTGAAGACAATTCGGAATTATCTGACTGATATTTTGAAATGCCACAGTGGACAAGGCTGCAGACTGATGTACACAGTGAGGCAAGAGGATATGACAGACAAGGAGTGAAACTCACACCTCTCTGTATAGTGGGCCCAGACCCATACCCTCCCTGGTCTCACCCCTACATCTCCATTCAATCTGCTCCATCATCAGTCAGCTGTTTTGGGTTTCTTCACTGAGCATGCCCAATACACTGCAGGGAACAAAGAATGATTCATCTCCAGCTGCTGCTATACAGATCGCGTGTGTCTCAGAGTCAGCTCTGTGACATCTCCTGGGCAGTCTCAATCTGTATCTGTGTGTCTCTGACTCCGTGTCATTGAGCATCACCCGTACACCCTAATGTGTATGTCTAGAACTGCTTTGTATATTCTGGAATATGAACACATTGTAAGCTGAGAAAGGTGAGGGTTTCGGTCCTCCCCAGCTTACTCCCTGTTTGATCGCAGTGAGGCCACTTGAACTGTGTGACCTCACAGAACAAGTGTGACCTCACCGTGTACATCACAGAGAGAGTACTGACATCACAACTGGTTTGTGAACTGACTTCAACTGAGACACGAGGCTGTGTTTAGGAAACACAGGGAAGGCTAGGTCACTGCACTGACCGTGTCTAGGGCTGATCTGTCTGGGAATGAATGCGATCAGAGAGATGATCAAAACAACTGGACTTTACAAAGAAAACAGAGCTTTGAAAACACCATCAGCAATCCGAACATGCAGAAGATGGGGAAGTTTGAAATGTTTTTTTTTGGATATTAGATTACATTCCCTACAGTGTGGAAACAGGCCCTTCAGCCCAACAAGTCCACACCGACCCTTCGGAGAGTAATCCACCCAGTCTCATTTCCCTCTGACTAATGCACCGAATATTACAGGCGATTTAGCATGGCCAATTCATCTGACCCGCACATCTTTGGACTGTGGGAGGAAACCGGAGCACCCGAAGTAAACCCACACAGACACTGGGAGAATGTGCAAATCCAAACACAGTCGCCCGAGTCTGCAATCGAATTTGGGACCTGGTGCTGTGAGGCAGCAGTGCTGACCACTGAGTCACCATGCCGCCCTAAAAAAGGTTAGAGTAGAATTCTTCCTCTTGCACTGACTGAGGATTTGGGGGGTAACTGGGGAGTAATGCTCTGGAGATTTATTCTGAGAAAGTTTCGGCTTATTGAAACCGGTGAGATACACAGAAGGCTCTTAATGAGGGACAGAAACTATCCCAAATGTCACCCTTCTCCTCGGACCGAGGCCAATCCCTCTGTTCATCCTTTTGAAAAGCATAAAGGGTGGTAAAAATTGTTCAGTGTAGAACTGATGTGCCAGCAGTTTGAGGAGAGCCCAGAGACAATGCATGTGACTGGGAGCAAGATGGGTTAGAAATTGAGATTGATTGAAGTGGAGCTCCCTGTTAGAGAGTAGTGTGGGAGAGGATTTTGATGGTGAGGATGAGAGGGTAAGGCAAAGTGGAGAGATGATAATTATGATTTGGAGATGCCGGTGTTGGACTGGGGTGTACAAAGTTAAAAATCAAACAACACCAGGTTATAGTCCAACAGGTTTAATTGGAAGCACACTAGCATTTGGAGCGATGCTCCTTCATCAGGTGATTGCCTTCATCATCTGATGAAGGAGCATCGCTCCAAAAGCTAGTGTGCTTCCAATTAAACCTGTTATACTGTAACCTGGTGTTGTGTGATTTTTAACTTTAAAACGATGATGCCCTGCTTCACATCATCGTTACCCTCAATTCCACCAACATTGCCAAGGGTGCCAATCTCAATAGCCTGCAGAGATGCGAACAATGCTCAGCATGTGGCCATGGAGCCCAATAATCCTCATTAGCTTTAAAAAAGATGTTTGATCTTAATCTTGAGATTTGTTATTTAGTTGGATGGAAGGAGCCATGGATTTGAAAATCTGCACTTTCTCATGTATCTCATTCTGCAGACATGATTTGAAGGTGCCGGTGTTGGATTGGGGGTGGGGTGGACAAAATTAAAAATCGCATAACACCAGTTTATAGTCCAATAGATTTATTTGGAAGCACTAGCTTTCGAAGCACTGTTCCTGGTCAGGTGGTTGTGATAAAGGAGCAGCACTTCAAACGCTAGTGTTTCCAAACAATTCTGTTGGACTATAACCTGGTGTAGTGTGATCTTTAACTTCTTGCAGACACATTTCATAGTCAAAGAACAAAGAAAATGTACAGCCCAGGAACAGGCCCTTCGGTCCTGCAAGCCTGAGCCAATACAAATCTACTCTCTAAACCTGTCGCCCAATTGATAAGCATCTGTATCCCTCTGCTTCCCACCTACTCATGCATCTGTCCAGATGCATCTTAAATAAATCTACCATCTCTGCTGGCAATGCATTCCAGACACCCACCACCCTCTGTGTGAGGTACTTCCTACGTGTATCCCAAATAAACTTTTCACCTCTCACCTTCTATGTGCGACCTCTTATTATTGAATCCTTCACCCTGGGTAAAAGCTTATCTCTATCCACCCTATCTATATTCTTCATGGATTTGTAAACGTCAACCAGGCACCCCCTCAATCTCCTTTTTTCCGATGGAAATAAACCTAACCTACTCAACTTCCATTCGTGGCTAGCACCATCTACATCTATCTCCCGGAGTAAACCCACGCAGACACGGGGAAAACGTGCAAACCCCACACAGTCAGTCGCCTGAAGCGAGAATTGAACCCGGGTCTTTGGCGCTGCGAGGCAGCAGTGCTAACCACTGTGCCACCGTGCCACATACAATCTCTCCAGCTCTCACTGTTCATAAACTTTTCCTAAGGCTCTTCCATTCATTGTATAATTCGCTCCAGGATTAGTCTTTCCTAAATGCATCACCTCTGGATTGACCTCCATCTGCCACTTTTCCGCCCAACTCTCCAGTCTGTCTATATTCTCCTCTATTCTTTGACATTCTCTTATACTTTCTGCTACTCCACCAATCTTCGTGTCATCTGCAAACTTGCTGATCATACCAACAGTGCCCTCTTCCAGATCATTTATGTAAATTACAAACAACAATGGCCGCAACACTGACCCTTGTGGAACACCACTGGTCACCTTTCTCCATTTCGGGAAACTCCCTTCAACTACTACTCCCTGTCTCCTGTTGCTCAACCAGTTCTTTATCCACCGAGCTAGAACACCCTGCACACCATGTGACTTCACTTTCTCTATTAGTTTACCATGAGATACCTTATCAAATGCCTTACTAAACTCCATGTATATGACATCAACAGCCCTCCCTTCATCTAACGACTTCCCTCGCACAAAATCATGTTGCCTATCACTGATAAGCCTATTCTTTTCTAAATATAAATAGATCCTATCCCTCAGCACCTTCTCCAGCAACGTTCCCACCACTGATGTCAGGCTCACTGGTCTGTAGTTGATGCATTTCAGGCCACCAGTTTTTTTTTTGCATTCATCTGGTCTCTGCCTCCTCTTCCCTTTATTAATGCTATCTTCATTATTCTTACCTTCTCCAGTCTCCACCAAGCTGCCTACTTGTTTTCTCTTCTGGTTTCCAGCCCCCTGCCACATTAGTTTAAAATCTCCCCAACAGCAGGAGCAAAACCTCTCGCAAGGACATTGGTTCCAGTCTGGTTCAGACGTAGACCATCCATTTTGTAATAGTCCCACCTTCCTCAGAACCGGTCCGAATGTACAACAAATCTGAACCCCTACTTCCTACCCATCCCTCCAGCCACGTGTTCATCCTGCTTTTTTTTTCATTTCTACGCTGGCTAGCACGTGGCAATGATAGTAATCCCGTGATCACTACCTTTGAGGTCCTTCTTTTTAACTTCTCTCTTATCTCCCTGAATTCTGCTTTCGGGACCTCATGTTGTTTTTTTTTACTTATATCATTGATGCTTGTATGCACCGAGACAACTGGCTGTTCACCCTCCCCTTTTCGAATGCTCGGCAGCCGATCGGTGACATCCCTGACCCGAGCACCTGGTAGGCAACATACCATCCAGGAGTCCCGCTTTCGGCCACAGAACCGCCGATCTACTCCCCTCACAATAGAATCCCCTATAACTATGCCCCTATGAGTCTTTTTCCCGCCATTCTGAACAGCAGTGCCCACCACGGTGCCGTGAACCTGGCAACTGCCTGGTTGGCCATCTCCCTATGGTTTCCAAAATGGGATACATGTTTTAGAGGGAGATTAGCTCAGGGGACACCTGCACTGCCTTACTACTCTTTCTCTGCCTTTTGGTCATCCATTCACTCTCTCCCTCAGCAATCCTAACCTGCGTGTGACCAGTTCAAACGTAACGTGCTATCCACGACCTCCCCAGCATCGCGGATCCTCCACAGTGAGTCCATCCACAGCTCCAGAGCCGTTATACGGTCAAACAAGAGCTGCAGCTGGACATACTTCTTGAAAGTGTAAAGGTCAGGAACGTCTGACACGTCCCTGAGCTCCCACGTCAAGCAAGAGGCACAGGACATCGTTCTGAGCACCCCTGCCATTGTCGGCTTACGTTTATATCAACTAAGTAAACTCAAACAATGCACTTGAATATATGAAAAAGAAAGATTAAAAAAAATAAAAGCATTATCTTATAGAATCATTTTCTTCCGGTTCGAGGTGGGGTGCGGGGGTGGGGGGGGGGGGTGTGCGGGAGGGAGATACTACACGTGTAGTATCTCGGGTGCAGCCACTGCTCAAATATAAATTATGCCCTTACCTTCCCAGCAGCCCTCGCTTTACTCCACCTTCTCTCCTCGCCGCTCTGTCAAAATGGAGGCACAACGAATTCCATTTTCATCTGTCACCCCGTTATCAGCTTTTTCTTTCTCCCTGCCTCACAATTATTGGTCCCCATTATCTGGCTGCTCTTCTGTCTCTTTCTGGGCTCCATCTCCACCTATTGAAGCAGTGAGATGTCTCACCCCTCCCCCCACTCCATCGGCACCTTTTCCTAGCTCCTTTCAGTTACGATGAAGGATTACTGGATCTGAATCGTTAACTCTGCTTTAACTCCAAAGAATCTGCCAAACCTGCCGAGTTTCTCAAGCGATTTTTCTTTTCATTCACATTCACATCCAGCCGACATTCCCAAGGTGGGACCGAACTTCCTATTGGCTATAAGCTCGAGATGGACTATGAGTGTTATAAAGTAATCTCACAACTAACAACAGGGCAATTCCAAACTACTCTTTCAAACATACTGCAGCCTTGGTGCATCACCACTTCCCAGACAAGGCTGAATAGAGAGAAAGAAACAACCTAATAAGAATGGGCCAGAAAAAGTGAATTTCACCAATCACAGTCTCGATTAGACTTCCTTTCGCTTCTGATGTCTTCAGGATGGAATTGAAGGAACTGGGAGAAATTCAATAACATATGAAATCGAAATTCTTTGGAACGAATTTTCCATTCGCCAGAAAACCAAATAACGATGAGTCGAGTCACCGCAGGAATTTGTTAAACAACAGAGATGAAATAACAGTCTTGATTCGGTTCCAGGAAAAGCTCAACTTACCTGGAACAGCAGAGCTGCTTGCGATTTTCCGCACGGGAGGCGAGCACGAGCATGACAGCGAGACACTTTGAAATATTCAGCACTATCCCACACCACAGTAAATTCCCCAGGAAGCAAACCCATTTTTCTTTTGTTTTCAACATCAAAACAATGGGAACCGAAACAACACCCCAACAAGCTGCAGCGTTGGAGTTGATCAGCAGAAATGGCAGCGGTGGGATTCGAATCCACATCTCTATCGAGAGAAGAACTTGGAGACAGCGACTTAGGCCACTCGGTCACACGGCTGCAAGCTACCTTCATTTTCTTGCATTTCCAATTTTAACTCCTGCATAACAACAGGTGCAAAGTCACATGAAAAGGGTTTCATGATCCCTCTCCAACACGCACAGCTACTGGGATGTGCCCGGTTACAATGTCAATTTCGCTGCAGATAATGATAGCCCATCAATCCAGGCAAAAATCAATGGTAAACTGAGTCTATCTTCTCAGACTCTTTTCAGCTCCAAATGTATCTGTGAGAATATATGTTCGGTTATGATTTGGTCAAATAACTGCAATTTCGATTCTTGCTTTGCTAAATGATCTCACCCATTGCTCGAAACAGTACGACCTTCACGTTTACATGGAACATGAAACACACCGGACTACAGGGGAAATGCACAAAGCTGAGCAGGCCGTGTTCCACATCATACGGCGCAGCATAGTTTCAGTCACTGTGTCTGTTTTGCAGAATAAGGTTCCCAAAGAATGTTCTCCACCCTAAAACCGGAGGGAGCATTCCAATCCGAGAGCGACTGATCACATTGTGAGGATGCTCTGCCCTCGGGGCCAGTTCGAGATGACACTTTCCTTGCCTTTTACCTTAACCGTGCATTTTGCTGCAGAGATGTTCACTCCTGGACATCAGCCACATGGATACCAACTGAGTTGGAAACCTGTGTGGGAATCGACGAGAAGAGACTCAATAAATTTTGCTAAATTCTATGGTGCTTATTAGAAATGCAGTTTCTGTTCACCTCAATCTAAAAGGCAGTTTCAGAACATAGTAACAGAAGTCAAAAGGTAATTACCCCACCCCACCCCCACTCCTGAAGAGGTGCTAACCGCCCTTGATTGCTTTTTGTTCTCGATGTGAAGAGCTCTCACGCCTGAGTCACCTTCACGTCTCTGGTTGCTGAGTGAGTCACAAAGAAGGAGTTTCACCAGAGCTGCAACTGCCGCACTTCCCCACTCGACTTCCCCGTTTACATTTTCCTACTCGTCAGTGATTTAAAGTAAACCAAATGGATGCGATGTCATTCTGTAGCCTCTCTGTCGATTCCTCCGTTTCAGTTCCAACGTGGATTAGATCTCGGGGCGCACCTTAATACTAGCGACGCTATGAAAGCACAGGTCCAGAGGTTCCTTTTAGAGTGTAATTTCTTTCATTGCTGTTTCTGATTGAATGAGCCACCAACGTGCGAACTGCTCCAAAACATGATTCAGGACCTCTGGTGCCAACTCTCGCACGTTGAATAACGACAGACAGCTTCCAAACGAGGCCTTTCAGAGACGTCTTTGGGGTACATTTAACAGACAGACAAATTCAGGAATTCGTGGTGCGCTGTGACACCAGCGCATCAGCTTCTTCCCTGTCTTTGAACCGAGCCGCCTGCGCAAGGAATGCAAATGCGGTACTGCTTTTCGTAGAAGGATCAGAACGCGGTAACTGCACTCCTGAACAGAATGGCATATGATCAGAACCAGCTTGGAGAAAAACTTAACAATGCTTTGCACAGTCTGTAAATGGAATTGCATTACATTTCACTACGAGAGCGATTTGTTCAAGCAAATTCGAAGGCAGGTTTACAGATGGGAAAGCAAGCAAGAAAGCTCCGTTCTTGTGCATGTAAAAGGCTGCAGTTGAAGAACAAAGCAGTTTCTGCCCAGTTTCGCACTTGGGACCTTTCGGGTGCGAAGCGAACGTGATGACCACTACACTACAGAAACAAGCCTCAGCGAGCCGTCCTGCAGCTCAGTGACATCCAGCACTGAAAGTTGAAGCCATTCTTCGTTTCACCTTTCTGTTTCCAATAACTCGTTGTTGTCCAGCGTAATTGACATCTTGAAAACGTAAGAAAAGACACGTGAAATTGATGACAAAATATAGACAAGGATGTCGTCAATGTTCGGACCGTAGGGCGAGGTGGAATAGGCTGAGTACGACTTTCCCTGCAGCGAAACGGCTGCGACATGATCTAATGGAAGGGTTGTAAACTGAGTATTTACGTGTTTTACCCAGGTTGGGGTGAGTTGGAAACTCGAGAGCATAGGTTTGAGGTGAGTGTGCTAAAGTTGACAAAGGACCTGTGGCTCATTTCCTACGCAGACATGAGGGCGGCACGGTGGCACAGTGGCTAGCACTGCTACCTCACAGCGCCCGGGACACGGGTTCGCCTCTCGCCTCAGGCGACTGACTGTGTGGTGTTTGCACATTCTGTGGGTTTCCTCTGGGCGCTCCGGATGTTGATGTCGATCTCTGGCAAGGGAATTTGCGAATCAGAGCAGAGAACAGGAAAAGAGTTTCCAGAACGTTTCAGTGCATTAATTTCGTTGTTATGATTCCAATACGCTCCCGCTGGGCCGCTCTGTTAACGCTGCCATAACAATTTAACAGTCTTCAGCTTTTCATCTGGCTTGTGGCATGTACCTCAGAGGATGATTTCAAAAGGTCTTCACTATTATTGTGTGACACACTGTAGTGCAGATGTGTCTCGGCTGTGTCAATATAACCTGTGACTAACTTGCCATATTCTGTTGGTTTAACTGTGATTTCACTCAGAATCACAAAATATGTCACAGTGCAAAGTGAGGCTATGCAGCCGCCAAACAATACGGAAATGTCTATGTCGATCGATTGATTGACTTTATTTGATTGATTGATTGTCACATGCACCTCAGTACAGTGAAAACGTTTGTTTGCGATTGGTAAAGGTAGATCATACCAATCAAGGACATGCAGAGCACAGCATAAGTAAAGCAAAATTTTGGGCAGATTAAGACTTTCAGGTTACTCCGCACAGGACGTGCACTCGGCAAAATCCACATTAACAGGATCAACATCATTTGAAGTTAGGGAATCCATTTCTCAGTCTTGTAACGACCTCCAAGAAGTTGCTGTTGTGTGTCTTTAAGCTTCGGTACCTTGTTCTGAACACGATCTCATCAAAATTATCCATTCTGAGTCAAAAATAGAACAAAATGCAAAACTCCAGTGCTCAAGCGTGACTTCTCACACGTACATCACCCACCCGAGGCGATATCACACCCAAGACCAACAAGTCAGAACCGCAACAGAAGCATGATCCATAAATCAGGTGAGTATCCTTGTTTAAAAAAAAAGTTTTTTTTCTGTTGTTTCGGAGGGAAGGCCACACTGAGTTTTAATAACAGCTCCTTGCCATTCTGACTTCCGGTTCCCCAGAGGCTGTGTTAGCCACTTCTTTTGCGAGGGGGCTCCCATCATTGGCAGCTGGACGAACTCATCTTCGATTGGCAATTAGTGTTGTGGGAGAGAAACATAAACGCGCTTTTCAGCCCACTATCAAACACGGGGTCGTGGAGCGCGTGAGAGGGTTAGAAGTCGTGGGAGTTATGGAAATTCTGGAAAGCTGTACAAAAGAGAGATCACGCATGCACAGGACTTAATATTCTTTAGGGAACTAGGTGCAAATAACGCCATCTGAGACAGATAGAAATGTGAAGATCTGCAGGGAAAGAGAGAATATCTCCCAGTCAACTGTGTCTGTGTCCTTCTCAAAGTCACAGCAAGGGCTCTGCTGTCTGAGTCAGCATGGGCGGTTAGTGCAGCGAGTCCTGTCACTCAGGCACGTTGCACCAGATGAGTATAAGTTTTATCACGTTACCACCAGCTCAGAGAACAGATTTCACAGCTCACATCATTCCGGAGTGACAGGGAACAGAAGAAGGCGATTCAGAACATCATCTGAACACTTCCTGGGGAGAAAACGGATGTGGGAAAGCAAACACTCCTGACCAGTGCATGTTCCCAGCATTTACAATCTTGGTCTGTGTGACAACAAAAGCAAGAACCAGGAAATGTTTATCTTACTTCTTAAAACAGGCGTGAAAATTTGCAGAGCATAGATACATCTACCTGCTATTAGTGAAATGATGAAAAGCAGAGTACAGTTCATAGAGTATGGTCTAACCTCTGGGTTATGGGCTCAGCACGCTCCAACTGTGACCCTCCGCTCACCGGATTTGAACACAAACAAAATCTGTTGAAACGGATACTGTGAGGAATTGAAACCAATGGAATGAAAAGCCCATTGATAGCGGGATGTAACATTATCTGTGTAGGGATCGTTCACCAGACTGGAGGAGAGTGCGCAGTGCTGTTTCCATGAGTCAATAACAGGATGGATAGATTGAATCAGTGTCGAATGTTATTGTAGGGAGCCCTGTCGCCGAGACCCACTGTTCCTTTTGTACAATGGTGGAAAAGCACGGACGTTTTGTGTAGAGGGGACAACTTCAAAATCGTTACTGAGACAAAATGCACAAATGAGCGAAACAACACAGCAACCACAGAAACTGGTGTTACGTGACGGGGTAAACCCCCTCTACTAAGGTAAACCAACAAAACAGAAAGAATTCAACCCGTGCTGTCTTCTGTTAAAGTTCCAGCGGCAAAGAACCAACCCGAAAATCACTACTTAAAGTTAAAAATAACAACCTTATTTCTTTTTATTGACAGAGAATAATCAATCTACAACTCCACACTGTAAGTAATCTAATCTAATCCTTTCTCTAAACCTTCTGCTCTACAATACCTTCCCTCACCCCGACCCCAATAACTTTTTTCAAAAAGTTCAAATTTAAAAACCAGCTAGTTGTCGAATCTTCTCTTTGTATCTTCCTCTGTAGATTTTTTTCTCCAGGTCGGTGTTGATGCTTTTTTCTATGGAATCTATTTCTCCAGACAGGCACCTCTTGGAGATTTTACAAGCATCCTACATCTGTTGGTCTTTTAACTGCTCTCTTTGCTGTTCTTTTCTGCTCTGGGTAACTGTTCCAAATGTCCGATATTTGTCCCACAAAACCTCGGACCGTTTCATTGGTTTTAACATTGTAAAAATAACAAATTCAAACTTGATTGGGACATAATTTATACTGATTGGCCGAATTCAAATTTGATTTTTTTTCCCCTGTAACACAGTTCTTAGTCGTTTTGACCAAATGTTATATTGTTACCTTTTTCTGGACTCCTTGTGCTCGCCAGACATTTCAGCACCATTAAAAGTACGTTAAACCAAAAACTTCATAACACCGGCATTTGCCAAGACAGTCTATTTCTCTCAATATCGTTCTCTATCAATCTCATGTGCCTGAGATTTGAACAATCTCCGATCAATGTTAATCAAAACTGCCCTATTCTCATAACCTCAGATTTAACACGACCCCTTATTTATGTCTAACAATATTAATTTATTTCGCACTGTGTTACTTCAGCACTCGTTTAGAAGAAATAAAAATGAGAACAACAGTCACCGTGTGACTGTGATTTGACCGAATGTGCTGCAGCCAACAGATTCAGCTGTATGTGCAATAGCCTTCATCTTTCCTGTACCAGTAATGAGATTGCATAGCATCGTGGTAAGTTTTCATGAGTTGAATTAGTCCCAGCATCTTTTCTCAGGGTGAAATTTACTGATGAAATACACGGGGGTTGGGGTGGTTCAATTTAGATCGGAAGGATATGGTCAGAGTTCCCTTGATACAAAATCGTTAGCGACGATGGAAATGAGATTTACTGGGAGGTATAGCCACGAGAAAAGAAAACAAGGGATTCAATGGGGTGGTGGAATAGATGAAGATTCACGCGACATAAATCAGGAATGGATGAGTTGTGTCCTAATGGAGGTTTTCCAGCGGATGTGAGGTTGGAGTTTAGAGCTTCAAAACCAATGAGAAACGACAACGAAGTTTGCAGTTACTTTTTATTCTGAATTTTTGAAATTGGAGATTACTTTTCCGACAGAAAAAGAATTTTCGACGATGATTCTAGCATATTTGAAAGGCCAGTTGCAGACACACAGGGGCGAATTTAACAGGGGCAGGGATTCTGGGCTGTCTGGTTTGGGAGGTAAAAGTGACACACTCACAGATTGTTCAGCGTTCATCGGAAACAAATTGCATCACACCTGCAACTGAACATGTTAAGTATAAGAAGAGCTGGTGATGTTGAAAAGTGTAGCAGATAGTTCTACGTGAAATAATACAAATTGTTAATGTACTGAGCTGATTGTTTTAGCTTTGCATTAAATGGAAGCCGGTTAGCTGAGTCCGCTGGCTAACTGGTTTATGGTATAGAGTGAGACTAACAACGTGGGATTAATTGTCGCACACTCTCAGGTTGCCAAAAGGATCATCATAGCCACCTCTCATGCGATCTGTAATGCAATTGTGACTCTAGTGAGTAGGAATCCACCTGTCAATGTCAAGCACAATTATCATTGCCCTATGTTGCATTGAATATTTGGTCACAATGACCAGGAACGGGACTGAGTGCATTTAATACTCACTGATGTCCTCCCGAAAAATCCAGCAACAAGATTCTTCCTTATTCCTGGTGGAACCCTCTGTTCCACACATCAGCAAAACGATTTGTCATAACTTTACCAGATTCACTGACAAGATGCAATCTATCCAAAGAGATAAATCTAATTTCTTTCGAACCGTTAAATGAGCTGTGTGAGTTTGCAGAAAACAGGATAATCTGAAACGAATTTAACAACCTTTTCAAGAATGTAATCCAGTGCAGTGTCAGGATCTGAAAAAGGTCATTAAGCTCAAATATCACCTCTGTTTCTCGATCCACAGATGGTTAATTACCCGGGGAGTATGTGCAGTTTTACGGTTACTAATGGAGAACTTTCCCAAAGACAGAACAATCCCACAAATCAGAAACTGGAGTTTTAGAATCGATGCTGCTTTTTCAACATTAATCTTCTCCTATGCTTCAGTCTAATGCTCCAATTATTCCTGATCAACGTCAGTAAAAGCAGCATTAGATAAGGATTGAAATTACAACTGCGGCGTTTTGACATGCTGAAAAACACCAAGCCCTAATCAGTTGCTCCACTGGAGCCCACCGGCTGCAAGCCGATAACGTGCCCTATTCGTACCTCTGGGACCTTCGACCCGCCTGTTCTACTTTTGCTGTGGTTCTGAAATTAAAGCTAAGGCAGAGATGGAGGAACTGGTATGGTCCTGTGTCTTTTCGAGCATCAGGTTCTGGAAATGGGACTCAGAAAACTGATGTGCAAATTAGACTTGATTGCCAACACCTCATCTTCACCATGGATATCCAATCCCTCTACACCTCCATCCGCCATGACCAGGGCCTCCAAGCCCTCCGTTTTTTCCTCTCCAGACGTCCCCAACAGCACCTTTCCATGGACACTCTCATTCGTTTGGCCGAACTGGTCCTCACCCTTAACAATTTCTCCTTTGAATCCTCTCACTTCCACCAGAACAAAGGGGTAGCCATGGGCACACGTATTGGCCCCAACTATGCCTGTTTCAGTTGGCGACGTAGAGCAGTTGATCTTCCATAATTACACCGTCAACACACCCCACCTCTTCCTCCGCTAAATTGATGACTGCATTGGCGCCACCTCGTGCTCCCGCGAGGAGGTTGAGCAATTCATCAACTTCACCAATACATTCCACCCTGACCTTAAATTTACCTGGACCATCTCTGACACCTCCCTCCCTTTCCTGGACCTCTCCATCCCCATTAATAACGACCGACTTGACACTGACATTTTTTTACAAACCCACCGACTCCCACAGCTACCTGGATTGCATCACTTCCCACCCTACCTCTTGCAAAAATGCTTTGCCGTATTCCCAATTCCTCCGCCTCTGCAGTAACTGATCCCAGGAGGACCAGTTCCACCACAGAACACACCAGATGGCCTCCTTCTTTAGAGACCACAATTTCACTTCCCACGTGGTTAAAGATGCCCTCCAACGCATCTCGTCCACATCCCGCACCTCCGCCCTCAGACCCCACCCCTCCAACCGCAACAAAGACAGAACGTCCCTGGTGCTCACCTTCCACCCGACCAACCTTCACAAAAACCAAATCATACGCCGACATTTCTGCCACCTCCAAACAGACCCCACCACCAGGAGTATATTTCCCTCCCCACCGCTTTCCGCCTTCCGTAAAGACCGTTCACTCTGTGATTGCCTGTTCAGGCCCCCCTACAACCCACCCTCCCATCCTGGCAACTTTCCACTGCCACCGCAGGAACTGTAAAACATGCACCCACACCTCCTCCCTCACCTCTATCCAAGGCCTTAAAGGAGCCTTCCACATCCAGCAAAGTTTTACTTGTACATCCACTGATATCATTTATTGTATCCGTTGCTCCCGATGCGGTCTCCTCTACATTGGAGAGACTGGTCACCTGCTAGCAGAGTGCTTTAGGGAACATCTCCGGGACACCCGCACCAATCAACCACACCGCCCCATGGCCCAACATTTCAACTCCCCCTCCCACTCTGCCGAGCACATGGAGGTCCTGGGCCTCCTTCACCGCTGCTCCCTCACCACCAGACGCCTGTAGGAAGAACGCCTCATCTTCCGCCTCGGAGCACTACAACCCCAGGGCATCAATGTGGACTTCAACAGTTTCCTCATTTCCCCTTCCCCCACCTCACCCTAGTTCCAAACTTCCAGCTCAGCACTGTTCCCATGACTTGTCCGGACTTGTCCTACATGCCTATCTGCTTTCCTGCCTATCTACTCCACCCTCTCTTCCCTGACCTATCACCTTCATCCCCTCCCCCACTCACCCATTGTACTCTATGCTACTTTCTCCCCACCCCCACCCTCCTCTAGCTTATTTCTCCACGCTTCAGGCGTGATGAAGGGCTTTATTCCTGATGAAGGGCTTTTGCCTGAAACGTCGATTTCGAAGCTCCTTGGATGCTGCCTGAACTGCTGTGCTCTTCCAGCACCACTAATGCAGAATCTGGTTTCCAGCATCTGCAGTCATTGTTTTTACCTCCTTGATTGAAAACTGGTTTTCGGTGGTTCGCCGCGTTGTTTACAGACAATGTTAGATTTTCGCTGTCTCAGGGCTTCTCATTCGGTCGGCTTCAATTTAGCACAGAATTCGATTCAACGACACTTCACTAACCTCCTTCCACAAGTTCCGACAGACAACATGAAACATACTGCACTCATCATCAATCTTCACCATGGCTACATCCAAGGATATGTTGCACAATTTTCATGAATACTGAAGATATAAGAATATCATGCAAGAGTAAATTGATTTTCAGTTTAAATTGTAAAGTGATAAAAATTCAAAGTTAGATAGTGAATGCCCGAAATTCATGTTTATTACCGTTGCCAGAACTCTAGCCAGGAACAGGGAAATTCTGTCGCTGAATCCCCAATATCCACACGCTTGCTTGCTCCATGTGCCCAGTTTAAAATCTGTGTGAAGGAGCATGCAGTCTGACAGAGCGGCTGGGAGAATCCACCACTGTCTGATCTCAAGCTGCAACAGGAGCTGTGTATTCCAGCTATGAGAGCAGTGGGATAAAGGGGAGGACCTTGATATTCCGTGGTGTAGATTCACAGGGTCGTCATCATGTTATTGTTTAAAACCCTTTCTTCGAAACAGCACAGACAGAGAGAAATAGGAGGGGGCCATTCCACCCGCCAGCGCTACTCCGCCATTTGATATCATTATGGCTGAGTGAATACGTCAATGTCTTTTCCCAGTCCATCCACATCAACCTGTCGCCCAAACGGAAAAAGACACTGAATTAACCGAAAAACTCTGTGCAACCGTGGGAGGGAATGTGCTTAGAGACAGTAAGCTTATGCAATGGGATTCTTGGCTGATCATGTTTCAAATGATGCGATTCCCTCAAAACTCACCACCAAGAAGGTGAGGAGTCTTCTCTGGTCAGTAGCGGGGACGAGAACTCCAGACGATGGGAACTGATGATGAATCAGCAGAACAATCAATGATTCAGCTGAAATCTGAAGTAAACGCCAATTCTGGTGGGACTCAAGCCCACAAACATTGAATCGCAATCTTAACAATGCAGTATAGGTCCAACACGTCTTTCATTGGGGTGCAGAGCTGTGCTAACCTCCATGTTACTGCACCAAAAGTTACGGTGTTCAAGTCTTTCATCAAACTTTCGGTTATCCTCGCCCCACATTGCAGTACCTGGTCCTTATCCGTGCATGGTCTAGCTCCTCAAGTGTTCGGCTAAATACTCCTGAAGTATTTTGATGACCCTTAGCTTTACCACACGTTCAAACAGTGAGTTCCAAACAAACAACACTCTCAGGGTGTAAACATTCTTTCTAAATCTTCTCTGAACATTCTCTCTCTATTTTTTCATCTATATCCCTGGTTATCAACCCTTTCGATAAGAAGTTTATTACTGTCACACATATCTAATCTCTTTCTGTGCACAATAATCTATTTCTCTCTCAGCTTTCTTCGCTCTCAGATAAAGAGCCCCAGACGAGCTCATCCATCTTTGCAGTGGCGTGAGTGTAGTGCTTTAAAATCACAGCCGGTCAGGCAGCATCCGAGGTGCAGGAGAATCGATGTTTTGGTCATAAGCCCCTATTCAGGAATGAGGATTTTGAGTCGGGATTGAGGGAGAGGAATGGGGTTGGTAGTCAGGTGATGGGAAAGTGGATGAATGTGATAGAGAATGTGATAGTTCAGAAGGGGGATTGATGAACGGGTCTGGAGAGCAGTGCCTAGTTGGGACTGGGATAATGTGGGGCGAGGCTAAATGAGGAAGCTGTTGAAATACACATTTTTCCTGTGTGGTTTCAGGGTCCTAAGTTGGAATATCAGATGTTCTTCCTCCAGGCATCGGCTGGTAATGGAATGGCGGTGGCTTGTGCCTGAAACATCGATTCTCTTCTCCTCAGAGACTGTCTGACGTGCTGTGCTTTTGCAGCACTACACTCTCGACTCTGAGCTCCAGCACCTGCAGACCTCACTTTCGCTTATCTTCGAAGAAGGAATGGTCTAGCTCAGGCACTACCTTGGTAAATCTACTCTGACCACCCTCCCGTGCAAACACACGCTTCTTGAAAGCTGGCAATCAGAACAGAACAAAATTATCCGAAGCAAAGCAGAAATATCTGAAAAAAATCAGCAGGTCTAGTGCATCTGGGGAGAGATTTCCGAGCCAAACGATCCGCCTTTGGAACGAATGGTATGTGTAGGTGGGGCCAGGAACATGAAAGAAGGTGCACAGCGTCTACAATGATTGAACTTGATGTTGGTACTGAAGATTGCATGGTGTATCAGTAGGAAATGATGTGCCACTCTTCCAACTCGCGCTGTGCTATGCGGGAGCTCTGCAGCAGACCAAACTGAAATGGAGGCATGTAAACACAGTGGGATGTTGCAGTGAAAGGAACGTGGAAGCTCAGGGTGCGTTATTGCTTGCAGACAGAACGTAGGTGTACACACGTTTGTCACCCACTCTGTTTTTCTCTCCCCAGTTAGACGAGATCACATTGTAAGCAGAAAATGCAGTTTGCTAAATTGAGCTATGGGCAGATAAATCACTGGCACCTTACACAATGAGGAGGGACGTCATAACCATGCAGCATTACACCTTCTGAGATTTCGTGAAATGGCGTCATATGGGAAAGTGTTGGGGGTCAAGGAGGATTGGACGAGGATGTACAGAGAGAAATTGTCCTTCATTGTGCTGGTATTCAGTTGTTTGGGCTACTGGAGAAAGGGCATATCTTCCTGAGCTTCCTGCTATAAGCAAACACCGAATCCGGAGAAAAACTACTTATTGATTTTCATGCCAACACCGACAATAGGTACAGCTGACAGAAGTACGTGCTTACACTGTCACTGTCAGTCTGTCTCCCCGGGAGCAGTAGTGCTCCCCCACGCTGATTCAGACAGCACAGCTCTTCCTGTGACATATCCCTTCGAGAATGGAAGGACAGCTATTAATAACCCGTACTTGGAACGGAGTATCTGTATTGCTCAATAAGAATCGCGTAACTATCCTAACTCCTTTTTAAAATCACTTGACCCATAGCCTTGTATGTCTTGGCATCACAAATTCACATCTGAATACTTCGGAAAGTTATGTGGATTTCTGCCTCTCCGAGTCTTGCATACACTGTTCCAGCTTTCAACCATCCACTGTTTCAAAACGTTTTTCCACGCAATCACTCCAATGTTTCCGCCTCTGACCTTAAATCGATGGCCTCCCGTTATCGATAGCTCCATCAAATCGAAACGTGTATTACAGACTATGCTATCCATATCCCTCGGTACTTTGTAGATCTTAATCATGTCCCCCCACCCCCCGCCCCCAATCTCCTCTGCTCTAAGAAAAACAACTCCAGTTTGTCCAATCTCTCTTCTTCAGCCCAGACAATATCCTGGCAAGTCTTCCCTGCCTCGTTTCCAGTGCTGTCACATCCCTGCTATAATGTGAATTGTATAACTACACACAATAGTCTCGCTAGAGCTGAATGAACAAGTAAAATAAATGATGCGAAAGTCCACAGAAACTGATGTTTTTTTGCATAAAGTTTCTTTTCGTCAATGCTGCCCTGTTCCTTTTTCCTGAGCCTGATGTTTCAATAATCACTGGACCATGTCAGTAAAAGCTGCGACATGAGGATTGATCTCACAACCGCGGTATCGAAATGGATCAACTGGTTTGAAGGTCCCAATGGTGAGACTTGGGCATGGTCACCCAGCAACAGTGAGCGCACCAGCACAGGTTGAACGAGATCAATGCGAAAGTGATTGTAGGGAAATGGGAAGGCGAACTTAAAGGAGTCAAGTGATTGCGGGAGGGGGGGGGGGAATTCTCCGAGAATGGGTGAGTCTCAATCCTGATATATGACTCGCAGAGATGTGTGAGAGAGAGAGGGGTTTGATGGGAAAAAAATCATAATCTCTGAGAATGCTTTCATGTAAAATCAACGAATTCCTTTCTGTCGTTGTTCAGCATGAGTCACAAGGAGCAAAATGCCACGACTCAGATTCGAACGAGCTGACTGTGGCCACAACGCAGAATATTTTCACATTCAAACCATCTCGGTGTCATGCAGAGACACGTGTTTAAAAGCAGCAATAATTACAGTGACAGAGATGTTACGAAGAATAGCAGATGCACAACAGGAATATTAGGCGAACGGTAGCAGATATGTGGGAATTCAGACTTGCTGAATCTTTAAATTAGATATCCCCAGACGCTGTGGTGCTTCCATCGAGGACTGCATGTTGAAGTCTGAGTTTGATAGATTTCTGTAAAGTAAAAGGTTCAGGGGATAGTGCGGGATATTAGTGTAATGTATCTTTCAATAACAATGTGTTATTAACAATGTATTAATAACAGTTTCTTCACCAACTTCCCCACACAAGGAAGTACCCATTGCTGCAGTCAGACACATAACTCTAGTTCAAGAACCGGAATCAGATAAACTTGGTGGAGCAGCCGCAAATACCAAGTGGGGGTGGAAATGAGCACGTGAAGCTCTTCTGTGGCACCAATGACATGATTTTTGAAGGCGCCGTCATGGAGTCATAGAGTCATAGAGATATACAGCATGGAAGCAGACTCTTTGGTCTATGACGACCAGATATCCCAACCCAATCTAGTCCCACCTGTCAGCACCCGGCCCATATCCCTTCAAAACCTTCCTATTCATATACCCATCCAAATGCCATTGAAACGTTGCAATTCTACCAGCCTCCACCACTTCCTCTGGCAGCTTATTCAATGCACGCACCACCCTGTGTATGAAAAAGTTATCCCTTAGGTCTCTTTTATGTCTTTCCCTTCTCAATCTAAATCTATGCCCTCTCTTTCTGGACTCCCCGATCCCAGGGTAAAGACTTTGTCTACTTATCCAAGTGCGTGAAATGCTGCGGCTGGGAGTGCTTCTGTTCAAAGGCGAGGTGGAAGGGCATATTGGTCTTAATTTATTATATTATTAAGATTCATCATCAGCATTAACCCGCACTGAGAATTGGCTCAGAGGAAGCTTGCCGGAGCTTCGAGTGAGAGGCCGATGGTATTTTGTTACTTTGACAGTAAGAACTGCTTTTGCTCACATCGTCTCCACATCAGTCCCTTGTTCCAGTAAACACTCCAATCCAGGGGACATTGGTTCCTTTCCAACACTGAAACGGGTCGTATTCTCTCTCCATCTGGGATAATCTTAATTGACAATGTCATTCTTTGAATGGAGAAATGAAGCAGGGAGTTGTGTGTGCAGCAGTGATCTATTGGACTAGTAATCTTTGGAGACTGGAACGCGGCAGCGGCTGTTACTTAAATTCAATGAATAAAATCTGGAAAATAAACCCAATCTCAGGAACAGAGACAATAACTATAACTTGCTGAAAACTCATTCATTCATGTCACTTCGAAAGGTAAATTTGCCGACGGTAAAGAGTCCTGTCGACATGTGACTCCAGACCACAACAATGTGGTTCACCCATGAATACCCCATGACTCAGTTCAAGGTGAATTAGGATGAACTACAAGTGCTCTTCAGACCAATGATCGCCACCTTCCGTGGGAGAATAAGGAAGAATATAAATACATGGACAACAGGCGAAGTGGGAATCGTGTCTATGGGGACTCGAATTCAACAGATATCCAAACCAAATGGACACAAGGATACCCAAGCGCAAAAAGAAGTCAGGGCCATGGGGTGACTGCAGGAAGGGATTCAATTACCCGCTGAGGTGTAAACTCGCTTATTCAGCCACAGTGCGCACAGATCATTCATCACTCCCATATGTGAGAAATGATCCCTCAGGAGACCAACCTGCAGAGTCACCAGCAAGTTTACAAATGACAGCAGGAGTTAGATTCTGCTGTTATTGCAGCTGTTAATCCCAATCAGCAATGAACACTGTTTGGATGCGTGTTTCCAGTGGAGTGCCACTGTATTCTGATGTGGACCAATGATTTAGACTTAATTGTAGGAGCCATGATTAAAAACTTTGCTGATGATGCAACAATTGGCCGTGCAGTTGACTTTGGTTAAGAATGCCAGGGACTGCAAGGATGTATCAATCAGGTGGAAAGGTAAAATGCTGAACGAAATTGAATCCATATCAATGAGTGTTAATGAATTTGGGGAACAGATACAGTAACAGTGAGTATTCTGTGTGGTGAATACGGAGATAGAGATCATGGAGTGGACATTCATGATCGCTGAAGATCAATGGACAGGGGAGTCAGTTGGACGGAAGTACGTACTGCAGATGTTGGAAATCAGAATCAATATTAGAGTGGTGCTGAAGAAGCACAGCAAGTCAGGTAGCCACCAAGCTGCAGAAAGAAATGACGTTTCGAGCAAAAACCCTTAATCAGGAATAAAGCTGAGAGCCTCGAGAGGGGAGAGATAAACGGGAGGACTGGGTCTGGGAAGAATTTATCTGAGAGTGCAATAGGTGGATGGAGGTGGGGTTAAAGGTGACAGGTCGGAGAAGGCGGTGGAGCGTATGGGTGGGAAGGAAGACAGACAGTTCAGACAGGTCAATAGGATGGTGCCAATCGAGAAGGTTGGAACTAGTGTAAGGTGGGCGTGGAGAGATGAGGAAGATGGTGAAGACCACATTGATGCCCTGAGGTTAGAGGGTCCCGAGGTGGAAGATGAGGCGTCGGGTGTTGAGGGAATGGCGGTGGAGGAGGCCCAGGCACTGCAAGCCCTTGGGAGAGTGGTGGTGGGGGGGAGGGGGAGATGATGTGTTTGGTCATGGGGAATTGGGGTTGAATGTTGCGGGGGCACTGGAAATATTCTCTGAAGCGCTCTGCGAGAAGGTGTCTGTTGGCTTCAATGTAGAGGTGAGCAACAGATGAAATAAATGCCATGTGTGGAAGTGCAGATGCAGATCTGATGGATGTGGAAGGCTCCATTGGAGCCTTGGATGGATGTGAGGGAGAAGATGTGGGTGCAAGTTTTGCAATTCCTGTGGTAGCAGGGGAAAGTGCCGGGAGGGGAGGGTGGGTCATTGGAGGGTGTGGACTTGACTAGGTAGTCGTGCAGGAAACAGTCTATGTGAATATTGGATAAGGGTGGGGAGGGAAATATATCCCTCAAGTTCAGTGTTACTGATACTTTTTACAAACCAACTGACTCCCACAGCTGTCTATATTATACATCCTCCCACCCCATCTCTTGCTCAAATGTTATCCTATATTCCCAATTCCTCCACCTCCATTGCATCTGCTCCCAATGGAGAAGCACAGCATTCCAAGCAGCCTCCGTGGAGCAGGAAAATCGACATTTCTGGCAAAAGCCCTTCATCTGGAATGCAGTCAGAGAGCCTGAAGGGTGAACAGATAAATGAGAGGAGAGTGGGGGTGGGGATATTGTAGCATAGAGTACAATAGGTGAGTGGGAGAGGGGATGAAGGTGATAGGTCAGGGAGGAGGTTGGAGTGGATAGGTGGAAAGGAAGATCGGCAGGTATGACAAGTCATGGGGACAGTGCTGAGCTGGAAGTTTGGAGCTGGTGTGAGGTGGGGGATGGGTAACTGGGGAAACTGGTGAAGTTCACAATGATGCCCTGGGTCTGAAGTGTTCCGAGGCGGAAGATGAGGCGTTCTTCCACCTGGTGTCAGTCGGTGATGGAGGCCCAGGACCTCCATGTCCTCGGCTGATTGTGAGGGGGAGTTGAAATGATGGGCTACACGGCGGTGTGGTTGATTGCTGCGGGTGTTCCAGAGATGTTCCCTAAAGTGCACTGCTAGGAGGCGTCCAGTTTCCCCAATGTAGGGGAGACCGCATCGGGAGCAACGGATAAAATATATTATATTGGGGGATGCGCAGGTAAAACTTTGATGGACATGGAAATCTCCTTTGGGACTTTGGATGGAGGTGAGGGAGGAGGTCTGGGCGCAAGAATCAACCCCAGTGTCCCCATGGCCAAACATTTCAACTCCCCCTCCCACTCTCCTGAGGACATGCAGGTCCTGGTCCTGCTCCATCGTTACTGCCTCACCACCAGATGCCTGGAGGAAGAAAGCCTCGTCTTCCGCCTCGGGACCCTTCAAACCCATGGCATCAATTTGTACTTCACCAGTTTCCTCATTTCCCCTTTTCTCTCCTTGACCCCAGTTCCCACCTTCCAGCTCAACACCGTCTTCCTGACCTGTCACACCTGTGCATCTTCATTTCCACATATCCACTATATCTTCTTCTCTGACATCTTATGTTCACCTCGGGGAACGTGAGGACTGCAGCTGCTGGAGACCAGAGCTGAAAAATATGTTGCTCAAAAAGTGCAGCAGGTCCTACAGAAAGGCTCATGGCCGAAACGTCGATTCTCCTGATCTTTGGATGCTGCCTGACATGTTGCGCTTTTCCAGCAACATATTTTTCAGCATATTGTGTTCACCCCCCACCTCCATCCACCTACTGCACTCTCAGCTACCTTCTCCCCACCCCCGCCCCTCCCATTTATCTCTCCATCCAATATTCTCACAGTCTCATTCCTGATTCAGGGATTTTGCCTGAAATGTTCATTTTTCCTGCTCCTCAGATGCTGCTGGAACTGTTGTGCTTCTCCAACACCACTCTAATCTTGTGGGGAATCAATTGATTGAGAGCGTTTTCGGATATTTTGTATTGTTGACCACAGGTTGTGTATGATTGTAGAACTTTAGCAACCACCAGGTTAGGGAACAGCTAAATGAATGAGCACAAGTCTTGTCACCGCATAAATCAACATGTTTTTTTTTTAAATTGTAAGATAAAAGATGGAAGGCTGAAGTATGCAGCTTGGCCCATCAAGATCGTTTCACCAATGAGTTTATCACTGATTTCTTTCAGTGCTATGAGCATTGGAAGGGGACTTGCAAATGGTGGTGTTTCGTTGTATCTTCCAAAAATGCCCAGATGACTTACTCTAGTGCATCTCGTAGTTGATGCACTCTGCTCCAATTGCTCCTTAGCAGGGAATGAATATTGCTGGGATTGAAGAGAGTACAATCAAGTGACTGCATTGTCGTGGACGGTTCCCAGTTCCTTAAGTGTTATTGAAGTTACACCAATCGAGGCAAATGGAGAGAGTTATGCTGCACGTCTCATTTGTGCCTTGCAAACGATGTAGGATTTACGGAGACACGAGTTGAGTTTATAATCAAAACGTATCCTTCAAAGGACATGCTTTTGTTGTTAAATTGTTTATATAGCCAGTTTCTATCCGTTTACTTTCCTAAATACTAGCTCTGTGGACGATTACACGGGGTAATTTGGTTACAGTAAAGCCATTGAATGTCAGTGGGATATGATTAGATTGTCATTTGTCAGAGTTATCATTACTATATTTCGTCCTTGTGTGGACCATTCCAAACAAGCCTAGTGATGGGAGATAAGGAAATAGCAGAAGAACTTAACAAGTACTTTGCATCAGTTTTCACGGTGGAAGACATGAGTAATATCCCAACAATTAAAGGGAGTCAGGGGGATGAGTTGAGTATGGTTGCCATTACAAAAGAGATGGTGCTAGAAAAGCTAAACAGTCTTAAAAATGATAAATCTCCTGGCCCCGATGGGATACATCCTAGAGTTCTGAGAGAGGTGGCTGAGGAAATGGCGGAGGCATTGGTTGAGATATTTCAAGAGTCACTGGAGACAGGGAACGTCCCAGATGATTGGAAGATCGCTGTTGTAACCCCCTTGTTCAAGAAAGGATCAAGACAAAAGATGGAAAATTATAGGCCAATTAGCTTAACCTCGGTTGTTGGTAAAATTCTAGAATCCATCATTAAGGATGAGGTTTCTAAATTCTAAGATGAGCAGAGTCTGATTAGAACAAGTCAACATGGATTTAGTAAGGGGAGGTCATGCCTAACAAATCTGTTGGTATTCTTTGAAGAGTTGACAAGTAGGTTAGACCAGGGAAACCCAGTGGATGTGGTCTATCTAGACTTCCAAAAGGCCTTTGATAAGGTGCCACACGGAAGGGCTGAGCAAGGTGAGGGCCCATGGTGTTCGAGGTGAGGTACTGGGATGGATTGAGGATTGGCTGTCTGACAGAAGGCAGAGAGTTGGGATAAAAGGTTCTTTTTCAGAATGGCAGCCAGTGACAAGTGGTGTCCCGCAGGGTTCAGTGTTGGGGCCGCAGCTGTTCACATTATATATTAATGATCTGGATGAAGGGACAGGGGGCATTCTAGCGAAGTTCGCAGATGATACAAAGTTTGGTGGACAGGCAGGTAGTACTGAGGAAATGGGGAGGCTACAGAAGGATCTAGACTGTTTGGGAGAGTGGTCCAGGAAATGGTTGATGAAATTCAACGTGAACAATTGTGAGGTTTTGCACTTTGGCAGAAAGAATAAAAGCACATACTACTTCCTAAACGGTGAGAAAATTCGTAAAGCCAAAGTACAAAGGGATCTGGGAGTGCTAGTCGAGGATTCTCTCAAGGTCAACATGCAGGTTGAGTCCATGATTAAGAAAGCGAACGCAATGTTGTCACTTATCTCAGGAGGGTTGGAATATAAAATCACCGTTGTGCTACTGAGACTTTATAAATCTCTGGTTAGGCCCCATTTGGAGTACTGTGTCCAGTTTTGGTCCCCACACCTCAGGAAGGACACTGGAACGTGTCCAGCGGAGATTCACACGGCTGATCCCTGGAATGGTTGGTCTAACATATGAGGAACGGCTGAGTATCCTGGGATTGTATTCATTGGAGCTTGGAAGATTAAACGGAGACTTAATAGAGACGTACAAGATAATACATGGCTTGAAAATGTTGGACGCTGGGGAATTGTTTCCGTTAGGTGAGGAGACTAGGACCCGTGGACACAGCCTTAGAATTAGAGGGGGTAAATTCAGAACAGAAATGCGGAGACATTTCTTCAGCCAGAGAGTGGTGGGCCTGTGGAATTCATTGCCGCAGAGTGCAGTGGAGGCTGGGACGCTAAATGTCTTCAAGGCAGAGATTGATAGATTCTTGTTGTCTCGAGGAATTAAGGGCTATGGGGAGAATGCGGGTAAGCGGAGTTGAAATGCCCATCAGCCGTGATTGAATGGCGGAGTGCACTCAATGGGCCGAATGGCCTTACTTCCACTCCTATGTCTTATGGTCTTATGGTCTTATGGCCTGATTTCAAGTTCCAATTCCCGTCTGTCCTTGAAATTTCAACCGTTTCTTCGCATAAATTTCTCCACCTGCCTTAAGAATATGTAAGGACGCTGCAGGGGACAGCAGAGATTTATGAATATGTTGTCAACACTTGAGAAAATGGAGCTTCGTGGAATGATTGGTTAGGCTGGGATTATTCTCTTTGAAGAAAAGGAGGCGGATTGGATCTCTTATCACATAATAATATTTATAAACGTTCAATATGCATGGGATCTTGACAGGGTAGTTACGGCAGGTGGTTTACTCTCTGGTATGAGGAGAGCACCAGGGGACATGAACTCAAAATTAGATATTGCCTATTTAATTCTGAAATGAGGAGTAATTTCTTTGCTCAAGAGCCAGTGAATCGGTGGAACTTCTTCCAAAACTGTTGTTGATGCTAAGTTGTTGTGTATTTTCAAACTGTGCCAGACAGATATTTAACCAGAAAGACGATGAAGCTATGCAGAGGCAATGCAGGAGAATTGAGTTGAGGATTATCAGATCAGCCATGAGTCATTGAATGGTGGAGTAGACTCGATGGGCTGAATGGCCGACTTCAAATCCTACATCATTTGGTCTAATGCATTATTTTATTGATAAATTAAAATTCTGAGGGGATGGGTTGAAGTGCTAGAAAAGGATTCTCAAACAGATCAGATAGTTTCGGAACTAGGCCTATAAGCTCATGAACAAGAAATGTGCTGCGGTCTGGAGACAACAAATGGCACTGGGCACACCACGGATGGGTATGTGCAGAAGTTGTGATTGCTAATGAAAATTTGTGCACATTATTCTGTTGCCAACTTCGTGGTCACACAGGATGATGAATCGTGGTATGTTTCACACAACAAAAGGTTGTTAAAAAAATGAAAGATTCGTTTAATTGGAGACATTTTCTGCGGTTCCAATTCAATTGACTGTTTAAAATACTGATCAGAACATTGTGTGGAGTGTTACATCAAAATTCACAATCCCACTGGATATACTATTGCACCCGGTCTCTCCTTATTTGTTTCACTTTCATTCGATGTAAATTCATAGAAAGTCAAGATGGAATAAAAGGAGGAAAGAAACGTTGTACTCCATTTTCATTATCCCAATTAAACTTGCAACAGAATCAAATTGTTTTATTTCGACTTTGATGAGGTATCAATTTATCACAAGTCTCTGGTGCAATGAAAGGCAAGAGCAAGATTCTCCATCCAATGTATCCCAAAGATGCAAGTTTAAAAACTCTGTTTTTTTTCTGAGTCTTATTAAGCTGCATACGTTTCTGATATTTCATTACATCTAAAGTCGTCCTAATTAGAATTGTTTCTTCGCACCTTTCAACCCCCAAACCCCACTTTTACACTTTTACCTGACCACAGGCTGTCTCTCTCCTGCTGAAACTCACTGCTTGTGTGTCTCTAAATGTGCCTTTCCAAATGTTTTGGAAACGGATTCTCTGAATGACAGAAATGATACTCCCATTACTTCTTTATCCTACATCGATGGTTTTGAAAGCCTGACGTTCAGAAATATACGAACTTGAAAGAGTGAATTTACCACCTATTTACTCTCTCCAACCTCAAATACTCTGGAAAACTTCCATTCAGTTTTTCTTGGTTTAGTTTCAAATTTTCCAAACCACAAATAACTAAACTTTCATCCCCAGTGAACGCTGTCAGCATCTTCCCTAATGCCTTAGCAGCTCAGTAAACGCTGGCAGTATCCTCTCTGACAGAATCACAGATTCCCTACAATGCAGAAAAGTCCAGTTCAGCCAATCGAGTCTGTAGGGACACTCTGAACAGCAGCTCAACTAGACCTTGCTCCCTTCTCTATCTCCGCAGGCCTCTGGCTTGTGATTTCAAATAAACCTGCTGGAATAAAACCTGGCAACGTGTGACTGCTGACCTTATCACTGCGTTACCCATGGCTAATTCACTTACTGATTTCACTCCCTGGACACACCAGCGCAATTTAGCATGACCAATCCACCTAACCTGCAGACTTAACAGCAGTGCAAACCACTGAGCAAATGTACCATCACATTGAACACTATCTGTATCATTTACACACTGGTAACTCCGCCGAGTGAAAGTAAGCTGCGCTCATCAACCCGAATTCAATGCATCCAAACGCGATTCTACGCTGTCCATCCTCATTAGTGCTGCTGGAAATGTTTCTGCACTCAGATCTTAATGAGTTTACTCTGTTTTCGTCCTCAGATTCCTGCTTTAAATAAACACATGCGTCAGGAACAACTCTATATAATGGTTTTCATTGCAACACAAACACAATGTGCAGTTTGCTGAAGTGACGTGTTTGCACTTTCACTGACACTCTCTCCCCAGGAGCTGAAGTCCTTCCCCACGCTGATTCAGACAGCACTGTCCTTCCTGTGACATATCCAATCGAGAATGTAAGGCCAAACATGAATAACCTTCACTGGGGAACAGAGCGACAGGTTTAAAACCTTGACAATGCCCCAGCGGGGAATTGAGCCCTGTGACAGGCGGGGACACTAACCACGATACTGTGGAGGACAACAACATCGAAGGAGGCCCTTCAGCCTGTTGTAGCCGCACTTGTCCAACACAACTGCTTAACGACCTGAATCAAGTTTTCCATGATTTAGCCCATAGTCTTATATGTTTTGGCATCACAAATTCACATCTGAATTTTTTTCAGGTTAATAGAGTTTCTGCCTCTCTGACCGTTTCCTCACATCTACTCAAACCTTTCTGCCTTTTCCCGACATCTCTTGGCCCTAGTGTTCGATCCCTCCATCAATAACAAACGCTTCTTTCAGTCTAGCCTACCCATATCCCTCATCATTTTGTGCATCTCAGTCATGTCTTCTCCAATCTCCTCTGCTCGGCGACAAACAACCCCAGTCTGTCCAATCTCACCACATAACTGAAATTCTTCAACCCAGACAATATCCCATTGAATCTCTCCTGCAACGTTCCCAGTGCGATCACATCCATGCTATAGTGTGAATTGCAGAACTGCACACAGTAATCTAGCTAGAGCCGAATGAACTTTATTTTTCTATTCGGTTACAATATGAGGGGGTTGCTGGCTTGGCAGTATTTATTGCGATCCCTAATTGCACAGCGGGCAGTTGAGACTCAACCGTATTGCAGTGGGTCTGGAGTCACATGGAGGCCCGACCAGGTAAGAATAGCATGTTCCTTCCTCAAAGGACGTCAGCGAACCTGATGGTTTTGTTTTTTTTCAACAATTGACCATGGATTTATAGGTGTTATTAGATTCGTAATTCCAGATATTTATGGAATCTCAATTCTAACACCTGGCATGGTTGGAGTCAAACTCGGGTCCCTCGTTCATTTGCTTGGTGTCTGAATTAACAGTCCAGTGGTAATAGTGCTCGGCCAGAAAACCCGTGAAACTAATCTTTGTCAATGAAGTCGCTTTTCCTCGATATTGCCCTCTGTCATTTTTCTCAACATGACCCCGATTAATCGCAAGTCCATATCAGTAAAAGCTGCTACCTGAGGATTGGCCTCAAAACAGCGGTAACCAAATGGATCAACTGGTCTGCAGGTCCCGATGGTGGGGTTGGGGCACGTTCACCCAGCAACAGTGACCGCAGCAGCACAGAGTGATCGGTATCAATGTGAAAGTCAGTGTTAGATTCTGCAGTACTTTAGTGAAATAGGAAATGACTCCACAAACACATGATGAAAGAGCAGCTCTCCGAAAACTAGTGCTTAGTTAAATCTGGTAGACTCTAACCTGGTGTTGTGTGATTTTTAACTTTGTACACCATAGTCCAACACCGGTATCTCTAAATTAATTAAATGGGGGTGTGGAACGGAAAGTTCAGTTAGTGATCGAAGGAGGGATTGAAATCTGTGAGAACGAGTGGATTTGAATTCTGGCATATGAAACAGAGATGTGAGCGAGCAAAATTTGATGGGAGAAGATCATCACCTTAGAGAAAATTACCATGTTAAAACAACTGATTCCTTTGAATTTTACAAAAACTGGGGCAGCTAGAGCAATTATTGCTGTGACTCGGATTCGAACCAAGGTTGCTACAGCCATAACGCAGAATACTAACTACTATACGGTCACAGCATTCCACAGACGAGTGCACTGAATGCGTGCAATACTTACAGTATCATAGGAAATGTTAGGCAGCGTACCAAATGCACAATATCAATGCTAAGCGCACAGTGGCAGATATGTGGGAACTCAGAATGGGCTGACCGTTTAATATCGGTTTCCCCAGTGGATGTGGTGATTCTATCATTAATATGCTGAAGGCTGAGATAAATAGATTTCTCCAAAACATCAAAAACTCCGGGGAAAGTGCAGGTGTTGTTGAAATGTATGCTTCAATAGTAATGCAGTTTAACATCGGCTACTGCACCAGTTTCCCCCCAACAAGGCAGTCACCACTGCTGCCAAATAGTCCCAATTCGCAGCCACAGAATCAGAGGAACTGAGTAATGCAGTCGTGAAGATCCAACTGGAAGTCGGAATGGGAATGAGGTCGCACAGATACTTGAGGGCTCCAGTGACACAACTGGTGAATGCACAGTATTTCTATGACGGTTTAGAGGAGCAAGCAATTCCGAGGTTGGGAGTGGTCCTGGTCAAAGACGGGGCAGAAGGGAAAATCTTTTCACGATTATAGCAATCTACAGTTGTGTGCCACAACTGGAGCGTGGGTGGCTGGTTTGAAGTTTGAACTTGCTTCACTATCACCAACTTGTCTGGAATAAATTGCTTTCACCATTTTCATTTCCAATTGTTTAATATCTCCTTGCATCTGCGGCTTTTTTCCTCATGGTTAATTGCATGACGAACTGTTGTATGATCTGCACACTGCTAAATCACGGCCATTACAAGTAAATATGAATCATTGATCTATATGAGCGAACAGTGAAACTCACAGCAGGCATGCTTCGTAGGTTTGCAGGCGACGCCAGAATTGTAGACAGTGAGGAAGATTATCTAAGATTCAAAAGGATATTAATCCAATGAGTCGTTGGACTGAAAAATGTAACATGGAGTTCAATCTGGATAAATGGAAGGTATTGCATTTTGGTACAACAACAAGAGTACGGCTTATACAGTTAGTGATAAGGGCTTTGCGTAGTGTTGGAGAACACGGAAGCTAGGGGTGCTAATAAACGGAGACAAATATGCTCTTCGTCCCCACTTTTGACCAGGAGCACTCCCAGCTTCGGCATTTCTTGCGCCTCTGTGCCGTCATAGAAGAAACACGTGCTCACCTTCAAACCAGTCAATCCATTTCGATACAATGGTTGTGACATCAATTCACATGTAGAAGCTTTTACCACATAGATCAGAGATTATTGGAACATCAGAATCTGGAAAAGGATACCGCGCAGCACTGAGGAAAAGAAAATCTATTCGAAAATTCCTCTTTCTGTGGACTTCCACATCATTTATTTCACTTGTGCATTTAGCTCGAACTTGTCTATTGTGTGCATTTCTGCAATTCGCATGATAGCACAATGATGATAGCACTGGAAATGATGCAGCAGAGATTTACCAGAATATTGTCTGAGTAGAAAAGTTTCAATTATGAAGAAAAATTGGATAGACTGGAGGCGTTTGTCTTAGAGCAGAAGAGATTGAGAGGAAACATGATTGAGATATACAAAATAATCAGGAATATGGATGGTGTAGACTGAAATAAATGTTTCTCTTTGGTGGTGAGATCGATCACGGCGGAGGGGTAGGGTGCCATAGATTTAAAAATACAAGAGGAAAGATTTGAGTGAATGTGCAGACAAATGTTTTGAAACAGCCGTTGAATAAAATCTGGAACTAAGTGCATGCAAAGGTTGCAGAGGCAGAAATCCTCAGAACTTTCAGAAGTATTCAGATGTGGATTTGTTATGCCAAGACATGCAAGGCTATAGACCAAGTAATTTAAAAAAAAAGAGTTTGGATAGTTAAGCGAATGTTAATTTCCAATATCAATAAAGAGACTTTTTTTTGCATAGAATTCCTGGGTTGTACCACCGCTTGTCACTGTGTGAGGTCCGTTCAATTTGCTTCCAGAACGTGCGCTTGCATATTGGGAGGGCTCAGTGGGTGGAACTGCGCCATTCAGCGTCAGAAACCCGACTCCATTCAAGTCTTGTTTGATTGACTGTGGACTTTGCACACTCCCGCTCTCTCTCTCCCGTGTGAGTTTCCTCTGGCTGCTCCGATTCCTTCCCACAGTGCAAAGGTGTGCAATGCAGGTCAATGGCAAACAAAATCTAAATGGACTATAAGAGTTTTAAATAAGTAACAAAAGTCAGAATTGCAGCTCGGGAAAAACAGAATGACCATTTCGGGTCAACAGACCCTTCCTCGGAAGTGTTTTTAATTTCGCAATTTTAACTCTGATTTCTCTCCACTGATGCTGCCTGACTCGCTGAACTTTTGGAGAAATTTCTATTTTTGTAGATGGATCACAAATGCTGGTTTAGAAAAATAGAGTGGGAGAGTGTGAATCTCTTCCACGGCACAGTGCAGATTCAACTGGCCACATGGTTTCTGTCCGCACCATGTCGAATTCCATTATCTCTGAATCTATACGTTTTTATCCTTTTTTTCAGTCCTTGGTTTTCACATCTCTCCTGTCATGTGAATTGCAGAGCCGGACAATCGACGTTTCGGGAATAAGCCACCACCAAACCATTCCCACCTGACGCCTGGAAGATGAACGCCTCATATTCTGCCTTGGGATCCTGCAACCACACGTGATAAATGTGGATTTTAACGGCTTCCTCATTTCCCCTCCCCCAACATTATCACAGTCTGAAGCAGCCAACTCAGCACCACCCTCCAGACACATTCATCTCTCCACCCCTGACTTATCACCCTCTCTGTGTCTCCATCCACCATTCACTTTCCCAGCAAGCTAAACCCAACCCCAACACCCTCTCATTTACCTCTCAGTCCCCACCCACAAGACTCATTTCTGATGAAAGACTTATGTCAGAAACGTCGATTCTCCCGCTCCTCGGATGCTGCCTGACCTGTCACACTTTTCCAGCACGACGCTATCGCCATGGTGAAGGTAGCCGAGCTCTGCTCAGGGTCTTTATCTGAGAGCGGAGAAGGCTGAGTGAGGAAGTGATTAAGGTGCACATTAAGGGGACCGGTATGTGTGATAGGAATGAACTTCTTATGGGAAGAGTTAACAACCAGGGATCTCCGTTAAACGCAAGGGAAAGGATGTTAAGAGGAGAGATAGGAAGAACGTTTTCACTCTGACAGTGTCGTTTATTTAGAATTCATTGTTTGAACGTGTGGTAAAACTATGAGTCATGAAAGCGTTTCAGGAGTATTTAGCTGAATACTTGAGAAGCGAGAGCACACCTGGATAATGACCAGCTACTGAAAAGTGGGTGAAGATAAACAGATGTTTGATGAAATACCAAAACACTGTATAGAAAATGCAGAGCATGAAAGCATGGGAAGGGTAAAGGCACGGAATTTACTGTCGATCTGTTACAAGGGGTCTGTGGAATGATCCACGCGTCAAAAGTTCATTGGGGCAGGAAGGGGCCAGTGTGGCAGAATCGGATAAGAATAGTGGAATGCTCCTACACCAATTAGCAGAGTCAGACAGGGCTGAAAGGCAGGCTGAGATAATAACAATTAGTAAAGTCAGCCTCACCTACTAACTATCATCATGGCAGGCTGGGACAAGTCGTGACAATAACTACAAAGGATATTACTTTAAATAATAAATTGATAGGAGAGACAGCCTGCTTGAGACACTTGTCGCAGGATATGACATTATATATCTAATCAGTGGTTAGTAGATTCAGCTTGGGAAAGGAAAACATTGTGGTAGATGGTGTAGCTGAATATCTATACATGACAGGTTAGTCTGGGCTGGAAGATCATTGTAGCACAGGTGGCAGTAGAATACCAAATAGTGACATTAGAATAATATAAAGTAGAATTAGAAAAAAAGACTTAGTGACAGAAGTAGAACAACAATGGGTATTAACACCCTTGGTTTATTGTATAGCTACAGTGGTGTAATTCTGACTAACACAGTTTGGCATTCTGATAAGCTTTAAAAACATGATTAAAGAAAAGGGATGAAGTGATGGAGCTTAATTCAGATAAATGCCAGCTGCTGCATTTTGACAAAACAAATCGTAGCAGGACTTATACACTTAATGGTAATTTCCTAGGGAGTGTTGCTGAACAAAGAATCCTTGGAGTGAAGATTCTTAGCTCCTTGAAATTGGAGTCGCAGGCAGATAGGATAGCGAAGAAGGCGTTTGGTATGCGTTCCTTTATTGGTCAGAGTATTGAGTACAGGAGTTAGGAGGTCATGTTGCGGCTGTACAACACATTGGTTAGTCCACTGTTGGAATATTGCGTGCAATTCTGGTCTCCTTCCTCTCGAAAAGATGTTGCGAAACTTGACAGGTTTCAGAAAAGATTGACAAGAATGTTGCCAGAGTTGGAGGATTTGAGCTATAGGGAGAGGCTGAACAGGCTGGGGCTGTTTTCCCTGGAGCGTCAAAGGCTGATGGGTGACCTAATAGAGGTTTACAAAATTATGAGGAGCATGGATAGGGTAAATAGACAAAGTCTTTTCCCTGGGGTTCGGGAGTCCAGAACAAGAAGGTGTAGGTTTAGGGTGAGGGGGAAATATGTAAAAGTGACCAAAGGGGCACCGTTTTCACGCAGAGGAAGGTATGTGTATGGAATGAGCTGCCAGAGGATGTAGTGGAGGCTGGTACAATTGCAAAATTGAAGAGACATTTGGATGGGTATATGAATAGGAAGTTTAAGGAGGTATATGGTCCGGATGCTGGCAGGTGGGACTATATTGGGTTGACAGAAGGGTCTGTTTCCATGCTGCGTATCTCAATGACTCTATGACTCTCTGCCATGGACCCTGAGGTTCGGCGGCATTCAACAATTTGATTTCTGAATGTCACGGTTTTTGTTTGCAAATAAAAGATCCGGTCATTGAAAAACTCCCCACATCTCCTGATGTTTTTGACATTTTGTCCACGACAACCGCAACTTTGGGTGCAGTAAAATTGTGGCGAGCGCAGCTCTGTGGCGCAATGAAAAGCGTGTTATATTTCTCCGACTTTGGGAACATTGCTGTTCAATGTTTGTGAATTTGAACGGCACCAGTTGAACTTAGTTCAAGTTTCACCCGAATCATTGATTTTTGTACTGATTCATCGCCAATTCCTGTCGTCTGGAGTTTTCATCCCTGCTACTGACCAGAGGAAATTCTTTACATTCTTGGTTGTATGTTTTTACGGAATCATATCGTTTTGAACATGATCAGACCAGAATCAGATGCTCACCCGCAAAACCTGCAAATTTCGTTCAGAAACACAATGTCTCGAAACACATTTCCCTCCCAAAGTTGCACAAAAAGTTCGATTGTTTAGATGTCTTTATCCCATTGTGTGACAGATTGTTGTGGATGCAATGGTGAAAGTCATTGACGTGTTTGGTCAGCCATGATTATATCAAACGGCGGGTAAGACACGTGTTTGGAATAGCCAACTCCTGTTCATCTCTTTCTGTGCTGTTTATTAGAGAGGGTTTTCAAAAATAACCTGATGAGGGCAATGTGAATCGACACTACGGAATATCAAAGTCCTCCCCTTTACACCACCGCGCTCACAGCCAGAGTAGACAGCTCCAATTGCAGCTTTAGAATAGACAATGAAGGATTATCTCAGGCGCTTTGTCAGACTTCAAGCTCCTTCACACAGGTTTCCAACTGAGTACAGGGAGCAAGCAAAGGTGTGGATATTTGGATTCACGGACAGGTTTCCAGTCTGCTGGGCTCCAGTTCTGCTCACATGAATTATTGACATGCTGAGTTTTTCTGTGCCATCCTCCTACTTTACAATTTAAACTGTAATTGAATTTATTCTTGCATAACATGTTTACATTTTCAATATTCAAGGGAACTGTGCAACGTGTTCTTGGATGTAGGAATGGTGAAGATTATTGCTGAATGCAAAAGTTTCATATTACCTGTATGAAACTTCAGAATTAAGTTGGTGAAGTTTCATTGATTCGAATTCTTTGCCAATTGACGCTGATCGAAGGAAATGCACTGCGACAGCGGCAATGTAACATTGTCTGTAAACAACGCAGGAACCAAGAGAAACCCATTTTTCAACGTAGTCAATTTTTTCACATTTTTGTGTCCCTTTTGTATCGTTTTCGTGAACCTGATGCTTCAGTAATCACAGTTTCATGTCAGTTTCACCTTGTCGGCTATAGCTTTACTTACAGAACCAAATGGTTCAGGGAAATGAAGAAGGGTGAGTGTCTGAGGTATCAGTGGGGCAGCACATCACCACCTACGATCCCACAGTGTTGTGTTTCAATGGTTAACATTGCTGCCTCAACAGGGTCCCAAGTTCGATTCCAGTCTCGGTCGACTATCTGTGTAGAGTTTGCATATTCTCCCTGTGACTGCGTGGGTTTCCTCTGGGTGTTCCAGTTTTCTCCCACAGTCCAAAGATTGTGCAAATAAGGTGAGTTGGCCATTCTAAATTGCCCATAGTGCATTTGTCAGAGGGGAAATGGTTCTGGTTGGGTTACTGTTCGGAGGGTTGTTGTGGACTTGTTGTTCCGAAGAGCTTGTTTCCATACTGTAGGGAATCCATTCGTCACAGCAGAAGTAGAGCAGTTGAGTTAAATTTCTCCAGGGACGTGTAGGTCAGGTTACCGATTCGCTGTCTGCGGCGCCAGTTGCGCAATTGGTCAGCGCCAAATACTTAAAGGTGCGTAAAATGCCAATGTTGCAAGTTCAATGCTAATCTAAAGATGCTGTTACTGGCATTCACCCGGGATTATTGAAGCATTGCACTGAAACGCAGATGAAAACAATGTTGAGTAAAGTAGCATTTATTTGAAAACTCCAGTTTCTGACGTGGGGAAATAATTAGTATTTAGGAAAATGCCAAGTATTAAACGGAAATCTGCAAATATTCCCCAGGTGAATATCCATCTCTGGACAGAGAAACATAGGTTCAGTTTCAGCTTGATGACCTTCCTCAAATCGCTGACACAGCACAGAATTACATCCTGGGAAAGTTTCTAGTCCGACATGATTCCTGATTAGTCTGTTCTGAAGAAGGTTGATATTGGACTCAAATGTTTACCTTTATGTATCTCTCCAAAGGTGTTGCCAGATTTGCTGAATTTCTCCACACTTTCTGATTTCATTTCAGATTTTGAGTGTCGAAAACATGGCTGCTTGGTGATGCTGTGATCCCATTTCTTGAGGGATCTTGGAGATATTTCCATCCAGGCAATTGGGGAGTATTCTATCACACCCCTGACGTGTGCCTTGGAGATGGTGGAGAGGCTTTTGGAGCCATGAAGTACATCCCTCACAGCAGTGTTGCTGCCCCCTGAGCTGCTCTTATAGCCACAGTACATACATTGTAAATCCATTTCATTTTTAGCTCAATGGGAACTCCCAGCTTGTTGATTGTGGGGGATTCAGCAACAGCAAAGCCTTGAATGTCAAAAGGCGTTATCAATGTGATCTCTTGTTGGAGGTGATAATTGTTTTGCATTTGTGTGGCACCGATGTTAATTGCTATTTGTTAGCCCAGGCCTGGAACATAGAACATTAAACATTACAGCACAGTACAGGCCCTTCGGCCCTCGATGTTGTGCCGACCTGTGAAACTAATCTCAAGCCCATCTAACCTACACCATTTCATTATCGTCCATATGTTTAACCAATGACAATTTAAATGTTTTTAAAGTTGGCAAGCCGACTACTGTTGCAGGCCAGGCGTTCCATGCCCCGACTACCCTCTGACTGTGTGGAGTTTGCACATTCTCCCTGTGTGTCTGCGTGGGTTTCCTCCGGGTGCTCCGGTTTCCTCCCACAGTCCAAAGATGTGCAGGTCAGGTGAATTGGCCATGCTAAATTGTTAGGTAAAAGGAATAAATGTAGGGGAATGGGTGGGTTGCACTTCGGCGGGTCGTTGTGGACTTGTTGGGACGAAGGGCCTGTTTCCACGCTGAAAGTAATCTAATCTAATCTAAGAGAATTACCTTTGACAGTAAAGCTCTGTCGCTTCGTACCAGCCATCTCCATTCAAGGAAATGGGCTCTCACTGTCCACCCTATCTACTCCTCTGATCATCTTGTATGTCTCTTTGAAGTCACCTCTCAACCTTCTTCTCTCTAACAAAAACAGCCTCAAGTCCCTCAGCCTTCCCTCGTAAGCCCACCTCTCCATACCAGGCAACATCCTGATAAATCTTCTCTGCATCCTTTCCAATGTTTCCACATCCTAATTTTAATATGACAACCAGAACTGTATGCAATATGCCAAGTGCGGCCACACCAGAGTTTTGTACATCTGCAACATGACCTCATGGCTCTGAAACTCAATCCCTCTACTAATAAAAGCTAACACACTGTGCGCTTTGTTAACAATCCTATCAACCTGGGTGGCAACTTTCAGGGTTCTATGTACATGGACACCAAGATCTCTATGCTCACCACACCACCAAGGATCTTGCCTTTAACCCAGTTTTCCGTATTCCTGATCCTCCTTCCACAGTGAATCACCTCACACATTTCTGCATTAATGATCATTTGCCACTTCTCAGCCCAGCTCTGCAGCTTATCCTTGTCCCTTTGTAACCTGCAGCATCTTTCTGCACTGTCCACAACTCCACTTACCTGGTGTCATCCGCAACTTTAATGAACCCATCCTTCCACATCCTCATTTATAAAAATGACAAACACCAGTGAACGAAAAACAGATCCTTGTGGTACACCACTAGTAACTGAACTCCAGGATAAACATTTCCCATCAACAACCACCCTTACAGCTGGCCAATTTCTGACGCAAAAAGCTAATCCCATGTCTCCGTGCCTTCGTATTTTGTGCAATAGCTGATCATGGAGACCCTTCTCAAAAGCCTGATTGAAACCTATATTCACCACATTGACCAACTAATCTGCTGCTTGGTTGGTGAGGCACGATCTACACTTCTCAAAAACATTTGACTAGGCTTAATCAACTTCATTCTTTCTGGACGATTGAAGGATGATTATAAATCTGAACTCTTAAAACTTTTTCCAACTCATCTTCCACAATCAAAGTTATACTCATTGGTCTATAATTACCAGGGTTGTCCTTACTCCCCTTTTTGAACAAGGGGACAAGTTTTACTGTCCTCCAATCTTCTGGCACCATTCCTGTAGACAATGATGACATAAAGATCAAAGTCTCTGCAATCTCCTCCCTGGCTTCCCAGAGAATCCTAGGATAAATCCCCTTCAACCCAGGGGACTTATCTATTTTCACACTTTCTAGAATTGCTAACATTTCCTCCTTATTAACCTTAATCCCGTTTTGTCTAATAATCTGGATCTCAGTATTCTCCTCGACAACATTGTCTTTTTCCAGTGTGAATACGAATGTGAAATATTCATTTCGCGCTTCTCCTATCTCCTCAGACTTCACACACAACTTCCCATTATTGTCCTTGACTGGTCCTAATCTTATTTTCGTCATTTTTTTCTATTCCTGATATACTGACAGAATGCTTTAAGGTTTTCATTGATGCGACATGGCAAAGACTTCGCATGTCCCCTCCTGGCCCTTCTTTGCTTTTTCTTTTGGTCCTTCCTGGCTAATTTGTAACTCTCAAGCACCTAACTGAATCTTCATGTCTCATCTTCACATAAGCTTCCTTCTTCCTCTTAACAACAGATACAACTTCTTTACTAAACTATGGTTCCCTTCTTCCACCACCTCCTCGCTGCCTGACAGGTACGTACTTATCAAGGACATGTAGTCGCTGATCCTTGAAAAAGCTCCAAATTTCAATTGTGCCCATCCTCTGCAGTTTCCTTTCCATTCTATGCATCCTAAATCTTGCCAAATCACAGCATAATTGCCTTTCCCCCAACTATATCACTTTCCCTGCGATATATCCCTTTCCCTTTCCATCACTAAAGTAAATGTAACGATCACCACAGTGCTCACCTACCTGCAAATCAAACACCTGCCTGGGTTCATGACCCAGTACCAAATACGATGTGGCCTTGTGCCTTGTTGGCCTGTCTATATACTGTGTCAGGAAATGCTCCTGCACACGTTGGACAAAAACTGACACATCTAAAGTACTCGAACTACAATTTTTCCAGTCAATATTTGGAAAGTTAAAGGCCCCTAGAACAACGACCCTGTTACTTTTTCTCCTATCCAGAATCATCTTTGCAATCCTTTCCTCTACATCTCTGGATGCCTACAGAAAACTCCCAACAGCATGACCTCTGCTTTCCTGTTTCTAACCACAGGCCATTCGACCTCAGTGGACCAGTCCTCATCAAATGTCCTTTCTGCCACCACAACAGTGTCCTTGACTAACAGAGCCACACCTCCCACTCTTTTACCACCTTCCCTGTTCTGACTGAAACATCAAAACCCCGGAACTTGTAATAACCATTCCTGTCCCTGCTCGATCCAGGTCTCTGAAATGGCCACAACATCGAAGTCCCAGTCCATGCTGCAAGGTCACCCACCTTATTCTGAATGCTCCTGGCGTTGAAGTAGACACACTTGAAACCAACTTCCTGTCTGCCGCTGCACTTCCGTGACCTTGAAACCCTAGTCAGGATCTCATTGTTCTCAACCTCCTGTGTACTGATGCTACAATTCAGGTTCCCATCTCCTGCTGAATTAGTTTAAACCCTCCCAAATAGCATAAGCAAACCTGCCCCCAGGTTAGAGTACCTCTCTGGTTCAGGTGTAGACAATCCTGTTTGTAGCAGACCCTCCTACCCCAGAATAAGCCCCAATTATCCAGGTATCTAAATCCTTCCCTCCTGCATCATCCCTGTAGCCACATGTTCAACTCTTCTCTCTCCCTATTCCTTGCCAGCATGTCGCATAGATAACAAACTAGAGTTGACATCTCTGTTTGTTCCAGCTCTAAACATCCACCCTAACTCCCTGAATATCTGCTTTAAAACCCCATCCCTTGTCCTACCCATGTTATTGGTGCCTCTGTGGACCATGAGTTGGGGCTGTTCCCCCTCCACCTTAAGGATGCCGAAAACACGATCTGAGACATCATGAACCCTGGCACTTGGGAGGCAGCACATCAACCCTGATTCTCCCTCGTTTCCACAGAATCTCCTATCTGTCCCCTCACAGTGAAGTCCCCAATGACTAATGCTCTGCTTCCCTTTCACTTCAAACAACAAAGAGCCAAGAACATTTCCAGTCCAAGAAAAGACCCTTCGACCCTCGAAGCCTGAGCCAACTCAAACCTACTGTCTAAACCTGTCGCCCAGTTCCTAAGCATCTGTATCCATCTGCTCCCCACCTACTCATGCATCTGTCCAGTCGCATCTTAAATGAATTTAACATTTAAGGGAAAAAGCTGATCTATATCTACCCCGTCTCTTCCCTTCCTACCCTCAATCAGGTCCCCCCTCAATTTTCTTTTTTCTAATCCTTCCTTTCTGAGCAACATGGACAGATTCTGTGCCAGAGACCTGTGCCCCATTGCTTACCCCTGGTGAGTTGTCCCTCCCCAGCAGGAACCAAAACAGTATGTTTGTTATTGAGGTGAACGGCCAAAGTGGAACTCTGCATTGTTTCCCTGTTCCTTTCTGTCTCCTGACTGTAATCTACCTTTCCCCTGTCCCTGAGGTGTGACTACCACCCTGTAACTCCTCTCAATTACTCCCTCAGCCTCCGGAATGATCCGAAGTACATCCAGCTCTGGCCCCAGTTCCCTAACACCGCTTCCATGGAGCTGAAGTTGCCAGGATCTTTCTGCAGAGCCACATGGAGTGCTTCAGTATCTGAGAAGGGAAGAATGCTGTTGAACATTGTGTGGGTCTTCGCGAATCCTCGGACTCATGACATTCTGACTGAGGGAAGGTCAGTTATACAGTCACTAAAGATAGTTAGGGCTAGGATACAATCTTGAGGATCTCCTGTTGTGAGGCCTTGGAGCTGAGATGGCTGACCTCCACCAACCGCATCAATTGCTGTGGGCCTGGAATCACATGTAGCCCAGACAAGACAAGGACAGCCCTAATCCTTAAAGGGTTTTAGAGAACCAGATCGGTTTCAACAAGAATTGACAAGGGTTTTATGGAGAGATAAGGAGAGGAGGGTGGGGGTGGGGAGAAAGTAGCACAGAGTACAATAGGTGAGTTGGGAGAGGGGATAAAGTTGACAGTTCGGGGGCGGGGAGGGTGGAGTGGATAGGTGGAAAAGAAGATAGGCATGTAGGACAAGTCATGGGGACAGTGCTGAGCTGAACGTTCGGAACTAGGGTGAGGTGGGGAAAGGGGAAATGAGGAAACTGTTAAAGTCCATATTGATGCCATGGTGTTGAAGTGTTCCGAGGCGGAAGATGAGGTGTTCTTCCTCCAGGCGTCTGGTGGTGATGGAGCGGTGGTGAAGGAGGCCCAGGACCTCCATGTCCGCGGCAGAGTGGGAGGGGGAGTTGAAATGTTGGGCGACAGGGCAGTGTGGTTGATTGATGCGGATGTCCCGGAGATGTTCCCTCAAGCGCTCTGCTCGGAGGCGTCCATTCTCCCCAATGTAGTGGAGTCCGCATCGGGAGCAACGGATACAATAAATGATATTGGTGGATGTGCAGGTAAAACTTTGATGGATTAGGAAGGTTTCTTTAGAGCCTTGGAAGGAGGTTCAGCAACAAACCCATTAGTGCACAACTCCTGCACTGATTTGTCTTTTCAAAATATAGCACCTCACATTTATCTAAATTCACCTTGGCCTATTGACACATCTGAACAAGATCCTGTGTAGTCTGGGGTAACCTCCAATTTTGGTGTCAACTGCAAACATACGAACACTACCTGCTATTTTCACATCCAAATCATTTATGGAAGTGATTTGATTCATGATTAGATTAGATTCCTTACAGTGTGGAAACAGGCCATTCGGCCCAACAAGTCGACAATGAACCTCTGAGGAGCAACCCACCCAGACGCATTCCCATACATTTACCCCTTCACCCAAAACTACGGGCAATTTTGCGTGGCCAATTCACCTAACCTACACATCTTTGGACTGTGGGAGGAAACTGGAGCACCCGGAGGAAACCCACGTAGACACGGGGAGAATGTGCAAACTCCACACAGTTAGTTGCCTGAGGCAGGAATTGAACCGGGGTCTCTGGTGCTGTGAGATAGCAGTGCTAACCAATGTGCCACCGTGCCACCCCAACTTGCTTCTCACTTTACTTGCTTCTCACTGATTTCTAAGGTACACCTGATCAGGTCCTGGGATTTATCTATCTTTATGCATTTTGAGATGTCCACTGTAACATGATGAAAAACAATGGACCCAACACTGATCCTTGTGGCACACCATGGATCACAGGCCTCCAGTCTGTAAAGCAACCCTCCATCAACAATCTCTGTCTTCTATCTTTGAGCCAGTTCTACATCCAAATAGCTCGTTCTCCCTGCATTCCATGATCTCTAATCTTGTTAACCAGTCCACCGTGAAGACCCTTGTTGAATGCCTTACTGAAGTTCATGTAGATCGCAGCCACTGCTCTGCCCTCATTAATCCTGTTCACACGCACAGACTCATGCTGACTATCCCTAAACAGTCCTTGCCTTTCCAAATATATGTAAACCCTATCCCTTCGGATTACCTCCAGAGACTTTTCCACCATCATTCAGGCTCACTGGTCCATAGATCCCTGGATTTTCCTTGCCACCTTTCTTATATAGTGGCATCCTGTTAGCCAACATTCCGCCTTCCAGCGCCTCATCTGTGACTATCCATGATACAAATATCTCAGCAAGAGGCTCAGCAATCACTTAACTTGCTTCTCACTGATTTCTAGGGTACACCTGATCAGGTCCTGTGATTTATCTATCTTTATGCATTTTGAGATGTCCACTGTAACATGAACATTTTTTAAGATGTCGCCATCTCTTTCCCCACATTCTATATCTTACATGACCTTCTCCACAGTAAACATTGATGCAAAACATTTCTTTAGTATCTCCCAATCTCCTGTGGTTCCAAATATAGGCTGCCTTGCTGATCTTTGAAGGGCACTGTTCTCTCCCCAGTTAACCTTTTAACCTGAATGTATTTATTGAATCTGTCTGGATTCTCATTACCCCTATTTGCCAGTGCTATCTCGCGTTCCGTTTTTGCCTTCCTGATTCTCCTCTTAAATATGTAGTATTTCCTATTGCATTTATCCTCTTCGCAGGGTTCACTTGATTTCTGCTGCCTATACCTGACATATGCTTCCTTCACCCGAACAGGTACATACTGTCTCTGGACTCTCATTATCTCATGTTTGAAGGCTTCCCATTGTCGAGCCCTGAGTAGCTTTGAGTGTGAGTTTAGAGATAAAAACTCGACGGAGCGAAGGGCCATCTCTCTCCTGTATGATGTCATCATTCTATGGTTTTCAACTGAAGGATCTGATTAATTTTGTCTTTGTTTTGAGAAAATGTGACCGAGTGGAAGTTCCAGCTGTTGGTGTGGTCAATATCAGCTTCAGGTTCTGTATTAGAGTGCTCATTTCCAGAAAGAATTTCCCAAATCAGTTGTATTAACAAGGAAATCTGTGGGATAACAGTGTGCAGGAGAACAGCTCTCAAACACTTTAAAAGCACGAGGCATTGAACGATTGAATAACCTCAGCAGAATGAAGGTCATCAAAGAAAAGAACATGAAAAGGTATTTAGATATTGATAGGATTGATAGTGAGTGAAATATTGCAAATATTGTTAGTTGAAAACATGAATGTTTGAGACTTAATCGGATCAGATCAATCCAGCCTTTGGGGTATTCAAATATAGCTGTTATTCTCAATGCTATCATCATTAAAATAGACCTGCTATTCTTTGTTCATAATGCGTTAAAAAAATTGAAGATATAATCACGTTTTCCCAGTGGAGATACCACTCAATACAAAATAAATTCTCTCAATTCCATCTCTGAGAAAATACTCTAATTCCAACAGATTCCCAGCAGCAGGAAGGGAAAGGTTGTGTCATAAAAAAACGATATGCATCTTCTCAGGGAAAGGATCGAGAGAGTGTACGAGACCATCCTTGTTGCTGTTGGTGTTCCTGGTAAGCTTTGGAACAACTTAAATAAACCACTGCATTGAACTATCCTTATTTCTACAGATAACTGATAAATTATTATATTTCCATTTAGCAAGGCAAATCCTGATGTCAGACATTAGTGTCCTCACTGACTGAGTTTAAAGTGAATAGTTTGTCAGTTCGAAGGCTCCTCAGTAATGTGGAGCATTGTGTGTTTCCCTATACTGTGAAGAATGGGTTTACACTGAGGCCATATTGATGGACTTTGGCTGAGCACCGGCCCTGGCTGGTCTAGAAAGGGTTTCGGAAGACCACCCTCTCTCTGTGGTAGTTCACAGCCTGCTATCGGTCAGACGGGTTTTGTAACAACCCACCTCGCAGTCACACCTGGTGTTTCCCATTCCTTGATGGAAAGGGATTGTGTTGGTGGATCTTGTTCAGGCAGCTTGCTCCAAATGGGAGCTCAGATACAACAGGGTAATGGGTGGGTTCAGCAGGTCATTAGAAATTAGGAAATAATGGGTACTGCTGATAGGGCGATGTGCTGGGAAAGGCACAGCAGGCAAGATTGCACCTGAGGAGCAGGCGAAATCGACTGCTGCTGACCCCAAAACATCCTGAGTATATGACCGTGTTTCTGAGTAATCTGCCGCTCATATTCTTCCCTATGTCCTTTAAAAGAGCAAATGATTCATTGAGAGAGATACTTTAAACTTCATATAACATGGAACAACAATTATGTTTGTGTCATTACTTACAGTCTGGGCTCACGCACAGAGAATGTTTCATTAGTGACTTTAAATCTATTTTTTCCTTTCTCTTACAGTTAGTCTCGTGGTGATTGTAATCTTAGCTCGGGGCAAATGTGGTCTTTCTGTATGCAGCACTCGCTACCTGGTGGCCATGACAATGTCAGATCTACTGTTCATTGTTTTTTATATCATCCTTCACCAATTTCGAAGATATAATTGTCCACAGTGTTTCCTGCAAATCACTCCTGTTTGTGGTGCTATCTATGCCCTCAACCGCTTGACCCCCATTGATTGTTCTGCGTGGTTCACCATTGCTTTTTTCCTTTGATCGATTAGTTGCCATTTGTTTTAATGAGATGAAAACTAAGTATTGCACAGGGAAAACTGTAACCAGGATTCTCGCAACAATCTGCATCTTCTTTTGTTTAAAGAACATTCCCAACTCCTTTGTGTATTACCCTGGAAAGATTATCAACCCTTTTCCATGGTACTGTAATATCAGGCCTGGTTATTATCATGACCCTCGGTGGATAGGTTTTAAATATTTTCAGACTTTTTTTAACACCAATGTTCACATTCAACTTTATTATCTTTATCAACATTCTGACTGTCAGACATATCTTTGAGGCCATTAAGGTGTGGAAAGAACTGAGAGGTGAGAGAAAAACAGGGAATGATCTAGAGGTAGAGAGCAGGAACAATGCTGTGATTTTACACTTTGCAATATCTGCCAGTTTCATACTTCTCTGGTTGTTGCATATTTTAGATTTCTTTAATGCTGGTTATTACTTGGATTCTGTTTCTTATCGTCTCTTTGATCAGATTGGATATATGCTGAGAAACATAAGTTGCTGCACAAATGTCCTTATTTATGTGGTGACACAGAAACATTTCAGATACCAGTTAAAGTAGGCCATGACATATCCAGTTAGAACAATAATTCAATTGGTGAATCAATCCAAGTACCTGAGAGCCAACATTAGGTGCAGCAGAGAACGGAACGAGGAGTCCACGTGAAGAATGGACCGAAAGGAGAAGGAGGAGCAGCAACATGATAACACTCCTTTCCTAATGGGTAAGGAATGACTCCATGTGAGGAGCAAAATGAAAGAGACTGGAGGTGTAAAGGCAGTGTAAAGTGCTGTTAGTAATCAGCAACAATTAGTAGGAAGTGGGACAACAAAAACAAAACCAAATATAAACAAAAGCAACATTCATCCCAAGTAAACCATTCTCAGTGAGTGAAGTCGGTAGAAACATAAATGATGTGGAGGAAGGTGTAATCGTTCACTGCATGCCAGAGAGGGAAATGCAACGACAGGCTCCTGTCCACTCTTCCTCACTGAATTCTCTGACCCACACATCTGGACATTTTTTTTTAAAAAACGAGAAGCTTCCTATTGAAAAAGGAAATAAAATATTGTAAAGATTCTGTGTCTTTATTTGCACCTTTATTTTGAACAATAATTAACTTTGTTTCAATTCAATTCCTCGTGTTGGTTCCTGGCAATTGCACTTTTAGATTTTCTCATTGATCAACAGTAAATCCAAAGAGCAAAGGAATTGTGTCAGTTTGTGAATACATGTGGCTTGCATTCTAAAACAATAAAATGCAAAGCAGGAGAAGGCGAATGTAGTCTGGTCTAAACCAGTTCTCTGACGTAATCCCGTTTCTTTATTTGCTCATTTCCATGAACCAGCTGATGCGTTGCCGGGGGAATCCAAGCCCAACCAGAGGTATTTCTGGACTCCGTCTCTGTACCCACCCAATGGCTCAGCTCCCTCTCCGATTTCAGATGCTCCTTCAAATCTACCTCTCCATATAAGCGGTCGTCACCTGACCCAATATCACCTTCAGTGAATCGACATGAACTCTGTTCGATTTGTTATGTTAAAGGACTTTTTAACTATGTTTGGGGACTGTGTTGTTGTGAAGTGCGCGGTGATGGTGCTATCGTGGTTAGTGTAGCTGTCTTCCAAACAGGTGACCTGGGTTAGATTCCTGGCAATGGGAAGTTGAAATTTGTCATATTGATCAGTAGGAAACCACAAAGACAAAAGGAATTTGATCAGTCTGAAAATAAATTTGTTTTTTATTCCAAGACAATAAAACGTGAAGCAGGAGTAGACAAAGGCAGACTGGATGAAACTGTTTTCCTGCTGCATTCTCTCACATCTGCTCGTTCCCTCACTCCCTCCCCCCTCTAATCCAACTGAGATGACTCAAGCTATGCTTCATCCCTGAGGGAGGCATGCCCTGGGTAGAGGGAGCTGGGAGCTGAGGGGATGAGCTGGGACTTGGGCAGAGCGGGTGCTTTCAGTGAGAGACTTGGGGATATTTCAAACAGGTTCTGGCAGCCATTTTCCCTTCAAAGAACAAAGAACAAAAACATTTACAACCCAGGAACAGGCCCTTCGGCCCTCCAAGCCTGAGCCAATCCAAAGCCTCTGTCTAAACCTGTCGCCCATTTCCTAAGCATCAGTCTCCCTCTGCTCCCCACCTGCTCATGCGTCTGTCCAGACGCATCTTCACTGAAACTACTGTGCCTGCCTCTACACTCTTTGCTGGCAACGTGTTCCAGACACCCACCACTCTCTGTGTGAAGTCCTTGCCGCGTGTATCCCCATTTAACTTTTCACCTCTCACGTTGAAAGTGTGACTTCTCGTTATAGAATCCTTCACTCTGGGAAAAAAGCTTATCTTTGTCTACCCTGTCCATAGCCTTCATAATTATGCAGACCTCATAGGTCTCCTCTCAATCTCCTTTTGTCTAATGAAAACTATCCTAACCTACTCAACTTTCACTGTGTGCACTGAGCAGGGGGTGAGTATCTGTGAGCAGGGTTTCTGTCTGTCTCTGTGTGTGAGAGTGTGGGGAATGGTTGAATCTCAAGAGCGAGCCCCTGGAGCAGAGTCTGTCCTGAATGGGAGAGAAAGAGTGTGAGAGACCATCGCGAGAGCTGAGACCAACAGGAATGGTGAATATCAATTGTTAAATCTCACCATATCTTTCCTTAGCACGTGCTTATATCGGTCTGATTTTCCCCTTTTCTTTCTCTGTAGATCTCTTTGCCTCTGTCTCTCATTCTGTCTGTATCACATTACATCTCTCTCTCCCTCTAAACCTTTCTCTCGCTCTCTCTTACTGACAGCCTCTTCTTTTGTATTTCCTCTCCTGTCTCTTCTTCCCACCTTTATCTGTGTTCGTTCCCATTCTCTTCTTCTTTCTTCTTCTCTCATTTCTCTCTCTCTTTCCTTATTTCCTTCCCTGGCCCTGTTGTTCAATCCTGAGATGGAATCTGCACTCCCCTTCAATATTGGACAATCCCGCCCCCCCACCTCAAATGTAGCCCCTGTCCCCCTCCATGGCCTCTGTCTAATTGCCCTCCCTTGTGCAGCTTCATCAATTCTGATCTGTCCCTCTGTAGTTCCTTCATTATACACCCACTGTATATAAAAGCCCCTCAGTATCTGACTCCATCAACATTATCCTTCCCCGTGCTGTATCCCAGACCATGGGGTGGAGGGCAAAGTGAGCGTGTGCAGAGACTAACGTGTGTTTTGGCTGCGTACCGTAATGTCATGGAGTCAACGAGTCATACAGCACGGAGACAGACCCTTTGGACCAACCACACCGACCATATTCCAAAACTAATCTATTCCCACCTGCCTGCGCTGGGCCCATATCCCTCCAAACCTTTCCTATTCATGAACTTCTTCAAATGTATTTTAAACTTTGTTACTGTACCTACATCCACCATTTCCTCTGATAGTTCATTCCACATCCAAAATTCTAAAAGTATTGCCCCTCATGTCCTTTTTCAATCTTTCTCCTCTCACCATAACAATATACCCCCCAGGTTTGAACTCCCTTATCGTTCATCTTATCTGTGCCCCACAGGATAGTTTAAACATCAATAAGGTCACCCCTCACACTCATGTCTATGTCCATGTCTATATAATAGCCCATGTCTATATCTCAAACCCTCCATTCCTGACAACATCTCGCTAAATCTTTACTGAACCTTCTCCAGTTTAATAATATCCTTCCTATCACAGGGCGATGAGAATTGCACACATTAATCCAGAACAGGCCTCATCACTGTCCTGTAAAAGTTCAATATAATGTCAGAACTCTGATACTCAAAGGTCTGAGCAATGAAGTTGAGTGTGCTAAACACCTTCTTAACTACCCTGTCTAACTGGGATGCAAATTTCAAAGAAGCATGTCCCTGAACCCTGAGGTCTCTCTCTGCTCGTCCCCACTACCCAGGGCACTACCATTAAGTCCTTGTTTGTATTACCACAATGCAATACCTCACATTTATCCAAATTAAACACCATCTGCTACTCCTCAGCCCAATTCAGCCCAAGATCTCTTTGTAATTTTGGGTCACATTCTTCATCGTCTATTTACCATTTTGGTGTCATCCATAAACTTACTAACCATGCCTCCTATATTGTCATCCAAATCCTTTGTATAAATGACAAACAGAAGTGGAGCCATCCCGATCCCTGTGGGACACCGCTTGTCAAAGGCCTCCAGTCTGAAAAACAATGATCCACCATCTTCTGCCATAAAGCCAATTATGTATTCAGTTGGCAAGTACACCCTGAATCCTATGTGATCTAACTTTACCAAGTAGTCCATAATGCAAAGCCTCATCAAAGGCTTTACTAAAGGCCAACCAAACAATATCTAACTCTCTGTCCTCATCAATCATTTTGTTTACTTACAAAAACAAACCCAATCAAAGGTGAGATATGATTTTGCTCACACTAAATCAGACTGACCATCTCTAATCAATCCTTTCCTCTCCAACCTCTGTAAATCCTATCTTTCAGGATCATCTCTAAAAACCTACCCACCACCGAGGACAGGCTCACAGGTCGATAGTTCCCAGGCTTCTCCTCACATCCCTTCTTAACCAATGACATATTAGCCACATCCCAGTCCTCCAGTGCTTTCCTCATGCTTTATAGATGATACAAATATTCTGCTGTGGGGCAATATGATTTTATCTCTAACTTCCCACAATGTCCTGGGACACACTTGATCAGGTTTATCTATCTGGATGTTTTTTTAAGATCTCCAGGACTTCCTCTTCTGTACTGTGAACTGTTTCCAAAACATCAACATTTATATCCCTGATTTCTCCAGCCTCCATTTCGTTCCCAACAATAAAAATGGATGCAACATATTTTTTAAATCCCTCCCATCTCTTGAGGTTCAATCCAAAGACAACCTAATTGGTCTTTAAGGAGTCCTACTCTCTCTCCAGTTGCTCCCTCACTCAATGTATTTATGGAACGTCTTTGGATAATTTTTTACCCTATCTGCCAAGGCTAACCCCTGTCCCCTCTTTGCCTTCCTCATTTCCTTCTGAAGAATGACCCTACACTCTTTACACTCTTCAAGACATTCAGTTGATCCCAATTGTCTCTCTAATAGATGGTTATTTTTTTTATTCTTGACTTGAACTTCGACATCTTTATTCATCCATTGTTCCCTAACTGGCAGCTCATCCCATACACACATCACCCTCTGCAAGAAGAAAACTGCCCATTCGGTCCATTTTAAATCTTTCCTATCCAAATTTTACCTCTAACCTCTACGTTTGGACTCCTCTCGCCGGCGAATAGACATTGGCTACTTACCTTATCCCTGCCCCTCATAATATTATAAATCTCTATCCGGTCACCCCTCAGCCTCCGACACTCCAGGGAAAATAGGCCCAGCCTATTCAGCCTCTCTCAATAGCTCAATCCCTTCAATCCTGGCAACATTCTTGAAAACCTTTTCTGAACACTTTCAGATTTCACAACATCCTTCCGATAGGGGGGAGACAAGAAGTGAATGCAGTCTTCCAATAGTGGGCTAATCAATGTCCTTCTCAGAAACAACATGGCTTCCCAATTCCTATACTCAATGCACTGACCAAGAAAAGCAAGAGAGTGAGACCCAGTTGTGCAGAGGAGAGAGAGAAAGGAAGTGGGAGTGTCAGGGAGAGGGAGAGTGGGACCCAGTCATGTGAGGGAGAGAGTGGGAGCCAGCAGTGTGAGGGAGAGAGAGTGGGACCGGCAATGTGAGGGAGACCGAGTGTGAGCGGGCAGTGTGGGGGAGAGAGAGTGGGAGTGGGCAGTATGAGGGAGAGAGAGAGTGGGAGCGAGCAGTAAGAGGGAGATAGAGAGTGGGAGCAGGCAATGTGAGGGAGAGAGAGTGGGACCGGCAGAGTGAGGGAGAGAGAGAGAGTACGAGCGGGCAGTGTGAGGGAGAGAGAGAGTTGCAGCGGGAAGTGTGAGGGAGAGAGAGAGTGGGGGCCGGCAGTGTGAGGGAGAGAATGAGCAAGTTTTCCAAGATTGTGGAACAGGCACATTCGGCCCATTTGCTCCAGTCTGGCCATATTCCTGACCCTCTCTCTCCTTCTCATATATATTTTCCTTCTCTTCTGTCGAGAGGCAGCAGTGGCGAAGCATTGTGGGAAGTGTGCCAGCGGCCGTGGGTCCTGAGTGCTGTCGGATGACCATCTTGGGTGTGGATGTGGCTGTGGGTCCGAGCCTAACATGGTCAGAGCAAGCAGGAAGTGTCAATGAGGGAGATAACCCCCACCCCTATCCTCAGCATCTGCAGCATCAAGAGCAGGGGGAGATGGAGGTTTCCCAAACAGCGGGCCCAAGCAAAGGGGATCGAGCCTTCACAGGGAGTGCACTTCAGAAACACTGTGCAACTTTTACTGTTATTATTTTATTGTTCCACTTAACATGACGAAGGACTGTAATATTAACATTTAACTTTATTTCTTGATTTTTCTCTTTATAATAAGAAACACAGTCATGCTTTCCCTCTAACTTCGATTTTGAGCTACTACGTGTACAGTGTTTGATGACATTGTACACATATCACTGTACTCTTGTACTTGAGAGCACGTAACAATAAGTTTTACATCTGAATCTAAATACCAAACACCTTCTTCACTCCCCTGTCTACCTGCAACTCCACTTTCAAACATCTATGAACCACCACTCCAAGGTCTCTTTGTTTAGTAACACTCCCCAGGACCTTACCATTTGTTGCAGATGTCCCACCCTGAGTAGCCTTTCCAAAATGCAGCACCTCACGTTTATCTAAATTATACTCCATCGGCCACTCCTCAGCCCAGTAACCCATCTGTTCAAGGTCCCATGGTACACTGTGGGAATTTTTGCTGTCCACGAGATATCCCATTTTGGTGTCATCTGCAAAATTACTGACTCTACCTCCAATGTTCACATACAAATCGTTTATATAAATGACAATAAACAATGACTCAGCATCGATCACTGTGTTCCACCGTTGGTCACAGGTCTCCAGTCTGGAAAGCAACCTCCATCACCACCCTCTGCCTCCTTCCTTCTATCTCCAAATGGCTCGTTCTCCTTGTGTTCCATGTGACCTCATCTTGCTCACCAATCTATCATGTAGAACTCTGGTGAATGCCTTACTGAAGTACTTATGGATGACTTTCACCACACTGCCTTCATCAATCCTGATTTGGAGCTGCCAGTGTTGGACTGGGGTGAACAAAGTTAAAAATCACACAGCAGGTGTGATAGCAGGTGATAGTCCAAATGTTTATTTGGAAGCACTAGCTTTTGGGAGCGCTGCTCCTTCATCAGGTGGTTGTGGAATATAAGATCATAAGACACAGAATTTATTGCAAAAGTTTACAGTGTGATACAACTGAAATTATATATTGAAACGACCTGGATTGTTTGTTATGTCTCTCATCTTTTAGAATGACCATGTTGTTTTCAGTTGTTTCATATGAAAATCCCAGAACTATTTTTAAAGTTACATTCTCAAGTGAACATTACCAGTAGATGCCATGTCAGCTCAGGTCATGCATTGAAGGTGTGAGGTACCCTGTGGGAGGCTGTCTGTGCCCAGATGTTCAGAGCGATTCTTTTTCTGAAAAAAAAGGTTTTCAGAATCTCACATGGTTTTTGAACAAAATAAAATATTATCCTGCAAGTACAAATTGCCCCCACAAACTTGTGTGGTTGGAGGGAGGGGATGTTTGAGTGTCTATGAGAGGGTGTGCGCATGTGTGTGAGTGTGAGTGTTAAAGCTGTATAAGTCCATGTAGGGTGTGTGTATGTGTGAGCATGGGTGTGTATGTATGAACATATGAGAGGGAGCTTGTGTGTGAAAGAGGGTCTGCATGAGTGTATGGGTCTATAGGAGTGTGTGTGTGTGAGAGAGCGTGTGTGTAGTGCATAGGGGTCACCTGGAGTGTGACATGACCCCAAAGTCTCAGTTGAGGTCACTCCCATGAATAACAAACTTGGCTACCAACCTCAGCTCGCCCACTTTGTGTTGTAGCCTGTCCCGAAGTCCAACTTGGAAGATGGTCATCCAAAGGTCTGAGGGCCGAATGTCCTGGACCGCTGAAGTTTTCTCCGACTGGGAGGGAACACTCCATCTGTTGATTGTTGTGTGGTGTCTATTCATCCATTGCCATAACCTTTGCTCGGTCTTGCGAATGTGCCATGCCTCGGGGCACCTTTGCATGCAGCGGAGGAGATAGACCACATTGGCCGAGTCACATGATTACCTACCATGTACCTGGTGAGTGGTGTCCCACAGATAATGGTGGTATCCGTTTCAACACTCTGATTCATCTTATAGTGTTCACTGTGACAAGATTGTATGGTATTGACCTGAAAGTCGGGCAGTTTGCTGCGAACATTGATCTGTTTGAGGATTGATGGTTGTTTAAAGGCGAGATGTAGAGGTGAAGGGAAGGTCTTGATGAGGTGCTCACCCTCAGTGATGATGTGTTGCAGGCTGCGAAGAACTTGATGTAGTCTTTCAGCTCCTGGGAAGTACTGGACAGTGAAGTGTACCCTGTCAGTTGTAGCCTGTATCTTTCTCCTGAGGCGATCATTACGGTTTTTCACTGTGGCAGGTCGGAACTGGCAGGCGATGAGTTGAGCAGCGTACCCTTTTATTAGGGCATCCTGGAGTACTCCCAAGTGTCTGTCACCTTCCTCCTCATCTGAACAGATCCTGTGTGTGCATGTAGGGCTTGTCCAGAGGAGATGGCTATTTTAATATGTTTCGTGTGGAAGCTAGAGAAATGTAGCATTTGGAGATTATCCATGGGTTTGCAGTACAGTGAGGTGCTGAGGTGTCCATCCTTGATGGAGATTCTTGTGTCCAAGAATGAGACAGATACTAATGAGTAGTCTGTGGTGAGTTTGATGATGGGATGAAATCATTGATACCACTGTGTAATTGTTTCAGTGACTCCTCACCATGGGGGCAGTGGAAGGAAATGTCGGCAATATATCTGCTGTATAGTGTTGGTTGGAGGTCCTGTGTAGAGAAGTCTTGTTCAAACCTGAACTCAAGGATGCCCTAATAAGAACGGGATATGATGCTCAATAACTGGAGACATGTATGTGCAGAACCACAGGAGATGGGTGAGGTTCTCAATGAATATTTCTCATCTGTGTTTACCGTGGAGAAAGACATGAAGATTGGGAACTTGGGGACGTTAGTGTGATATCTTGGAGATAGTCTGTTTCACAGTAGAGGGGATGTTTGTTGTTAGAATGTCTGAAGGTGGATAAATCTGGTCTTGACCAATATACCCAAGAGCACTGCAAGAGGTTAGAGAAGACGTTATAGGGCCAGTGAATATAATCCCAGTCTACTCAGTCTCTCCTCAGAAGCCAAACCCCTCAACTCTGAAATCAACCGAGTGAACCTCCTCTGCCAGTCCATCCTTTCACAAGTAGACCAAACTACACATCGTACTCCAACTGTGACCTCACCAGCATCCTATACAGCTGCAACAGAATCTCACTGCCTTTAAACTCAATCCCTTTAGCAATGAAGGACAAAATTCCATTTGCCTTATTAATAACATGTTCCACCTGCAGACCAATCTTCTGTGATTCATGCACAGGGACACCCAGGTCCCTCTGCACAGCAACATGCTGCATTTTTTTAAAGTATTCAAGTGTGGCGACCTCTCAGACCAGAATTTTTTTAGATTACTTACAGTGTTGAAACAGGCCGTTCGGCCCATCAATTCCACACCGACTTGTCGAAATGCAACCCACCCAGACCTATTCCCCTACACCTAACACTACGGGCAATTTAGCATGGCCAAGTCACCGAACCTGCACATTTTTGGACTATGGGAGGAAACCGGAGCACCCAGAGGAAACCCAAGCAGACACGGGGAGAATGTGGAAACTCCACACAGACAATCACCTGAGATGGGATTTGAACCCGGGTCTTTGGCACCGTGAGGCAGCACCACTAACCACTGTGCCACCAGGCCGCCCATCTATCTCTCAACCCAGCACAGTGATCTCTCAACCCGGTGTGGTAATCTCTCGGACCAGCGCAGAGATCTCACAACCCGGCATGGTAATCTCTCAACTCAGCATGGACATCTCTCAGACTGGCATGTTGATCTCTCAGCCCAGAACGGTGATCTCTCAGCCTGGTGTGGTAATCTGTCAGCCCAGCATGGGGATCTCTCAGTCTGGCACGGCGATCTCTTGTCCTGGCGCGCCGATTCTCGGGTTGACATGGGGATCTCTCGTCCTGGTGTGGTGACCTCTCAGCCTGACATGGTGAACTCTCTTCCTGTGTGGCATCACTTGGCCTGGCATCGCGATGTCTCTGCATGGTGCTCTTTCGGGCTGAAATCTCTCAGTCCAGTGCAGTGATCTCTCAGCCTGGTGTGGTGATCTGTTAGCCCAGCCTGGGGATCACTTAGATCGGCACAGTGATCTCTCAGTCTGGTGTGGTGATCTGCTAGCCCAGCCTGGGGATCACTTAGATCGGCACAGTGATCTCTCAGTCTGGCAAAGCCATCTCTCAGCCTGGTGTGGTGATCTCTCAGCCTGACATGGTGATCTCTCAGCACAGCAGTGATCTCTCATCCCAGTGCCCTGATCTGTCAGCAAAGTGAACTGATCTCTCAATCCAGCCTGAGGATCTCTTAGCCCAGCATGGTGTTATCTCAGCCCAGCACACCTATCTCTCTGTGGTGTGGTGATCTCTCAACCCGGCCTACGGATCTCTCGGCCTGGTGGGACGATATCTCAGCCCAGAGTGGTGATCTCTCTGTCTGGCATGATGGTCCCTCAGCCTGGCATGATGAACTCTCAACCTAGCACGATGATATCTCGGCCCGGTGTGGTGATTTCTTGGTCCGGTGTGATGATCTCTCAGCCCGGTATGGTGATCTCTCAGCCCGGTGTGATGATTTCTCGGTCTGGTGAGATGATCTCTCAGCCCAGTGATCTCTCGGTCTGGTGTGGTGATCTATCGGTCCGGTGTGGTGATCTCTCAGCCCGGTGTGGTGATCTCTCAGCTCGGTGTGGTGATCTCTCAGCTCGGTGTGGTGATCTCTCGGTCCGGTGTGGTGATCTCTTGGCCTGGTGTGGTGATGTCTTGGCCCGATGTGATGATCTCTCAGCCCGGTGTGGTGATCTCTCAGCCCGGTGTGGTGATCTCTCGGCCCGGTGTGGTGATCTTTCAGCTCGGTGTGGTGATCTCTCGGCCTGGTGTGGTGATCTCTCAGCCCGGTGTGGTGATCTCTCAGCCCGGTGTGGTGATCTCTCAGCCCGGTGTTATGATCTCTCAGCTCGGTGTGGTGATCTGCTGGCCCAGTGTGATCATCTCTCAGCCCGGTGTGGTGATCTCTCGGCCCGGTGTGGTGATCTCTCAGCCCAGTGTGATGATCTCTCGGCACGGTGTGGTGATCTCTTGGCCTGGTGTTTTGATCTCTCAGCCCGGTGTGGTGATCTCTCAGCCAGGTGTGGTGATCTCTCTGCCTAGTGTGGAGATCTCCTGGCCCGGTGTGGTGATCTCTCAGCCCGGTGTGGATATCTCTCAGCCCAGTGTGGTGATCTCTCAGTCCGGTGTGGTGATCTCTCGGTGCTGTGTGGTGATCTCTCAGTCCTGTTTGGTGATCTCTCGGCCTGGTGTGATAATCTCTCGGTGTGGTGTGGTGATCTCCCAGCCCGGTGTGGTGATCTCCCAGCCCGGTGTGGTGATATCTCAGCCCGCTGCGGTGATCTCTCAATCCGGTCTGGTGATCTCTCGGCCCGGTGTGGTGATTTCTCGGCCCGGTGTGGTGATCTCTCGGTCCGGTGTGGTGAACTCTCGGCCCGGTCTGGTGATCTCTCAGCCCAGTGTGGTGATCTCCCAGTCCATTGTGGTGATCACTTGGCCTGGTATCATGATCTCTCAGCCCGGTGTGGTGACCTCTCGGCCCGGTGTGGTGATCACTCGGTCCAGTGTGATGATCTCTCAGCCCGGTGTGGTGATCTCTCAGCCCGGTGTGGTGATCTCTCGGCCTGGTGTGGTGATCTCTCGGCCCGGTGTGGTGATCTCTCAGTCTGGTGTGATGATCTCTCGGCCAAGGGTGGTGATCTCACGGCCAAGGGTGGTAATCTCTCGGCCCGCTGTGGTGATCTCTCAGCCTGGTGTGATGATCTCTCAGCCCAGTGTGGTGTTCTCTCACCCCGCTGAGGTGATCTCTTGGCCCGGTGTGAGGATCACTCAGTCCGGTGTGGTGATCTCTCAGCCCGGAGTGGTGATCTCTCTGTCCGGTGTGGTAATCTATCGGCCCGGTGTTGTGACTTCTCGGTCCAGTGTGGTGATCTCTCAGCCCGGTGTGGTGATATCTCAGCCCGGTGTTGTGATCACTTGGCCTGGTATGGTGATCTCTCAGTCCGGTGTGGTGATCTCTCGGTCTGGTGTGGTGATCTCTCGGTCCGGTGTGATGATCTCTCTGCCCAGTATGGTGATCTCTCAGTCCATTGTGTTGTCTCTTGGCCTGGTGTGGTGATCTCTCAGTCCGGTGTGGTGATCTCTCTCTGCCCAGTATGGTGATCTCTCAGTCCATTGTGGTGATCTCTTGGCCTGGTGTGGTGATCTCTCAGTCCGGTGTGGTGATCTCTCAGTCCATTGTGGTGATCTCTCAGCCCGGTGTGGTGATCTCTCAGCCTGGTGTGGTGATCTCTCGGTCCAGTGTGGTGATCTCTCAGCCCGATGTGGTGATATCTCAGCCCGGTGTGGATATCTCTCAGTCTGGTGTGGTGATCACTCAGCCCGGTGTGGTGATCTCTCGGCCCGGTGTGATGATCTCTCAGTCCGGTGTGGTGATCTCTCGGTTCAGTATGGTGATCTGTCGGCCCGGTGTTGTGATCTCTCGGTCCGGTGTGGTGATCTCTCAGCCCTGTGTGGTGATATCTCAGCCCGGTGCAGAGATCTCCCAGTCCGGTGTGGTGATCTCTCAGCCCGGTGTGGTCATCTCTCGTCCCGGTGTGATGATCTCTTAGCCCAGCATGTGCAGTCTCTTGGCCAGCTGTGGCCTTGGCGTGGGCCTCTGATCTCACCGTAGCTAAGCACTTAAGAAAGATTGCAATGATTGAACTTGCACTTTATTTATTTAGTTTCCATTTAAAAATTAGAGGGTCTGCAACATGTAGCTTTTAACCTCACTTCATTTATTAAAATTCATTTTCTGGGACTTGAGCATCGCTGCCTTTGCCAGCATTGATAGCCCATCCCTTTTTGCCCCTTGAGAAGGTGGTGGTGAGCTGTCTTCTTGAATCACTGCAGTCCACTTGCTGTGGGTTGACCCACAATGCTGGTAGGGAGGGCATTCCAGGATTCTGACCCAACGACTCTGAAGGAATGGTGGTATATTTCCAAGTCAGGCTGGTGAGTGGCTTGGAAGGGAACTTGCCAGTGATGATCCCAGGTATTTGCTGCCCTTGTCTTTCTAGATGGAAGCAGTCGTCGGTTTGGAAGGTGCTGCCTAAAGATATTTGGTGAATTTCTGCAGTGCATCTTGTAGATAGACACACTACTGCTACTGGGCACCGGTGGTGAAGGGATTGAATGTTTGTAAACGTGGTGCCAATCAATCGGGTTGTTTGGTCCTGGATGGTGTCAGGTTTCTTGAGTGTTGTTGGAGCTGCACCCATCCAGGCAAGTGGGAAGGATTCCATCACACTCCTGACATCATATATTTTATGCAGCACTATTATTAATGTAAAAAAAGTTTAATTTTTAAGTTTGTTCTTTCTTTTCTTTCTACCTTCTTCGTAAGATTCTGTGCCAATGTATTTGTCCCTAAGATGGTGAATTGTGTGGTGACATTATACACTTCTCACTGTATTCCTGTACCTTTGTACTGAGTACTTGTGACAATAAAATCAAAATCAAATTACAGACAAAAGAAAGAAGAGTTGGAATAATTATTGGAAAACTTAGCAGGATAATGGGATATTTATCTCATAAACAGCAACTGCTCCAATAGAGTAACATCCCATAAACACATCCTTGGCACAGGCAAATTCAGTAAAATAGATTGTCTCACATGCAATTCTGGACAAGGATTGTAATAACGTTGTTCAAAATTACATTTACTTTTGGAGTTCTACAAACAGTACAATATTTATTTATCCTTTTAAATCTTTTCTATTCATGTCCTAGTCCAAATGTCTCCGAAATGTTGTAATTGTACCTGCCTGGACCACTTTCTCTGGCAGCCCATTCCATACATACACCCCCTCTGCATGAAAATGTTGCCCCTCAGGTCCCTTTTAAATCTTTCCCCTCTCACCATCAACCTGTGCCATCTGGTTTTGGACTCCCCTGCCCTGGGGAAAAGACCTTGGCTATTCATCTTGCCTCTGGCCCCTCATGATTTTATAAAGCTCTAATCAAGAAGCTGCCACGTAAGATATTGTTGCATTTTGCCAGTGATGATATATAAGCAGGGTAGAAAATGAAAGCCTGATTACCAGGAAACAGAGAATCAGTATAAAGGCTTCAGTTTCAGACTGGTAACTAATGGAGTGTCACAGGGATCAATGCTGTGAGCTCAACTATTTATAATCACATTAAACTGCTGGGTTGAGGAAATGGGAAGGAAAAGGAACCTGGAATATAATGTGGCTGTGGGATGAGATTGTTTGATTGACAGGAATAACAGAGAGCAGAACATTATTTAAAAGGAGACAGACTACAGAATTCTGTTGGAGGGGGATCTGCGTGTTCTTGTACAGGAATCTAGAAGAGTAGTTTTCAGGTACATGAAAGAATTCGGTAGTCAGATGGAATATTGACCTTTAGTGTAAGGGAGTAATGTATAAAAGGAGGGAGGTCTTACAATCGCAAAGTCACTGTTCAGACCACACATTGAGTATTGCGTTCAGCTTTGGTTTCCTTTATTAAAAGGACATACTTGTATTGGAAACAGTTCAGAAAACTGTCTCTTCCTCTGGGGAAGGGATCCTTGTTTCAAAAACCCTACAAAACTGGATTAGAAACGCTAACTCTCTTATCCCTCCACAGATGCTGCCTGACCTGCTGCGTTTCTCCAGTGATTTCTTTCTAGTGTTTTCCAACAAGTTTCTATATTGAATAGTAAATATCCTGGAGTGAGTTACAGACTGGAATCTAATCCCTAGTTCCTGTATTAATCCGACAGGAAACAACTGGAATTCTGAAGATGTGATTGCATAGACATTTTATTCTCAATAGTATCCAGGGGAGAGGTCTTTTTAAAAGTAAAACTCAATAATCAAACTTCCGTGTGCACTAGCCTGGGAAAGCCACATCTGGGACTGTACCCTCCAAGGTGGGTCTGTATCTCAGTGACCTGGAGATGTGACCTGGTTGACTGCCTTTTCATAGCATCCCTGTTGCAGTGTTTTAAATTCAGGAAGAGCTCACTGAACAGAGAAGAACAAAAATCGATAGAGCACAGGAACAGGCCCTTCGGCCTTCAAGCCTGTGCTGATACATTCTACCCTTCAATGCTAAAACTGTCTTCATTTCCAGCATCCATATCCTTCTATTCCCTTCCTATTTGTGTATTTGTCCAGGTATTCCCTAGAAAGCTGCTAATGCGTCTGCGTCCACCTTCTCCTCTGGCAGAACATTCCAGGCACTCACCACCCTTTGTATGAAAAACGGGCCTTGCACAGCTCTTTTAAACTTCCCTCCTTGTGCTTTGAACCTGTGTCCCTTGTAATTGAAACCCCCCCCCCCCCCCCCCCCACCCGCACCCTGAGAACAAGTCTCATATTTCCACTTCACCCAATGCCATTCACAATCTTATAAACATCTACTGGGTCACCCCTCAATGTCCTGCATTCCAGTGAAAACAAATCCAGTCTATCTAACCTTTATTCAAAATCCCCCATACCAAGGTAACACCCTGGGAAACCTGTTCTGTACCCCGTCCAAAGCATCTATATCCTTCTAGTAGTGTGGTGATCAGAACTGGACACAATATTCCAAGTGCAGTCTAACTGAAGTTCTATAAATCCGTCGCATAACTTTCCTGACATAGAAATCATAGAATGCCGACAGCGTGGAAACAGGGCATTTGGCCCAACAACTCCACACCGATCCTGTGAAGAGTATCCCACCCTGACCCACTCCCCTCCCCTATTACTCTATATTTCCCCTGACTAATGCACCTAACCTACATATCCCGGAATACCATGGACAATTTAGCTTAGCCACGTCACCTGACCGCACCTTTGTACTATCCATATACTCAATGCCCCTTCCAAAGAAGGCAAACTTGTCAAAAGCCTTTTGAACCCCCTTATCTACCAGCACTGCCACCTTCAGTGGTCTGTGGACCTGCACACCCAGATCCCTCTGCATATTAATGCTGCGAAGGGTTCTGCCATTCACTGTATAATTTCCAACTGTACTTGACCTTCCCAAATGCATCACCTTACATTTGTCTAGATTAAGCTCCATCTGCCAGATTCTGAATGAATTCTGTCTGTTTTCTCATCATTAACTCTCGCATTGCCAGTTACTCTCAGTTTTAAAGGATCTTGTTTCAGCAAACAGGCCTGAAGTCAAAAGACCAATTCATTGGATTTACAGAAATTCTATTCCAGCCCAGTTTCAGTGGGAAAACACATGGAAATGTCCTCTGGCTGTTGGTGGAATGGACCCTTCCTCTCAGATCCTGAGAACTTCGCATGAAACAAAGAGTCTGTCACTGTCGAGGAATCTTTGTGCATATGACGTGTCTCCTACAAGTTCACTGGACATGACAGAGATAGTTTGTGGTGAAGAGGCTGGAGGATAGAGAGAAAGGAAGGGGTGGAGGTGCTGGAGGAGATTACAGAGATAGGGAAGGAGGGTGCAGGGTCGGGAGGTGGTTACAATGATAGGGCGGTGTTTTGGGACATGGTGATGTCACAGAAATGTGGAGGAGTGCAGGTCCTGGAGAAGGTTATATAGATAGGGAGTAATCCCTGCACTTACAATCCTTGCCCTTCACCCTAACAGGAACATAGAGGTAAAAATAATGACTGCAGATGCTGGAAACCAGATTCTGGATTCGTGGTGCTGGAAGAGCACAGCAGGTCAGGCACCATCTAAAGAGCAGCGAAATCGACGTTTTGGGCAAAAGCCCTTCATCAGGAACATAATTTTCCTGAACTCTCAGTATCTCATTTTCAAAGGCTTCCCATTTTCCAGCCCTCCTTTTACCTGTGAGCATCTGCCTCAATCAACTTTTGAAAAACCTTGCCTAATATAATCAAAATTGGTCTTACTCCAATTTAGAACATTAACTTTAGATCCAAATCATCCTTCTCATCACGATTTTAAAACAAGTAGAGCTTTGATCTCTGACCCCAAATTGCTCCCCAGCCCTCACTTATTTCTCAAGAGACGGTCAAATTTTGCTCTTTTTACAAGTAGATTCACCCACGTACTGAATCCAGTGACAGAGACACAGTGGAGTCACTCTGCTCTCCCTTGGGTCAGTGACAGATACACAGTGGGGTCAGTCTGCTCTCCCCTGCGTCAGTGACAGAGACACAGTGGGGTCGGTCTGCTCTCCCCTGGGTCAATGACAGAGACACAGTGGGGTCAGTCTGCTCTCCCCTGGGTCAGTGACAGCGAGGCAGTGCTCTCCTTCCCCCTTCCACTTGTCGATGGTGGCAGCATCCGAGGACCAGGAGAGTCGTTGTTTCAAGCATACGCTTGTCATCAGGAATGGGGTGGGGGTGCCCAAGGGGGCTGAGAGATAAATGGGACGGGGCTGAGTCTGAGGGGAAGGTAGCTGGGAATGTAATAGTTAGATAGATGTGGGGTGATGATGATACGTCAGAAAGGAGGGTGAAGCAGACAGGTGGGAAAGAAGGTGGATAGGTAGGGCAGTTCAAGAGGGTTGTACTGAATTGGATGGTTGGATCTGAGATAAGGTGGGGGAAGGGAAATGAGGAGACTGGTGAAATCTACATCGATCCTGTGTGGTTGGAGGGTTTCAAGGTGGATGATAAGGCATTCTTCCTCCTGGCATCGGGTGGTTAGAGTTTGGCGGTGGAGGAGGCCCAGGACTTGAAGGACCTTGGCAGAATGGGAGGGGGCGTTAAAGTGTTCAGCCACAGAGTGGTGGGGCTGTTTAGTGACTGTGTCCCAGAAGGAAAGTGAAGACAGACAGAATCTTTGAAGAAACGGGGTCTGGGTGGGTTAGACTTTGGAGGGTTGGTGTGGACTTGTTGGGCCGAAGGGCCTGTTTCCACACTGTCTGTAATCTCATCTAAAAAGGTTTTCTACAACGTTCCGCAAATAGGTGTCCTGTGTCCCCAATGTAGAGGAGACCACACCGAGAGCAAAGGACAGAATAGATGGTGTGTATGGAATCACAGGTAAATCTCTGCCAGATGTGCAAGGATCCTTTTCGGCCTTGGATGGAAGTGAGGGGGTGGTGTGGGGACAGGTTTTCGTCTCTTGCAATGGCAGGGTAAGGTGCCAGGAGTGCAGGGTGGCTTGGTGGGGGGTGTGGCCCTAACAAGGGATTCGCAGAGGGAATGGTCTGTGCAGAACACTGATAGGGGTGGGGAGGGAAATATATCTCTGGTAGTGGGTCTGTTTGTAGGGGGCAGAAATGGCAGTGGATGACTTGCTTTATCTGAAGGGCGGTGGAGTTGGAGGTGAGGACTGGGGTGTTCTCTCTTTGTTGTGATTGGAGAGGTGGGCTTCAAGGGCGGAGGTGTGGGAAGTGGAGGAGATGCTCTGGAGGGTATCATCGACCATGTGGTCTTTGCAGAAGGAGGCCATCTGGGATGTTCGATGGTGGAATTGGTCCTCCTGGGAGCAGATGTGGCGGAGGCAGAGGAAGTGGGAATAAGGGAAAGTATTTTGGAGGAGGTGTAGACCAGGTAACTATGGGAGTCAGGCAGTAGGAGGTAGATGCCCATGTTGACCCTGTCACCAGAAATGGAGATGGAGAGGAGGAGAAAGGAAGGAGAAAGGGGAAAGGTCCCTTCCTAACATGGTACCATTATTTAAGAAGGTGGTATGGAAAAGCCAGTGAACTATAGACTGGTGAGCCTGCGGTCAGTGGTGCGTGAGATGTGAAGAAAAAATATTAAGCTAAAAAAATACATGAAGAAGGACCGATTGCTTATAAACAGAGCTTGTAGAGAGGCCTGCGTAGGGACGGCTCGGGAGAGGTTTTTGTCTCCAGACAGTGAAAGCTGAATGTTGGATTGTTTGAGGTGGAGTTGTTTTCTTTTCATTTGTTCAGTTAAGTGTTTGATTTCTTTTTAATATTTATGTTGAATGTTTTTGCATGCTTCATAATAAATCTGATCATTTAATTTAGTATATAACTTGCTAATTAAAACTCCTTTGTTGGATGAATGTTCCTGACGGCCTGCAAGCGATATTGAGTGCGATGACCAATAGATTTAGCGAAGTGATTACACAGCAAGATCATTCAGATCGATAACTGTCTGTCGGGAAAGGTTTGAAGGTGGTTTCGAAGTCTCCTGCGGTTATTCCTCTCTCAAACAGATATTCCAATTTGGGTAAGTGGTCATCAGATCTTGGGCACTAACAATGAATTTTATGTTCAACGGATTTGTTAGGATTTAAACAAATAATGGTTTTTGGGAACTCTCCTCTCAGGGGCAGAGACAGGAGATTCTGCGGCAGTGAGTGTGAATCGAGGAGAGTACGTTGCTTTTCTGGTGCTAGGGTGATGGTGTTCTCAAAATGTTTGAAGCAGATTGTCAAAGGGGAGAGTGAGAAGCTGGAAATTATTGTACACATTGATAGGAATGACATAGTTAGAGAAAAGGTTAAAGCTTTACAAAATGCATGTAATAGGTTAGGGAGAGAATGTTAAAATTCATTATCTCTGATTTAATTCTGGTGCCAAGTTCTAATGAGGGAAGGAATAAAAGGACAGGGCAGATAAATCAGTGGTTGATGAGGTGCTGCAATGTGCAGGGAGTCACTTTCTTGGAACATTGGGATCTCTTCTGGGACAGAAAAAAACCTGTTTAAACGGATGGGTTTCACCTGAACTAGACCAATATCCTGGTGGGGAGATTTGACCCCTTAAAGACCAACCAGGTTGTCTTTGTGTTGAACCTCAAGAGATGGGAGTGATATATAAAAAAAACTGTATCCATTTTTATTGATGGGAACGAAATGGAGGCTGGAGGAATCAGGGATATAAATATTGATGTTTTGGAAACAGTTCACAGTACAGAAGAGGAAGTTCTGGAGATCTTAAAAAAATCATAAATATAGCTAAACCTGATCAAGTGTGTCCCAGGACGTTGTGGGAAGTTAGAGAGTAAATTATACGGCCCTAAACCGAATAGTTGTATCATCTATAAACCATGGGGAAAGAACTGGAGGACTGGGCTGTGGCTAATATGTCATTGGTTAAGAAGGGATGTGAGGAGAAGCCTGGGAACTATCGACCTGTGAGCCTGTCCTCGGTGGTGGGTAGGTTTTTAGAGATGATCCTGAAAGATAGGATTTACAGAGGTTGGAGAGGAAAGGATTGATTAGAGATGGTCAGTCTGATTTAGAGGTGAGTAAAATCAAGTCTCCCATTTGATTGGATTTGTTTTTGTAATTCACCAAAATGATTGAGGAGGACAGAGAGTTAGATGGTGTTTGCTTGGCCTTTAGTAAAGCTTTTGAGGAGACTCTGCATGATCGACTAATTGGTAAATTTAGATCACATAGGATTCAGGGTGGACTTACCAACTGAATACATAATTGGCTTTTGACAGAAGATGGTGGATCATTGTTTTTCAGACTGGAGGCCTGTGACCAGCGATTTCCAACTGGGATAGGTACTGGCTCCACTTCTGTTTGTCATTTATACAAAGGATTTGGATGACAATGTCGGAGGCATGGTTATTAAGTTTGTGGATGACGCCAAAATGGTAAAATAGACAGTGAAGAATGTGACCAGAGATTACAAAGAGATCTTGATCAATTGGGTCAATGGGCTGAGGAGTGGCAGATGGAGTTTAATTTGGATAAATGTGAGGTATTGCATTGTGGTAATACAAACAAGGTCAGGAGTTAACGGTAGGCCCTGGGTAGTATGGGAGAGCAGAGAGAGACCTAAGGGTTCAGGGACATACTTCTTTGAAGTTTGCATCCCAGTTAGACAGGATAGTTAAGAAGGTGTTTAGCATGCTTGCATTCATTGCTCAGGCCTTTGAGTATAGGAATTCTGACATTGTATTGAACTTGAACAGGACAGTGATGAGGCCTCTTCTGGATTAATATGTGCAATTCTCATCGCCCTGTTATACGAAGGATATTATTAAACTGGAGAGGGTTCAGTAAAGATTTACCGAGATGTTGTCAGGAATGGAGTGTTTGACGTATAGACATGGGCTGTTGCATTGGAGTGTGAGGGGTGACCTTATTGATGTTAAACAATCATGTGGGGCACAGATAAGATGAACGATAAGGGAGTTCAAACCTGGTGGTATACTTTTAAGGTGAGAAGAGAAAGATTGAAAAAGGACATAAGGGGCAATGTTTTTACAATTTTGGATGTGGAATGCACTACGAGAGGAAATCGTGGATGTAGGCACAGTAACAATGTTTAAAATACATTAGGATAAGTTCATGAATAGGAACAGTTTGGAGGGATATGGGCCCAGGGCAGGTAGGTGGAAACAGTTTACTTTTGGAACATGGTCGGAGTGGCCTGGTTGGTCCAAAGGGTCTGTCTCCGTGTTGTTTGACTCGACAACTCCATGACATTATGGTACGCAGTCAAAACACACGTTCGTCTCTGCACACGCTCACTTTGCCCTCCAGCTCATGGGATGGGACACAGCACGGGTAAGGGTAGTGTTGATGGATGGAGATACCGAGGGGCTTTTATATAGAGTGTATGTATAATCGAGGAACTACAGAGGGATAGATCAAGATTGATGAAGCCGTACAAGGGAGGGCAATTAGACAGAGGCCATGGAGGGGGGCAGGGACTAAATTTGTGGTGGGGGGGCGGGTTTGTCCAACATTGAATGGGGTGGTGCAGATTCCATCTCAGGATTGAACAACAGAACCAGGGAAGTAAAGAAGGAAAGAGAGAGAAAAATGAGAGAAGAAGAAAAAGCAAGAGAATGGGAACGAACACAGATAAAGGTGGGAAGAAGAGATAAATACAAAAGAAGAGGCTGTCAGTACGAGAGAGAGAGGGAGAGAGAGAGAAATGTTGAGAGGGAGAGAGAGATGTAATGTGATACAGACAGAGGGTGAGAGACAGAGGCAGAGAGACAGAGAGAGAAAAGAGGAAAAATCAGACCGATATAAGCACGTGCTAAGGAAAGATGTGGTGAGATTTAACAATTGATATTCACCATTCCTGTTGGTCTCAGCTCGCGCGATGGTCTCTCACACTCTTTCTCTCCCATTCAGGACAGACTCTGCTCCAGGGGCTCGCTCTTGAGATTCAACCATTCCCCACACTCTCACACACACAGACAGACAGAAACCCTGCTCACAGATACTCACCCCCTGCTCTGTGCACGCAGTGAAAGCTGAGTAGGTTAGGATAGTTTTCTTTAGAAAAAAGGAGATTGAGAGGAGACGTATAAGGTCTACAAAGTTATGAAGGGTATAGACAGGGTAGACAGAGATAAGCTTTTTCCCAGAGTGAAGGATTCAATAATGAGAATTCATGCCTTCAAGTTGAGAGGTGAAAAGTTAAATGGGGATACACGCAGCAAGGACTTCACACAGAGAGTGGTGGGTGTCTGGAACACGTTGCCAGCAGAGGTAGTAGAGGCAGGCACAGCAGTTCCATTGAAGATGCGTCTGGACAGATGCATGAGCAGGTGGGGAGCAGAGGGAGACGGATGCTTAGGAAATGTGCGACTGGTTTAGACAGAGGCTTTGGATTGACTCAGGCTTGGTGGGCCGAAGCGCCTGTTCCTGGGCAGTAAATGTTTTTGTTCTTTGTTCTTTGAAGGGAATATGGCTGCCAGAACCTGTTTGAAATATTCCAAAGTCTCTCACTGAAAGCACACTCTCTGCCCAAGTCCCAGCTCATCCACTCAGCTCCCAGCTACCTCAAGCCAGGGCATACCTCCCTCAGGGATGGAGCATAGCCAGAGGCATCTCAGTGGGATTAGAGGGGAGTGAGGGAATGAGGAGATGTGAGAGAATGCAGCAGGTAGACAGTTTCATCCAGTCTGCCTTTGTCTACTCCTACTTTGCATTTTATTGTCTTGGAATTTAAAAGAATATATATTTTCAAACTGATCAAATTCCTTTTGTCTTTGTGGTTTCCTTTTGATCAATATCACAAATCTCAACTTACAATTGTCAGGAATCTAACCCAAGTCACCTGTTTGGAAGACAGCTGCACTAACCATGACCGCACCATCACCGCACACCTTAACACAACACAGTCCCCAAACATAGTTAAAAAGACTTTGATCATGAAAAATCAAACAGAGTTCATGTTGATTCACTGAAATTGATATTCGGCCAGGTGACGATAGCTTATATGGAGAGGTAGATTTGAAGGAGCATCTGAAATCGGAGAGGGAGCTGGGTCATTGGGTGGGTGGAGAGAGGGAGTCCAGAAATCCTTCTGGTTGGGCTTGGATTCCTCCGGCAGCGCATCAGCTGGTTCATGGAGAGGAGCAAAAAAAGAAACGTGATGACGTCAGAGAATTGGTTCAGTCCAGACTACCTTCGCCTTCTCTTGCTTTGCATTTTATTCTTTTAGAATGCAAGCCACATGTATTCACAAACTGACCCAATTCCTTTGCTCTTTGGATTTACTGTTCATCAATGAGAAAATCTAAAAGTGCAATTGCCAGGAACCAACATGAGGAATTGAATGGAAACAAAGTAAATTATTGTTCAAAATAAAGGTGCAAATAAAGACACAGAATCGTTGCAATATTTTATTTCCTTTTTCAATAGGAAACTTCTCGTTTTGTGAAAAAATTGTTCAGATGTGTGGGTCAGAGAATTCAGTGAGGAAGAGTGGACAGGAGCCTGTCGTTGCATTTCCCTCTCTGGCCTGCAGTGAACGATTACACCTTCCTCCACATCATTTATGTTTCTACCCACTTCACTCACTGAGAACGGATAACTTGGGATGAATGTTGCTTTTGTGTATATTTGTTTTGTTTTTATTGTCCCACTTCCTACTAATTGTTGCTGATTACTAACAGCACTTTCCACTGCCTTTACACCTCCAGTCTCTTTCATTTTGCTCCTCAGATGGAGTCATTCCTTGCCCGTTAGGAAAGGAGTGTTATCATATTGCTGCTCCTCCTTCTCCTTTCGGTCCATTCCACACGTGGACTCCTCGTTCCATTCTCTGTTGCACCTAATGTTGGCTCGCAGTTACTTGGATTGATTCACCAATTGAATTATTGTTCTAACTGGATATGTCATGGCATACTTTAACTGGGCTCTGAAAGGTTTCTGTGTCACCACAAAAATAAGGGCATTTGTGCAGCAACTTAAGTTCCTCAGCATATATCCAATCTGACCAAAGAGACGATAAGAAGCATAATCCAAGGAATAAGCAGCATTAAAGAAATATAAAATATGCAACAACCAGAGAAGTATGAAGCTGGCAGATATGGCAAAGAGTAAAATCACAGACTTCTTCCTGCTCTCTACCTCTGGATCATTCTCTGTTTTTCTTTCACCTCTGAGTTCTTTCCGCAACTTAATGGCCTCAAAGATATGTCTGGCAGTCAGAATGTTGACAAAAAGAATAAAGATGAATGGGAACATTGGTGTTAACAAAGTCTGAAAATATTTAAAACCTATCCACCGACGGTCATTAGAATAACCATACCTGATATAACAGTACCATGGAACATTGTTGATAATCTTTCCAGGGTAATACACAAAGGAGTTGGGAATGTTCTTTAAACAAAAGAAGATGCAGATTGTTGCTAGAACCCTGGTTGCAGTTTTCCCTGTGCAATACTTAGTTTTCATCTCATGAAAACAAATGGCAACAAATCGATCAAAGCAAAAAGCAATGGTGAACCACGCAGAACAATCAATGGTCAAGCGGTTGAGGGCATAGATAGCACAACAAACAGGAGTGATTTGCAGGAAACACTGTGGACAATAATATTTTCGAAATTGGTGAAGGATGATATAAAAAACAATGAACAGTAGATCTGACATTGTCATGGCCACCAGGTAGCGAGTGCTGCACACAGAAAGACCACATTTGCCCCGAGCTAAGATTACAATCACCACGAGACTAACTGTAAGAGACAGGAAAAAAAATAGATTTGAAGTCACTAATGAAACATTCTCTGTGCGTGAGCCCAGACTGTAAGTAATGACACAAAGATAATTGTTGTTCCATGTTATATGATGTTCAAAGAATCTCTCTCAATGAATCATTTGCTCTTTTAAAGGACATAGGGAAGAACATGAGCGGCAGATTACTCACAGAAACACGGTCATACACTCAGGATGTTTTTGGGTCAGCAGCAGTCGATTTCGCCTGCTCCTCAGATGCAATCTTGCCTGCTGTGCCTTTCCCAGCACATCGCCCTATCAGCAGTCCCCATTATTTCCTAATTCCTAATGACCTGCTGAACCCACCCATTACCCTGTTGTATCTGAGCTCCCATTTGGATCAAGCTGCCTGAACAAGATCCACCAACACAATCCCTTTCTATCAAGGAATGGGAAACATCAGGTGTCACTGCGAGGTGGGTTGTTACAAAACCCATCTGACCGATAGCAGGCTGTGAACTACCACAGAGAGAGGGCGGTTTTCCGAAAACCTTTCTAGACCGGCCAGGGGCGGTGCTCAGCCAAAGTCCATCAATATGGCCTCAGTGTAAACCCATTCTTCACAGTATAGGGAAATACACAATGCTGCACATTACTGAGAGCCTCCGAACTGACAAACTATTCACTTTAAACTCAGTCAGTGAGGACACTAATGTCTGACATCAGGATTTGCCTTGCTAAATGGAAATATAATAATTTATCAGTTATCTGTAGAAATAAGGATGGTTCAATGCAGTGGTTTATATAAGTTGTTCCAAAGCTTACCAGGAACACCAACAGCAACAAGGATGGTCTCGTACACTGTCCCGATCCTTTCCCTGAGAAGATGCATTTCGTTTTTTATGACACAACCTTTCCCTTCCTGCTGCTGGCAATCTGTTGGAATTAGAGTATTCTCTCAGAGATGGAGTTGAGAGAATTTATTTTATATTTTGTGGTATCTCCACTGGGAAACCGTGATTATATCTTCAAATTTTTAACGCATTTTGAACAAACAAGTTACTACAGCAGGTCTATTTTAATGATGATAGCATTGAGAATAACAGCTATATTTGAATATCCCAAAGGCTGGATTGACCGGATCCTGTTAAGTCTCAAACATTCATGTTTTCAACTAACAATATTTGAAATATTTCACTAACTATCAATCCTATCAATATCTAAATACCTTTTCATATTCTTTTCGGTGATGATCTTCGTTCTGCTGAGGTTATTCAGTCATTCAATGCCTCATGCTGTTGAGGTTTTTGAGAGCTGTTCTCCTGCACACTGTTATCCCACAGCTTTCCTTGTTAATACAACTGATTTGGGAAATTCTTTCTGTGAATGAGCACTCTAATGCAGAACCTGAAGCTGATATTGACCACACCAACAGCTGGAACTTCCACTCGGTCACATTTTCTCAAAACAAAGACAAAAGTAATCAGATCCTTCGGTTCAAAACCATAGAATGATGACATCATACAGGATAGAGATGGCCCTTCACTCCGTCGAGTTTTTATCTCTAAACTCACACTCAAAGCTACTCAGGGCTGGACAATGGGAAGCATTCAAACATGAGATAATCAGAGTCCAGAGTCCGTATGTTCCTGTTTGGGTGAATGGCAAGGCTGGCAGTTGCAGGGAATACTGAATGACTTGAGAAATTGAGGTTTTATTTGAGAAAAAGAAGGAAGCATATGCCAGGTATAGGCAGCAGAAATCAAGTGAATCCTGAGAAGAGTATAAATGCAGTAGGATTATATTTAAGAGGAGAATCAGGGAGGCAAAAACGGAACATGAGATAGCACTGGCAAATCGGGTTAAGGAGAATCCAAACAGATTCAATAAATACATTCAGGATGAAAGATTAACTGGGGAGAGAACAGTGCCTCTCAAAGTTCAGCAAGGCAGCCTATATGTGGAAGCACAGGAGAATGGGAGATACTAAACAAATATTTTGCATCAGTGTTTACTGTGGAGAAGGTCATGTAAGATATAGAATGTGGGGAAAGAGATGGCGACATCTTAAAAAATGTTCATGTTACAGTGGACATCTCAAAATGCATAAAGATAGATAAATCACAGGACCTGATCAGGTGTACCCCAGATATCAGTGAGAAGCAAGTAAAGTGATTGCTGAGCCTCTTGCTGAGATATTTGTATCATCGATAGTCACAGATGAGGTGCTGGAAGGCTGAATGTTGGCCAACAGGGTGCCACTATTTAAGAAAGGTGGTAAGGAAAAGCCAGGGATCGATAGACCAGTGAGCCTGATTGATGGTGGAAAAGTCGCTGGAGGTAATCCTAAGGGATAGGGTTTACATATATTTGGAAAGGCAAGGACTGTATAGGGATAGTCGGCATGAGTCTGTGCGTGTGAAGAGGATTGATGAGGGCAGAGCAGTGGCTGTGATCTACATGAACTACAGTAAGGCATTCAACAAGGGTCTTCACGGTGGACTGGTCAGCAAGATTAGAGATCATGGAATGTAGGGAGAACTAGCTATTTGGATGCAGAACTGGCTCAAAGATAGAAGACAGAGATTGTTGATGGAGGGTTGCTTTACAGACTGTGATCCATGGTGTGCCACAAGGATCTTTGTTGAGTCCATTGCTTTTCATCATGTTACAGTGGACGTCTCAAAATGCATACATAGATAAATCCCAGGACCTGACTAGTTCTTTGGATTGTGGCATGTTCTCATTCCGTTGTCTTTCACTAAGGCATCTGTTGATGAAATTGCGGGGGTATCTGTTTTTGGCGAATATATTGTAGAGGTGTTCTTCTTCCTCTTTTTGCAGGTCACGTGTGCTGCAGTGTGTTGTGGCCCTTTTGACTAGTGTCTTGATGGAAATTCTTTTGTGTGTGTTGTGGTGGTTGCTTTCATAGTTCAGGACTTGGTCAGTGTGTGTGGCTTTCCTGTATACCTTTGTGGTGAATTCTCCATTCAGTGTTCTCTGTACCATCACGCCAAGGAATGGGAGTTGGTTGCCCTTTTCTTCTTCTCTAGTGAATCAGATTCCTGTGAGTGTGGCGTTGATGATCCTGTGTGCGTTCTCTATTTCTGTGTTTTTAATGATTGCAAAGGTGTCATCCACATATCTGACCCAGAGTTTGGGTTGAATTTGCGGTAAAACTGTTTGTTCTAATCTTTGCATGACAGCTTCTGCTATGAGTCTGGAGATGGATTAGCCCATGGGGGTGCTGTTGATTTGTTCATATGCTTGGTTGTTGAATGTGAAGTGTGTTCTGTGGCACATTTCCAGTAGTTTGAGTATGCAGCCTTTGTTGATAGGTTCACTGTCTTGTTGTCTGATCTGTATGTCCAGCAGGTTGGCTATTGTTTCTCTGGCTAGAGTTTTGTCGATAGAGGTGAACATTGATATCCCTTCTTGATATCGTTGATTGATATCCCTTCTTCTTTGACGGAGTCATCAGTGAACTTGCAGCTGGTGTTGTTTGGAATTTGGCAACACAGCTGTGGGTTTACAGGGAGTGCAGTAAGGGGCTGAGGAAACAGCCGTCTGTGTACAGGGATAAAGTAGGGGGCCGAGGACAGTGAGTGTACAGGGAGTACTGCAGGGGTCTGAGGACACAGCTGTAGATACACAGGGAGTACAGTAGGGAGCTGAGTACACAACCGTGGGTATACAGAGAGTATGGTAAGGGGCAGAGGGCACAGCCATGTGTGTACAGGGAGTAGAGTAGGGCCTGAGGACACAGCCGTGCATGTACATGGGGTATAGTAGGGGGTTGACGTCACAACCATGTTTGCACATGGAATACAGTAGTTTCTAAGGGCACTGCAGTGGGTGTACCGGGACTACAGTCAGGAGGTGAGTACACAGCCGTACGTGTAGAGGGAGTACAGGAGGGGACAGTTGACACAGCCGTGGGTGAACAGGGAGTACAGTAGGGGGCTGAGGGCACAGCCGTCGGTGTACAGGGAGTACAGTAGGTGGTTGAGGACACAGCTTTGGGTGTACAGGGAGTACAGTAGGGGGCTGAGGGTACAGCTGTGGGTGTACAGGGAGTAGAATAGGAGCAATGGTGCACTGTTGACACAGCTGTTGTTGTGCAGGGAGGACAGTAGGAGGCTGAGGGCACAGCCGTAGGTATACGGGGATTACAGCAGGGAGCTGAGAACGCATCCTCCAGGTGTTTCAGTGTTGAGTGCTATTGTAGTGGTGGTCCAGATACCTATCTTCACTGACTGCAGTCTGTGGGTAAGAAACCTAGGGATCCAGTTGCAGAGGGCGGTGCCAAGATCAAGGTGAGGGAGTTCTGAGAGCATTCAGGAGTGGAAAATGATGTTGCAGGTGGAGCTGTAGTCCATAAGCAAGTGTCTGGTGTAGGCTCATGATGTTGTCCAGATGTCCCAGAGATGAGTGCAGGGCTTGAGATATAGCATTTGCTGGCGAACCATTATATCAGTCGGCAAATTACTGGGGATCAGGTCAGGCTGGGAGACTGGAGGTCTTGTGGGCCATAACCAGCTTCTCAAAGCACTTCATGTTTATTGAGGTTAGAGCCACTGTGCAGAACTATTTAAGGCACGTTGCATGTGCTTTCTCACTTACAAGGATGATGATGGTCTTCTTGAAGCAGGTTGGGACTTTAGTTTGTAGGAGAGAGAGGCTGAAGATGTCTGTGAATATCGCTGCCAGGTGCTCCTCACAGGATCTGAGTGGTCTGCCGCTAACAACGTCCAGGCCAGTCGCTTTCCTTGAGTTGACTCCCAGGAAGACTGATCATGTCTGCAGCTATGACAGCGGGCACAGGTACATCCGAGGTTGTCGGGGCAGGTTTTATCCTGTTAGTCACACCGTCATTCATTAGAGACATCCCCTTCCTCATCTCCATCCATCGCCATCAACACACAGTGACGTTAGTTGGTGTGAGGACCGCATAGTTCGTGTTGAAACGGAATGACATTAGTAGACTGGGATTGTGCGCCATCAAGTCCTGTGTCACCATAATGGGGTAAATTCACAACAAAACAGTGGGCAGGGTGTGCTCCTACTGAGCGTCGGTGATGCAGGGAGTGATGATTTAACAGGTATAATACCAGTCAGCCACTGCTTTTACCTGACTGGAGTCAAGCAACTTGGGTGTTGTGCCTTGTAAATGGTGGACTGTCCTTCGGGAGTCAGGAAATGCCATTTACATGAACCAACAGAATGAAGGACCTGAGGACATTTTTGTTACGTTTGCAGATGTAAAAGTGATGTTTGGATGGCAGATGATATTGAGGAAGTGGGCAATCTGCTGAATGACTTGAATAGTTTACGATTGTGAGAACACAATGGCTGATGGAATTCAAAATGGGAACGTGTGAGATTATGCCTTTTAGTAGGCGTAATAGAGGCAGACACTATGTTCCAGTAGGATCCATTATATGTGAAACACAAAAGGATTTTGAAGCACTCTTCCTTTCTTATGATAATTGTGCAGGTTCAATTGGCAGCTAGGAAAGCAAATGCAATGTTAGCAATCATTTCAAGGGAGCGAGAATACAAGAGAAGAGGCATCCTGCTGAGAATGTAACGGGCAATGCTCAGACGGCATTGATTTTGGGAGCTGTTCTGGGCACTATCTCTGGGGAAAGATCTGCTGCTGTTGGAGGTGATGCATCTTGGGAATGACGGCTTGGTATATGAGCAGCCGTTGAGGACTCTGTGTCTGTACTGGATGGAATTTCGAAGGATGCGGGACCATCCGAGCGAAACTGATCGATTACTCCAAAGATTGCTGCGGTGTGTGTAGAAGATATTTCCACTAGTCATAGAGGCTATGAAAAAATGGCACAGTTTCAGAGTGAAGGGATGGGCTGAATAGACTAACTCTGTTGCTATATCCCATGCCCTTATGGTAACAGAGTCAGTTATTCAGTGGAGAATTGTAAGTTTCTGACCTGCTCTTGTAACCCTTGTATTTGTATGTTGATTTGACTTCACATTCTGGTCAATGGCAACCCCTCTGATGTGGACAGTGGGAGGATTCAGTGTAGGCCAGTAGCGCAGTAATATATTAAATATAAGCTCCTATCTGTGTGTCTCATCTGGTGGGAGTACATTGACTCTACGATGATTGTCACTTTCAGTCTGGTATTTTTGCAGGATTGATTCTGTTATGCCAGTATTGCTTAATTTAATAAAACAGGTGCAATTTATCACAGAACTCAGCAACAATGAGTCTTAGAATAGCGAACACCCTTCTAATAACAGAAAAATCTAAAATAAACTGCATTGTGTCTAGCAGATAGTACAAATGCTGCTACTAAGCGACGGTGGTGGAGGGAGTGAATGTTTGTGGATGTGGTGCCAATCAAATGGGCTGCTTTGTCTAGGATGGTGTCAAGCTTCTTTCGTATAGTTTGGGCTGCACTCAATCAGGCAAGTGGGAAGTATTCCATCTCATTCATGACTTGTGCCTTGATTATGTTGGACAGGCTTTGGGAAGTCAGGAGGTGAGTTACACGTGCAGTATTCCTCGCCTCTGATCTGCTCTTATATTTATATGGCGAGTCCAGTGAGTTTCTCTTCAATGGTAACCGCCAGGATATTGACAGCGGGGAATTTAGTGATGACAATGCTGCTGAATACCAAGTTGTTATATTGTTTCTGATTAGTGAAGGTCATTGTCTGACATTTGTGTGGTGCGAATGTTACTTGCCATTTGTCAAGCCAAGCCTGGATATTGTCCAGATCTTGTTCCATTTGGACATGGACTGCTTCAGTATCTGAGCATTTGAGGATGGTGCTGAACATTGTGCAGTCATTGTCAAATGACCCCACTTCTGACCTTATGTTGGAAGGAAGGCCATTGATGAAGCAGCTGAAGATGTTTGGACCTGGGACACTGCCTGAGGTACGACTGCAGAGATATTCTGGAGCTGAGATGACTGACCTCCTACAACCATGACCATCTTCCTGTCTGTTTGGAATGACTCTAATAATGGAGTGTTTGCTCACGATACCCTTTTTGCTCGAGTTCCTTGATGTCACATTTGAAAGAATGCAGCCTTGATGTCAAGTGCTGGAATTCTGTTCCTTTTTCTATGTTTGAACAAAGGCTGTGATGAGGTCAGGAGCTGAGTGTCCCTGGAGCAGCACAAACTGGGCGTCACTGAGCATGTTATTGTTGATCAGGTGCTTCTTGATAGCACTGTTGATTACACCTTCCATCACTTTACTGGTGATGGAGAGTAGACTGATGAAGCTGCATTAGGCCAGGTTGGATTTGTCCTGCGTTTTATGTACAGAACACACTTAAGTAGTTTTTCTGCATTGTCGTTTCGTAACCATACTGGAACAGCTTTACTAAGGAGGCGTGAAGTTCTGGAACACAAGTCATCAGGACTATTGCCAGCATGCTATCAGGCCCATAGCCTTTCCTGTATCCAGTGCCTTCAACTGTTTCTTGATATCAGTTAATCGAATTGGCTGAAGACAGCTATCTTTAATGATGGGGACCACAGGAAGATGCTGAAATGGATCATCCATTCGCAACTTCTGACTAAAGATTGCTGTGAAAGCTTCAGCCTTTTCTTTTGCACTGATTTGCTGGGCTCTTCCATCATTAAAGATAGGGATTTTTGAGGAGCGTCCTACTCTGGTGAATAGTTTTATCATCTACCACCATTCATGATCGGATTAGCAGGACTACAGAGCTTAAATCTGATGTGTTGTTTTTGGGATCGCTTAGCTCCGTATCTCCCTTGCTGTTTCTGCTGTTTGGCATGCAAGTTGTTCTGTTTGGTGGCTTCAGCGGATTAAACTTGTATCTTTATGTATGCCTGGTGCTGCTCCTGGCTTTCCATCCTGCTCACTCTATTGTCCCAGAGTTGGTCCTCTGGCTTGATTGTAATGGTTGAGTTATATGCTGGGCCATGGCATTACAGATTGTGCTGTAGTATACTTTTGCTCCTATTGATGGACCACATTGTCTTATGGATGCTCAGTCTTGAGTCGCTAGATCTGTTGGAAGTCTGTGCCATTTAGCATGGTGATAGTGCCACACAACACAATAGAGCTTATTCTCAATGTCACCGTGAGATTTGTCTCCACAATGGCAGTGCGGTTGTCACGTTTACCAATACTATCATGGGTTTCTCATGTTGACTTTTCCACTGCTCAAGTCGACAGCTGGTGGTCCATTCGGCTTAATTTCTGGGAGATTTTGTAGCGATTGGTACAACTGAATGTCACGCTCGACCATTTCAGAAGACCTTTGAGAGGCTATCGCATTGCTTTGGGTCTGGAGTCACATGTCGGCCAGACCATGTGAGGATGGAATATTACTTCATTGAAGGAATTGAGTGAACCACTTTTTTCTGACAATCAGCATAATTTCCTTCTCATCAGTATATTCTTAGTTCCAGCGATTTTAAAAAATGAATTGAATGTCCACCATCTGCAGTGGCGGGATTCGAACCTGGCTTCGCAAAACAGGAGCTGATTGTTTGGATTGATAATCTAGCGATAATACCATAAGGCCTACTTGGAATCAAAATGCTGCACTCAGCTGTCATTTCTTGTGTTGCCCTATTTTTCATTCATTGCTTATATTAATTTGGAATCTCATCCTTCAGTAAATCCTGATTGAAATACACCATCATGTACGTCCTCCTGACTACTCGAATTTTATTTAGTCTGTTTTGTTTGAACAGACATTTCAAGGCAGCTGCACATCAGATAAGAACAGGAAGAGATAATGGGTAATTGTGCACTGTACTTGTCACTGGACCAGCTTCAGGCACGTGAAGCTTTTGTTGTGTGTCAAAGAACTTTGCAATTATTATAGCAGAGATGGAGGCCAGTCAGCCCATCATGTGATCACAAGCTCTCCAACTGCACAACTGGAGATAGAGAGAGTGTGTGGAGGTAGATTGTGTGAGAGAGAGATAAACAGAGGGAAAGAAAGTGAAGGGAAATAAACTGAGATAGGCTAGAAACGGAAGTGACTGACTGAGTGGGAGAGGAAAAGGTGTTAGATGACGACGAAGTTCGATAGATCAGAAGACAGCATCAGGTTAGATGGATATGGATAGACAGAAATTGGAAGCTTTATGTAGAAATTCCTCTGGACTGCAAACCCTTTGTCTGGGTGCCATACCCTCTGATCTCTACGGTGATATTGGCTGTCACCCCAGATAACTTACTTCCGATAATATCATATAGCTCGGTTACTGACAGCTAGACAGAACCCAAAAGACCAATGGATTAGCTCCATGCAGAAGATGGATACTTAAAAATAGGCTATGCCAAGAGCAGCAAGAAATGATAGTTCCCCCACTCCCCAACCCCCGAGATACTGTGTAAGAAACTGGGCGAGAGAATCTGAGTGAGGGGGATTACTGACAGAGGGGAAATCAGCACTTCAGCTGTGGGTCAAATAATGATTGATAAACTTTGCACTCCACTTCCCTAGTTTTGCAATCCATATTTCAATTTACATAGTTGAATATCAGGAGTGCATTTTAACAATCTTATCTCTTTGTACTTTGCATATTTTGGTCTGTACAGAAAATCGTTTTTTACCTGTGTTATATATTGCAAAAACGCATTTCATTAATATTGTCTCTGCGAATTCCTCATTGTAGATGTATCCTCAAATCTGTTCTTCCAATGCGTTATAAGGAGTGACTTTCCAATACTGGTGACTGGGGAACATAACTGACCTTCCTCCTAGTCCGAACAGCCATGCCCCCAGACCTCTCTATTTTGTGTCTTTTCCCCAACGTTATAATCACAATGCAATTGAATGCAGTAAATGGTACTTCATTATAGTTCCTTAACATCAATAACATCAAGAGCTTGACCCACTTGTGCCTCTCTGATCCTGAAATAACAATCTGAATTGTGTTTGTCACGTACAATTCTCTGTTAACATATGCATGCCATGTGTTTGTTATAAGCCCATGTTGTCTTACGCGCATTTTGCCATCAGATCATGGATGATAGATGTTCTCTCAACGTTATAGTGATTTTGCACGGTTCAGATGAAGGCAATCCCATCGGAACAGTTCCCTCCTTGCCCAGTATTTGTGTCAAAGTCCCATGATTGAAACCCATTTCTCTCACAGCAATCTTTGAGCCACACATTTACTTGCTGATATTGTGCAGGTTCATGGCTCAGGCTATAATCCAGAGATTATTTCTTCTTTGGCTCGGCTTTCTAATTTACCTCCTAGCTTTTCATATCCCTTAGCAGAACCTCTGCCCTAGTTTTATCTCTGTCGTTTGGTACCTATAGAGACCACGACGACTGGATCTTTATCCTCCCACTGCAAGTTCCTCTGCAGCCCTGAGGAGATATCCCACACCTGAACACCAGTTAGGTAACACAACCTTCAGGATTCTCAATCCCAGTCATACAAAACAGTGTCTTTGCCTCTAACTATACTATCCCCAATTACAACAACTTCTCTCTTTTCTTCCCCTCCTTGAAATGTTCCCAAAACTCAGTGAAATGGCCAATCAGCTCATCCTTCCTGCAGTCCCCATTCCCATCCAAAGAGGGAACAAGACGTGTACCTGTTAGACACAGAAAGGGGCTGGAGCTCCTGCAACTCTACTTCCTGGATCCCTCTATCTGCCTCACTCATAGGCACAAACCTCCCTGTCCCTGACCACAGTTGAGTTAGTTGATCTAAGGAGTGTAGCTGTCTCCTAAAACACAGCGTCCAGGTAACACTCTCCCTCCCTGTAGAGTTGCAATGTTTGAAACACATACTCCAAATCACCGACTGTAATCCAGAGTTCTTCCAGCATACAGGATTTACTGCAGACATTGTCACTGTGAATCATATTGTGGCCCACCAGCTCCCACATCGTGGAGAAACAACAAATACAGCTGGTTTGCTGTAAAAACGGCCATGGGGATCGGCTTGTCCTGGGTGATTAGGAGACTTGCCCGGCCACTTGTTTGATTGCAGTGTCCCTGGTTTCCCACTCCATTTCTCTCAGTCCTTCAGCATGCAGCCTTTCCTTGTGCTACCCCTGGCACTCCCCTCACCCCATCGCTTCGCACTAGATGGTCCCGACGCAGGGTTGTGCGCACAAAGACCTTGGCGCTGTCTGACCCCCTAGGGATGCTGGGTAAAGATCCTGTCATTGAATGGAACAGAAGAGCAAAATTCCAATTGAACAGCAAAGCGGAATGAATAGGCTGAATGGCATTCATCTGCTTTGACACTTTCTGGTCTTTGGGACTGACTTCTATTTATCCTCGTCCATCTCCAAATAGATATTCCATATGTATACCTTGTCAAACATGTTTGGTGGAGGTGGGAGATATCAGATCCTGTGGTAATTGGACTGATCCAGGGGACTCCATGTTTCTGGCTAATGTGGTCAGAAATACGTTTTTATTAACAAGTCTATCCATTTTTAAAGAAAATGTCTTGCTAGAGTGGAGCTGAAAGAATATTTGAATTTTGGAGAGACTAGACCATGCCACGTGTTAGTGATGGTAGAAATAGAAAGGTTGTACAGTTTAATACATGGCTAAAGATCTGGTAGAGGTGGCAGCTCTTCCGATATGTGGATCAGTGGGTTTCCCGGGTCAGTAAGATATGCACAAGAAGGTCGGGATGGTCCTGAACGTGCAGCAATCTCCTATACATAGGTCATTGGGATTCCCAACTCAATAGAATATACACAACAAGGACGGGATAGACCTGAACTGGTTCATCGCCTGGAAGACAGGTTTGCTATTGTTCCTCAGGAGGGTTTAAATAGTGTGGCAGGTGGGGAAGAGGGGGGCGGGGGGGATCCAAAGCAGTAGGTCTACAAGTACAGTGACTGTGGAGGAGTTGGGATTAATCCCAGTCCAGCTAAGACCAACAACTAACAGGCAGAGTGTTCTGAACACAATGGGCCTGGCAGTCTGAAGTGTGCTGATTTTAATATTAGGAGTCTGACAGGTAAAACAAATAAACTTGGAGCTTGGGGGAGTATATATTACTGCAATGTTAATATTACAGAGATTTGGTTGAGAGAGGGAGAAGAGAGCAGTCAATCCAAAGGGTCCGGAGAGAGAATTTGTAGTGAGCGGCTGTAAATAGTTGTTAGAAGTAAAATAATTATTCAGCAGTTTACTGGAATTATGCAGTGTGCATGATGTAATTCACAAATTGAAGGGACAAGTGAGGAAACTGGAATTGACTGTTCATAATATTTCCTGCTTTACTGTAAGTCTTTTGTAATATATTGTCACCAGTGAATGGAAGAGGAGAATTTTCATCAGGGAATCTCAAACCAAATATCAGGTCAGGATCTGAGGGAGTTGGGCTGAACTGTGTTAATTTCAGTGCAAGGATTATTGTGGGGAAGGCAAATGAACGTACAGCCTGAATCAGTACATGGTACTATGATGTTGTGGCAATTACAGGGATTAGTTGAGAGAGGGACAGGAGTGGCTGCTCAACATTTCAGGGTTACATTGTTTTTGTTCAGAGAGAGAGGAAGGTAAAAGAGGTGGAGGAGTTGCATTATTAATCAGGGAGAATGTTAGATCTGCACTCAGAGAGGGCATACTGGAGGGTTCATCCACTGAGGCAACATGAATACAGCTCAAAAGTTAGTTGAATGCAAACTCTGTGTTAGTATTATACTGCGGTTCATCCAATAACCACGGGGAGATTGAGGAACAAATACATAAGCTGATTATGGAAAGGTGTCTTGAAAACAGAGTTGTCATCGTGAGAAACTTTAAAATCACCAGTATTGACTGGGACTCCCTTATATTAAGAGACTTGGATGGGGCACAATTTGTTTGATGCATCCAGGAGGGTTCTTGCAAAAGTATATAGATTGTCCACTAGAGGAGCGACCATACCTGACCTCATATTGGCGAATGAGCCTGGCCAGGTGACTGACCTTTCATGGGAGACCACTTTGGAAGCAGTGATCACAACTCCTTCACATTTAAGATAGATATGAACATGGATAAGTCCCGACCTTGTGAGAAGCAACTGAATTGGGGAAAGGATAAATTACATCAGTATCAGGCAGAGGCTAGTGAGTGTTACTTGGAAGGAGTAGTTATCACGCAAATCCACATTTGACATATGGAAACGGTTCATTAAATCCTGATTAATACAATATCGCTTGGTGAACATCCTCCCGACTGCACCAATTTCAATCTATTTTGTTTGAACAGGTATTTCAATGCCGCTGTATACCAGAGAACAGGAAGAGATAATGAATGATTGTGCACTGTGTCCTTCACTGAACCAGCTTGTCTCTCCAGGCTTCCAAGGTATTTCGTGTGGGTCAGAGAACTTCAGAATTAACACAGCACAGAAGGAATCCATTCATGCCACCATGTGTCCACGAGCTCTCCAACTGCACAATGTAAAAGCAGAGAGAGTTATTAGAGATAGACTGAGAGAGAGCGAGAGAGAGAGAGAAAGAAAACAGATGAAGTAATTGAAGAGAAATAAAAAAGAGCAGTGAGACGACAGAGCAACAGAATGAGTGAGAAAAGAAGGGATGTTAGACGGGACTGAAAGTAGATAGATCAGCGGACAGCATGAGTAAAAATAGACAAAATATGGAAATTTTATTTCGAACTTCCCCTGGATTGCAAGCCCTTTGTCTGGTACCATACCCTGTGAGCACTATGCTGATACTGGCTGTCATCCCAGATCATTTATCTGCAATAATATCACAGAGCTGGTTGGCTAACAGTTAAACAGAATACAAGATACGAATAGATTATTTCCAGGAAGAAGGTGGATTGATTGAAATAGACTGTCCCAACAGCAGCCGGAACTGATTAACCCCCGAGACACTGTGAGAATCTCAGTGAGGGAACTCACTAGCATAGGGGCGATCAGCATCTCAGCTGTGGGTCAAATAATGATTGATAGATTTTACACATCACTTCCATGGTTTTGTAATCTACCTTTCAATTTAAATAGCTCAATATCGTGAATGCATTTGAAAAAACTTATCTCTTCGTACTTTTCATATTTTGGTTTGCACAGAAAATCATTTTGTCCCTCTATTTTGTGTTGTATGAACACAGTTCATTCCTGGGGAAGAAAGGATCTGTTCCAATCGAACAGTCTCCATCTGAAACATGCTGGGACCTTAGTCCTAGCGAATCGCAGAACTAGGGCTGCAGACAAGGCTTTAAAATGAATAGGAGTGGAGGGTGGGGGGGGGGGGGGGGTGGCGGGGCGGGTAAGGAATCAGTTTTGGCGTTAAACAGAAAAGCTGAAATCCGTAGAGTGTTCAGATAGGTTATTAAAATCTTCAGCACGGCAACAAATAGAAAAGGGTATCTTGAAATGATTAACAATCAAACTTCAAGCACAATGGACAAACGACTAATGATGAGAAGAGGGGTGGCTAATAGAAGACTGACGGTGTTATATCTGAAAGCGTGCAGCATAAGGAAAAGGGTGAACGCGCCTGTGGCACAGATCAAAATTAGCAGATATGGCGTGGTGGGTATCATGGAAACGTGGCTGCAAAGGATTCAATTTTGCAGCAGAATATTCCAGGATATACATCATATGGAAAAGGTCAGCAGGTTGGCAGAGAGGGTGGGGTTGCCTTATTGGGAAAAAAATGAAACTAAATCAATACTAGGAAATGAAGTAGGGTCAGATAGTGTAATGTCTGCTTGGGTAAATTTGAGGAAACACGAAGTTAAAGCAATCATAGTTTGAGTTTTGTACAGGCCTCCAAACAGTAATCAGGAGCTGGGCCAAAAGATATGCCAGGCAATAGAAATGATGTGTTGGAAAGGCAAAGTACAGTGATCATGGGGGATTTCAATGTGCGGGTGGACTGAGGAAATCAGGTTGGTAGTTGATTGAAAGAAAATTAATTCATGGAATATCTCCAAGATGGTTTTTTGTAGCAGCTTGTGTTGCAGCCCACTCGAGGACAGGCAATACTGTATCTAGTGTTGTGCAATGAGACAGATGGATAAGGGAGCTTAATGTGAAGAATCAGTGCTCATAATAAGATTGAATTTATTCTGCAATTTGAGAAGGGAGATGATAGAATTAGATGTAAAAGTACGTCAGCTGAATAAACGCAACTGCAGAGGCATAAAGGAGATGCTGGGTAGAATTGACTGGGACGGGTTGTAGCAGGAAAGGCAAGGGAACAGCAATGGAAGGGGGTTCTAGGAGTAATTCAGGAGAAAGTGCAGAAATTCATTCCGAGGTAAAGGAGGCATGGTAAAGGGAAGATGAGGCAACTATGGCTAACTAGCGAAGACAGGGATAGCATAAAAACAAAAAATAAAGCATACAATGAGGCGAAGGGCAGTGGCAAACCAGAGAGTTGGGAAGTTTACAAATACTAACAGAGGGCAACAAAAATATATAAGGAAGGAGAAGATTAAACATATGGATAAGTCAGCCAGTAATATAGATGAAGACTGTGAGCGATTCTTAAGATATATAAAGTGTAAAAGAGAAGCTAAAGTGGATATTGGGCCGCTGGAAAAATATGCCAGATCGGCAGTAGTGGGGAACAGAAAAATGATGGAGGAACTCTGTGTCCGTCTACATGGTGGAAGACGCAAGTAATTTCCCAAAAAAATGAAGAGAATGAGGGGACAGAGCTGAGTATGTTGTTCATGAACAATGAGAACGTTTTAGAAAACTGAAAGTACTGAACTTGGATAAATCACCTGGACCAGATGAACTACACGTCTGAGCCCTATACAGAGCAACGAGATCAGAATCCAGAAGTCAATACTGGGAATGACGTTGGTACGCTGGCCAGTGTACACAGACCCACCGAGTGAGGAGTTATAACATTGAAAAGGATCTGGATCTCCTTGTATACCAGTCACTGAAAGAAATATTGATGGAACAGAACTAAGTTAGGAACATAAATGGTGTGTTGAATCTCATTAAAATGGGATTTGAGTCCAGCAGTAAGGGTGTTTTACTGTAGCTGTACAGGGCCTTGGTGAGACCCCATCCCGAACATTGTGAAGTATTGTGTGCAGTTTTGGTCTCCTTAGCTCATAAAGGACAAACCTGACATTGAGGGATTGCAGTAAAGGATGATCACACTGATCACTGGGATGATAGGTTTGGTGTGAGAACAGAGTTTGGGTCGGCGATGCCTGTGTTCCATGCGGTTTAGGTAAATGAGCGGAGAACTCAGTGAAATATACAAAATAGTGGCAGGACCAGACAGTGTTGAAGCCGGGATGGTAATCCCCTTGGCTGAGCCGTCTAAAACAAGGGGCCACCGTATTAGGTACAGACAGGCGACTCTGCATTGAGATGAGAATAAATGTCTGCACTCAGAGACTGTTGAACCCGGGGATTTCTCTCCCATACAAGGTTGTGGATGTCAAGGCACTGAACATAAATAAGGATTTATAGACACTAACGTAATGGTGGGAGAGCAGGAGAATGCTGTAGGGATAGAGGATCAGCCATCATGACAGGTGAGGATTGGTAGCTGTGATCCTGTGGAAAACTGTGTTATTGAAAATCGTACAATATCAATAATGGATCCTGTTGGAAATAAACAGTGTAAGTGGGAAACAGCCAAAAACGCAACTAAAAATCAAAACAAAAATGACAGTTGTTGAACAAAAATGATATTTTAGTCTAAATAACTGTTTAACTTATATATTGTAATGATATAGTGCAGCAAATGTATCACTTTCACACTACAGTCACTGATGACAGCACTGTACATTTCACCAAGCTCTTCACCAGAAAACACGCGAGAGCTGACTGATCACGTGATGCCGATGGGGAATTCCAGTTCACCCCAAGATTCTCCCTCTGGTCTGAAGTAAAGTTCCTTCTAAATATAGACTACAATTCCCAATTTCAGGCTCAGGTTCAAGGCTTGCAGAGCAGATTGCATTCCCGTTTTAGCTGAACACACAGAGTATGCATTTTGCAGGCAGAGGATCCTAAGGCTGGGTTTTGCTGTTCAGCTGGTGCAAGGGATGGATTCGCATAACAGTGAATGAGAACTCACTTTACAAAACAAAAATCCGCAATTCAAATGATCATCTTACAGCCACATCACGTATAATAAACACGCAATATAGGAGAACGTTAATGGGGGAGCAAAGTCAAAGGACCCAAGGGACTAATGCAGTTTATATATCCTGATGGTAATTCCTTTAAGGAACATGTACGTTGTGTGGGAAAAGTACATCGATGAGAGGTTCGGCCATGAGCTAGAATGGGGGAAGTTCAAAGTGTTGAATGGCATACTCCTTTCCCGATGCTTCTGTGCAGACTGTGGGAAAGCTCTGCAAATGTTGTCACAAGCAGGCAGATGTTCAAAGACATTAAACAGGTCTGGTAGCATCTGTGGAGTGAAAGCAGAGTTAATCTTTAGGGTCCTGTGACTGTTCTTCAAAGCTCCTGGTGTCTTCAATAACTTTTTTTGTTTCAGATTTCCAGTATACACTGGACTTTGCTATATTGAAAATGCGTTCTGTGACTATTCATTTTTGATGGATCTCAATGTGTCTGGCAACAACTGCAGAGACAGAGAAACAATGTTAATGTTTCAAGCCCAGTGTAAATCTTCTTCAGACGTGTAAAGGATTGGAAAGTGAGCGTTTTAGTATCTTGGCAAAGGTGGGAAAGAGTGTTTGGACGCCCAGTGTGAAAGACAAATGGGCTTTACATTGTGGTGAAAATTTATTTTCTCTGTTGAATGCAAGATAAACACGATGCGATTTTAGGGAGCACGGGAGGGAGAGTATTCGAAAAATGGAGAACACTTTTAATGGGGTCAGGCTCTGAAGTTTTGGAATTGAATATTAATTCCTACAGACTGTAATGTACCAAAGTGTCAAGTGAGGTGTTACTTCAGTTTGAAATGTTCCACATTGGAACATTGCAGTAGCCTGCACTTTCTTAGAATCCTTACAGTGCGAAACCAGGCCCTTCGGCTCAGCAGGTCCATACTGACCCTCCAAAGAATATCAGAACCAAACCCATTCTCTATCTTATTACTATACGTTTAACCCTGACTAATGCACCCAACCTCCACATCCCTAAGCACTATGGGCAATTTTGCACGGCCAATTCACCTAACCTGTATATCTTTGAAATGTGGGAGGAAACCAGAGCACCCGGAGGAAAACAATGCAGTCTCGGGGAGAATGTGCAAACTCCACTGTGGCAGTCACTGGAGGCTGTAATCGAACCCAGGTTCCTGGAGCTGTGAAGCAGCAGTGCTAAACACTGAGCCACGGTGCCGCCCAGGACGGAGCTATTATAAGGCCACCAGACTACAGGAGCTGAAATTAGGCCATTCAGTCCATCGAGTCTGCTCCACCATTTGATCATGACTGATAGATTTTCAACCCCATTTCCCTGTTTTCTCTCCGTAATGTTTGATCTCCTTAGCAATCAAGAACTTTTAAGCCTCTGTTTTAAATATACTCAATGATCTGGATTCAAAAGTTTTGTGTGTTAAGGAATTTCACAGCTTCACCACTCTCTGGCGAAAGACGTTTCATCTTATCTCCATCTGAAAGGGACTTCCCTTTAATCTAAGCCTGTGCCCTCAGGTCCTTGTCTCTGCTGCCAGTGCAGACGTCCTCCCAATGTCCTATGTGTCCAGGCCATTCAGTATTCGGTGAGTTTCAGTCCTATCCACCCACATCCTTTAATCTCCATTGAGTATAAATCCAGAGTCCTCAAACGTTACTCATGTGTTAAGCTTTTCATTTCTGGGATCATTCACATGACCCTCATCTCAAGACACACAAATTCCAATACATCCTTCCTGAGGTATGAGGCAGAAAATACTGAAAATGTCGTCTGATCAGAGCCTTAGGAAGCCTCAGAATCATTGCCTTTGTATTCCAGTACTCCCGAGATGAATGACGACTTCGCATTAGCCTTCTTAACTACTGACTCAGACTGCAAATTTAACTTTGGCCAATCCTGGACATGGAATCCCAAGTCATTTTGCACTTCAGATTTCTGAATTTTCTTCACATTTGGCAAATAATCCATGCCTGTATTCTTCATTCCAAAGTGTATGACCTCACACTCTCCTACATTGCATTTCCTCTTCCACGCCTTTTCCCATTCTCCTGAACTGCCGAAAACTTTCTACAGGCTCCCTGCCTCCTGAATACTACATGCACCTCCAACTATCTTCGCATCATCTGCAAATGTAGCCAGAATGCTCTCAGTTCTGCCATCCAGACCATTCAACTACAAAGTGAAACATTGTGGTCTCAGCACTGCCAGTTGTGGAACAATACTAGTCACCAGCTGCCATCCTGAGATGGACTATTTTATCCCCATTCTGCCTCGTTCCACACAGCCGACCTTTTATCCATGCTCGTACTTGGCCACTAACACCACGGGCCATTAGCTTACTTTGCAGACTCCTGTGCAGAACCTGACAGAGGCCTTCTGGAAGTCCACATCGATAACTCCCATTGGCTCTCCTAGATCCTAGGGCGGCACAGTGGCACAGTGGTTAGCTACTGCTGCCTCACAGCGCCGGAGACCCGGGTTCAATTCCCGCCTCAGGCGACTGACTGTGTGGAGTTTGCACATTCTCCCCGTGTCTGCGTGGGTTTCCTCCGGGTGCTCCGGTTTCCTCCCACAATCCAAAAATGTGCAGGTCAGGTGAATTGGCCATGCTAAATTGCCCGTAGTGTTAGGCAAGGGGTATATGCAGATGTACATGTAGGGGTATGGGTGGGTTACGCTTCGGCGGGGCGGTGTGGACTTGTTGGGCTGAAGGGCCTGTTTCCACACTGTAAGTAATCTAATCTAATCTAATCTAAACTGCTTGTTACCTCCTCAAAAAAGTCTCATCAGCTGAGAGCAAGGTAGGTTGTTGAAATGGGGAGCAATCAGAAGGTCAGTGTTATTCCTACAGACAGAGTGGAGATGTTCATCAAGGCAGTTTCAGTTTGCTCACTACTGTAAAGGAGACTGCATTGTGAGCAGCAATGAGTACAACTGAAATGCTGCTTCACCTGGAAGGTGTGATTGCGGCCTTGAGCAGTGAGGAGGGAAGATGTGAATGGGCAAGTGTTGCAGCTTCTATATTTGCATGAAAAGGTGCCATGGGGTGAGTGGAGAAGTGTTCGGGGTAACGGAGGGTGTCACAGAGGGAATAGTCCCTATGAGATACTGACAGAGGATGAGTTCAGAAAGCTGTGTTTGATGGTGCTGTCCTGCTGGAGGTGATGGTGTTGTCGGAGGATGTTTATGTGAATGTGGATTCTAGTGCAGTAGGAAGTGAGGACAAGGGGAGATCTATCTTTGCTCTGGGAAGAAGGGAAAGGAGTGAGGGCAGTCGTGAGGGAGATGGTGCAGTCCCAGCTGAAGGATCAGCTCACCGGAATTAGGAGATTTCTGGTTTGAGAGAAAAGGAGGTCAGGTAGGAAGCTTCCCACTGGAATGTGGCATCATCGAACAGAAATAACAGAGCTAGAGAAACTGGGAGAATGGAGTGACTCTCATCTGATCATGTGTTCAACCCCATTCGGAGGTGCCCTCTGAATGACTGAAAATAGATAGGTATTTCAATTACAGATATATGTCTTATATCTGGTCTAAAACGGAACGTGAAAATGGACTCAGGTGAAGGTCAATGGATTAGTGGGGGAGATATATAAGCAGATACTTAATAAGGCTCAGCAATGATTGACTATAATCAAAAAGAAGATGATATGAAAATGTGAAGATGAACTCCCCCCCACCCCCCCCCCCATGATGTACAAAGGCTGTGAACGATACTCATCAATCAAAAACAAAAGAATTCAGATTGTTGAGCACGAGCGTCGGCCACCTTTGGGAAGTTTAATTTTGGAACCAGAAGCAGATTGTGTAAAACAAAACATAAAGGAAAATAATCCAAAACTGTCAAGAAATACGAAGAAAAACTAACTGCAAGAGTTTTCCTATATTGAATAAAATACGTTCATGATGTGTGTGCGTGATGTTTGGAAGAAAGGCAGGAAAGTCTATGTGTGTTCCTGGAGGATGCGACTGGGGATTTGGTTTCAGGGAACAGGCAGATAATTTAAAACAGTATTTTACATCATTCCTAACAGGGGGAGGCACAAAGAATTTCAATAATATAAACAAAACCATAGTCAGATGGAAGTTCTTGCACTGTTTCGAATAAATGAACAAGGCATTGCTCAAAAAGAAAAGACCAAGGGTAAACAGGTAATCAGTAATTCATAGAATTGGTTAGTGTTACTGGTGGCACTATGGGAAATATTACATAACTCTCTGGATGGCAGGAGTATTTCAGTAAAACTGGCGAAACTCCAATGTGGCACCTCTCTTCAAGAAGAGAGTGAGTCTTCAAGTGTTTAGGTGCCCCCTTTGTCTGAATAGTGGAGCATATCTGAGAGGCTTAATAGCCTCATGATGCACTTTCATCCTGAGTGATTTACAAAAAAGTAAAACTCTGCTCCTTCCTCTGGTGAGTTGCATACTGAGGATGAATATTTTATTAAAGCTGGGAATTATTTTGAAAATTATCTGGAACATTGTACGAATGACATCATCCAGAGAATTCAAGAAACAGGTCTCATGAGATCATTTCATAATCAAGTGGGGGTGAAGTTTAGGTGGGTGTGTGTGTGAGAGAGAGAAGGTGCTGCATGCAGTAGTGAGAGTGACAGTGCCTTATTCTGGGGAAGGCACTGTAACAGATATACAGTGAGTGCGATGGAGCACAGAGAATACGGTGAGCCTTATCCTGACAGAGCGGGCAAGGTTATTGATGCTTTTCCTATATTACTGGACATTTCTTCAGACCATAGATACTGCACTAAGCTGGATGGTGAGATCAGACCAAGCTAGGTAGGTCTGGTGGTGCGACCCCATCTGGGAAGAGAATCGTTCCCCTCTGTAATAGTCCATTCACCAGATCCTCTGTGCCCCTGACGACAAGCTGTTGTGTAATTTCCTCTTATCTTCCATGCTTGGGTAAACTATGCAGGGCAGCTCCAAACGGAGAAAGCTCAACTGTGTGCCGATAGGACTTTTAATGATGGCACCAGTGCCAGGGTTTAAAGAATATCCATTTGCATCCGGATAAGGTGAGTACCCCCAGCCATGATCGGTTGGATAACGGGCTGGCATTGAATCAGAGAGTCACCATGGGGTGGGGTTAATAGTTAATGCGGTCAGTCCGATACGATAGCACCAGGAACCTAACATGACCTTGTGCAGACCTTTCCTCTGACACACTCAATGAAAATGACACTGAGACAAATTATTGTTAGATTCAGCCCAGTGAGACAAAAACTCTGCTGACCCTACTCCCAGTTACAAAGCTGCATGACCATCGCTCATCCAATACCCTAAATCATCATAACTTACATCATTATCCTGTTCACCCATCATTCCTGGAAACAGTGGCCTATATTGCAAGATGCTATTGAAATGTTTGCATTTCACAATTTTTAAAACTACCATCAGATCCTTCTCTGAAATTCCCTCTCAATCTCCCCTCCCTTTTAACCAAGCTCCTCCCCTTAGTTGGTATTAAAATTGATTCCCCCACCATTTCTCTCTGGCAGTGAGTTTCACACCGACAGCACCCCGTGTCGTGCCACAATGGAGATATGGAGCTATAAATGGATGAGAGTTGCACATCCTGACATTTCCAGCATGGACCCACGCGAGGCAATGATCTAAGACAGTGTTACTCAGCAATGCAGTGATTGGTTTACACAGTTGTGGATGCTGGGAAGGTAATTGCCCCAGATGAACAGATAAATTCACTGCTGTTCACTGCACAGCTCCCCATGCTACACATATACCCAGTCCGTGATTATATAAAAATGTCTTTATGTGTTCTACACAGCGCCCTGTGCAGAACAGACCATCTAGTCCAAGTTTATCGATCAGTGCACTGTTGGACAGATAAGAGTGGACTGGTGAACTCTAAACAGTGTTCGATCCTGGATGGATTGCTGAGCAGTACACTAGCCTGGTCTACGCAGTGCTTCATGCTGAGCAGGTACCTCAGCTGGGCTTATAAGTGTCTGGGCTGGATCTGAGAGGTGAACTGAGTATGCGATATAATTCATGGTATAATTGTCACTCCTCCAGCTCAGCCCATTCCGCTGGTAAAAGTGAGGTGCTGTGTTTCAGACAGAGTTTACGTGGTCAAAATATTTGACATTATGCAAAACAGAATTTATTCAAACACTGAGAACAGAAGACAACAAAAGGAAGAGGAACTTGCAATAACATAATTCTCTTGGAAAACTTAGCAGAATAATAGGTTATTTAACTACTACAGAGTAGCTGCTCAAATATGGTAACATCCAACGAGCACACACGTGTCAAAAAACAAATTCAGGAAACAGATTGTCTTACATGTTGTTCTCCAATCCACGAGGAAAGAACATCAAAAGGCAATTCTGAGAGAAATCACAGAGAGAATGTGTAGCACCCAGGAGGGATTTCCTGCCTTCCAACCCTGCTGAGACACCAGCAATAACTGGCGGAATGTAAAACTAAGAATCCTGGTCTGTGAGAGTTTGATCATCACTCCAAAGGACCAGGTTGTGGCTGTAAGGAGCACAAGGAATGGACTGTATCTACACCGTCTATGGCACTGTAGTTGTCTCTCAAAAATGCCTAAACCCACCTAAGCCATTTAATGCTGGACAGATAAATGTTAAAGTTAACCATAAATAACTAAAAGATGCAGCAGGCCTGGTGATCAGACACAGATGGCCTGGGGAGCCCAGCAATTCCTATACTGTCAAAACACAGTAGCATCATCGAGCTTGTGAAGAGAAAGCATTATCTCTCTCCTTCATTTCTATGGTTAAAACTGGAGATATGCCATTAGCCCAATACTCATCCAAATCAAAATCCCACCCAAACCAAGTTTTGTTGTGATATGTCAGAGTTGCAGTGAAAGGGGTTAACTGGTGTTGTTTCTTCAGTGACTGTGATTAATATCAGTCTCCCTGGACCTAACTGGGTCACTGGAAGGGGCGGGGTCTTCTTCAACTTGTTATGCCATAGTATTTGGGACAGAGTCAAACTCAACAAGATTGGGATAAGCAGCTACAGAGAAAGAAAGGGAGATCAGAATCTGAGAAGATTAAAATGTTCCAACAATGGATTTGAATTTGAGCACATTAGACTGGAATCTTTCACAATTGATCAGAACCTGAGAACATAGAACTGGAATCTTCCAACAATGGACAGGTGTTTATCTTGGTGTCTTTACTACCTTTCTCAGGAATATCCACTGTTAGGCTTGCAGATACAAGCTGTACTGATCATTATTTAAGCTGGGTATTGTCCCATCCTCGCTATTGTTGATGGTCCTGGTAAGCCTATCTCTGTCTATTCTATAAGTGACGCTGAATGTAATTGTTATTCTGGTTAATTATATTTTACAAATACATAAACTTTCGATCACAAAAGCCACTTCCTTTCATGCATTTCTAAACTACTTACTCGTAAACATTTGAGAAGGAATAAGACTTTGTGCAACCTTGAGTCTCCTTTTGACTGTGAACTGTTTTACGTCTCCATTTCTCTCTGTCATCAAACCTGCCGACATCCATCTGCATAATATCCCCAGTGTCCAACTATGCCTGAATTCTGTTGCTGACTTCGTCATCATCTACCCCTTTTTAAACGACAGTTTATAAGGCTCTCTGACCTCTCTTCCAGTTACAAACAGTTTGACCACAAACGTGTTCTTGTCTCTACAGTTACTTCACAACAGAGATTCTGTGTCAGAAAAAGTAATGTCACTGACAGTATAATTCAGAGGCACAGGTTATGACTCTAAAAGCATTGTTTGAAATCCTACCACAGCCGATGACTAAGTTTAAATTCCAATAGCAAACATTTGAATGAAACCTAATTTCACTCATGGCAACCATAAACCATCAGGATTTCTTTTCTTATTTTATTGATAACCTTTGGTGAAGAAACTTAACATTTTTGCCCTGTCTGGCATAAGTGTCACATCAGATCAACAACAATATGGTTGCCTCCATATTGTCTTGACAAGTGGCCACGTGATCAAGGACAGTTAGGATGGACAACAAATGCTGCCCTTGCCAGTGATGCTGGCATCCCAGGAAACAAAGCATTCGAGGTGAAATAACTAAGAAAATGTGGATGCTGGAGATCTAAAATAAAATTTTCCACCGTCGTAGAGAATGTTGAAGAATCTCAGCAGGTATGGCAGTCTGTTGGAAGAAACACAGATAACGTTTCAAGATCAGTGACCCTAACAAAACTGAATGCAACTGCGAAATAATATTATTTTATCAAGGATGGTTGGAAAACTGAGCGGGAGGTTTGTGTTGAGTGAATCATGTCTAGCAAGAGAGAGAGAAAGCGAGTATTGAGTGAAAGGAAAAGCAAGTAAAAGGATTGCTGGTGCTGGACGAATAGGAAAATAAATGGAATGTTATTCTAACATTTCCCCTTTTCGCATATTGCTGAATATCATTTCTATTTCGGGATGTCCCTGCTTGACGTGAGTTATGTTCCCTCGATCTCTCGTCTCTGACAGTGGTGATCAACTCCGTCAGCAATACTTATAGCTGCGGAGACATAGAGAAATGCAATGTTCCATTGTCAACTACTTCTTTGGAGAGAGGAACTGTTGCTGTGGGACTGTATGGAGTGTAGCAGTTTTCTCAGCCAGGGACGGAGGCATTTTCAACACTGAATGTGTGCACCATGGGTGTGGGGCATTGACTTGATGCTGTCTTGAAACTCAGTGGAGGCTCTGTGGAACGTGTTCTCAGGTTTGTGATGTCAGCTGCTGGATTCATTCAGGGAGCCCCGAGGGTCTGGTGACCCCAATCTGGGCACTGCGTTTAGAGAGTGTCTGGATCCATGGGAAACAAATGGAGCTTAGACTACACCGAAGGGAAGGTTAGTAAACCGTGTGGAGCAGGCACTGCACTATCCTCCCTGGGATTTCCAGGAACATTTGTCGAAGCTAGAACCTGTCAGTGTAAAGTATAAAACCAGCTTGTCTCAATGTTGAGTTGGTCACTGAGCTGTGTCCCCTCCTCCAGTATACCTGTAGCCTCACACCAGGGACAGGACTGTTCTGACACGTATGATGAAATAAACTGGATTGATTATGGAACTTTGCAGGCAGGTGTGGGTAATATATCTACCATCTCTGAAGTGCAGTCCTCCACAAGCTGACAAAAAATATCTGCCAGCTGAGAGGTATCCATTTGTTCGATCTCTGCAGGGGAACGCACAGAAACTAACTTCCAGAAATATTAGGGAACAGAGTGACTGGTAAAAATGGGAACCTGTAGGAAATCAGAATTAATGTTTTTGAAAATCTAATTGAATTGAAGTTTCATAAGTTGCTGCATCTGATGAGTTACATCCCAGAGTACTGAGATGATAACAGAGCTTGTGAAAGAATTACTCATTATTCTTCAAAGCTGGTTAAATTCTGGAAAGGATGCTGCAGACTGTGAACAGCTATTTTAAACCTAAATATTTAAAACAGGACGGAGAGGGAAAACAGAAAACTAACTAGGTTGATGTCAGCTGTGAGAAAAATTGGAACCTTTTATAAGGAATTTGACAACTAGACACTTGGATAATATTGATATGATTGAGTCTGTCTAAATTCAGGAAAGGGAAATGATCTTTTATAACCCTGTTTGTGGAGATTGTTCGCTGTGACATCGACAATTGGGAACCAGTGGAAGTGGAGTATTTGAATTATTAGAAGATGCTTGTCATGTTTGATTACAGGTGAGTGGGAAATGTTAGAGTCCATGGGTTGGTAGGGGTGGAATATATGCCACATGGATTAAAAATTGATACGAGAAGAATACTGTTATTCTCTGGACTGACGGCTTAATGGGTACCATAGGATCAGTATTTGGGCAATAGCTGTTCACAAGGTATAAAAATGATTCAGATGTGAACAATAAATACCATCATATACATTTATATTTATTAAATGTTAAAGAGATTGGGAAGTGTTGTTGTTAAAAAGGACTTGGATGCCCTTGGTCATACGTCACTGACAGAATTCATACGGAGGCAAGAAATCAAAGAAATGTGGCTCTTCAAGCAGAATGATGGAAGTACCAAAGTTAGAATATCTTTCCCACTGATCGTGTTTTGTTGAGAGAGTATTTAGTGCATTGTATACAGATTTGGTCTGCTTTATAAATAATGATATCTTTGTCACCGAGAAAGTGCAAAGTAATTTTACCAGACCAAACCCTGGCATGATGTTACAATGTGGAGAGAGTGCAGTAACTATGTGTTTAATCTGTAGCGCTGTGAGAGAATAAGAAGTTGAAGCTTGATGGTTATGGACGGAACCTCATTATATTCCAAACAGATGAATAGGGTGAAAATTCCATGCTTTTTATGAGAGGTTTGACTCCCGATAGATTTCGTGCATGTGCAGAGACCCTATGTTGACTGACAGAGACGTACAGGCTCTGAATGAACTCTGGACCCTTTAATGCACAGTTACCGTATGACACTGCACTGAATGTCACTTTGTACACCATCCTGTCGGCAGCCAAAATACCTTCATTCTGAAACAGTTAGTCATTCCTCACCGGCGTCTGACCTCCTTGGGGACCATTGGTCTGCATTCTTGGAGATGGAAGACAACTTGGAGAATGGCCTAAAAACGTTGGCTTCATTCTGTCTGTCAGAAAAGCATTTTAACGTATCACATATGTACCATGAGCAATTAGCCACGTGGATCAATTTGGAGCATGTATCTGTTCACTCCCTGCTCCATTTGTTTGTGACGTTGGAGCATCTCCGACACCTTCCTGTTCTTGTGTTAGTGACTTGACAAGCTGAATAACATCCTCCTGTTCCTTTGTAAGTGAATCCGGTGTGAAATGGTTCTTTCTGATCCCATGTACGTGACATGTGGGAGAGAGCAGACTCCCTGTCTTCCTGTGCAATAGGCGGGAGGGACTGAATGGGCTATCTCTCTTCTTGCGCCGTAGTTGTGATGGGCTGAATGACTTCCCACATTCTTGTGAAACCAGATTGAGGTGCTGAATGAACTCTTCCTTTTACTGTGGAAATGTACAGTGCTGTTACATAAATGTTACCCAGACTTTAACAGCACGATCTCGAATGTTTTCCAGGTCTTGCTTCACATGACCACAGATTGTTTCAAGAGTTGAAGTGGGACAACTAGTTCTGAACTTTTTTGTAAACTTCAGTGATTACCCCCTCTTCTACTGGCATGGTGGCTCAGTGGCTAACACTGCTGCCTTACAGCACCAAGGATCCATGTTCGACTCTAGCCTTGGACAACTGTCTGTGTGGATTTTGCACATTCCCTACTTCTCTGCGTGAGTTTCTTCCGGGTTCTCCGGTTTCTTCCCACAGTCCAAAGATGTGCAGATCAGGTGAATTGGCGATGCTAAATTGTCATTATATTAGGTGCGTTAGTCAGAGGGAAATGTGTCCGAGTGGGTTACCCTGCGGAGGGTCGGTGTGGACTGGTTGGGCTGAAGGATCTGTTTTCACACTGCAGGGAATCTAATCCGCTCAGTTTGTACTCAATAGGCTGAATGGCCTCCTTCCACTCTTTAGGGATTCCATGATGATAAACTGGAGATACCTGGGCTGAGAAAGTTACGCTGAGCATCTCCTGCAGATGTGCCCCACGGCTGAGATGATTGATGCACACCAATGATAATCATCGTCCCTTGTGCCGTGAATGACTCCAAACAGTGTAGAGGTCGCAATTAATTCTCATCAATTGCGATTTTTTTCAGGCTCATTCATGTCATCCTCAGACAACTGTTGCCTTGAATTTAGGGTCAGTCTCTCCGACCTGAGCCCCTGTGTTCCCTCTTTTGTTCATATCAAAAGGTCATGATGTCGAAGCAGAGAATGTTTCCTTCAGAGAGAGGGTAGTGAATGTCAAGAATTCTCTGACACAGAGATTTCAGGGAGTTAGAGAACTAAAACGGGCAAGTGGTATCCCGCAGGGATCAGTTCTCTGCTATTTGTTGTTTCTTATAAATGACTTCGATATGTGTGTTGAAGAGTGGGTTAGTAAGTTTGCCGATGACATAAAGGTTGTTGGAGTGGTCCAGAGTTTGGAGGGCTGTTGTAGACTTCAACGGGATAGTGACAGGATGCAGAGCTGGGCTGAGAGTGTGACATGGAGTTCAAACTGGAAAAGTGTGAAGCGATTCCCTTTGCATGCTCGAATGTAAATGCGGAATACATGGTTAAAGGCAGGATTCTTGGCAGTGAGGAATAACAAAGGGATCTTGGGGTTCATGTCCACAGATCCCTCAAAGTTGTTACCCAAGTTGATCAGGTAGTTAAGAGGGCGTATGGTGTTTTGGCTATCAGTTGCAGGGGGAATAGAGGTTAAGAGCTGCGAGGTTTTGATGCAGCTTTATAGAGCCCTGATTAGACCGCACTTGGAATATTGTGTTCAGTTCTGGTCTTCTCATTAAAGGAAGGATAAGGAAGCTTTAGATAGGGTAAAGAAGAGATTTACCAGGATGCTGTCTGGACTGGAGGGCAGGTCTTATGAAGAACGTTTGAGGGAGCGAGGGCTTTTCTCATTGGAGAAAAAATAGACGAGAGGTGACTTGATACAGGTGTACAAGATGGCGGGACGCATAGAGAGAGTGAATAGCCTGATACATTTTCAAAGGACAGAAATGTCAATCACTAGCGGGCATAATTATAAAGTAATTGGAGGCGGGTTTAGGGGAGATATCAGAGGTAGGTTCTTTAGATAGAGAATGGTGGGTGTGTGGAATCGACTGCCAGCAGTGGAAGTAGAGTCAAATACGTGAGGGAAACTTGAGAGAATCTTGGATAGGCATATGGAAGAAAGTGAACGGAAGCTTGATGGTTAGTTTGATCTTAGAGTAGGATACAATGCTCAACATCGAGAGTCGAAAGTGCTGTACTCTGCTGTACTGTTCTTTGTTCCCTGTTCTGTGGAAGTGCTTAAGAAGACTTGTACATTAAGGAAGAGTTGGGTCTTGAAGCAGGTCAGCCTTGATCTTAGTGAAGGCATGCTTGGGATGTGAATGACCTGCCCATGTTTCTGATATTCTCACATTCTGTTATTGGAACGTTAGTGGGTGTTATTTTCCATAAAAGGCGTTTTTGGAAGTTTGCAGTCATGGAGACCAGTGGATTTTGTGAGCCATCGATGGGTGAGGTATGGGGGTTGTATTCACAGTGAATCAGGGTCTACAACATGACCAACAAATGAAACACAAGTTACAGAGAGGGGAAGCTCTGTAAATAGAGATGACCGACCTCAATCATATCCAACCTGGGTTTTCCAATTACATTTTCCAAATCTCCCAAACCGTGTGGGACAGTCTTGAGGGACCAAATGATCTCCTGAGTTTCTGTGCACCAGGTTATAGCAATACGTGGCCTCCAACTGCTCCTGTCTAGCAGGCTTGAGAGGCTGAATGAAACAAGAAACATGGGACTGAGGAGCAGGAATGGGTCATTAGAGACTTTGAGCCTTTTCCACCAGGCATTAAGATTGTGGCTGATCAGGTGTTGGTCTCAGCCTCGCTTTCCTGTCTGTCGCCTATTATCCGCGACTCAGTCTATAACAAACTCAGCTTTGCAAACTTGTAATCAGAGAGGCACCACAAACTTCTGGGGAAGAGAATTTTTATTTGAAAGATCATTTTAGAATTTTCCCGCATCACTCTGATAGAATAAGAGAGTCATACAGCATAGAAACATGTCCTTTTGTCCAAATTGGCCATGACAATCGGGCATCCTAACCTGACCTCGTCTCACTTGCCAGCATTTAGAATGAGGATCTTAAATTTGAATTTAGGCAGCAAAATATGTAGATTTTTATTTCAACAAAATGGTTTCTTGATAGAAAAGAATGCCACAAAATGGCCTGTTAATCATACTGCTGAACATGCTGCTAATTTGCAGAATTAACTTACAGTTCAGAATGAGGACAATCGAGTTTTCATAAGATGAATACTGAGACATTAATTGACCATTTGAACTTACCTTGAACCAATACATGGCATGACAATTTACGTAAATTAGATATCTTTCTTAAAGCACATATCATTGGATTAACGTGTTGTAGATCATGTCAGCTTATTATATGTGATTGGTCTTTCATGTGATTAAGGCTGTACTATTTTTTAAAAAATCAATAATGTCTAATTTTCAAATGCATTTGCGCAACTTCATCACAGAATATGAAAGCTTCAGTCTCTGTGTTGCTGGATAGAATTGCATCAAGGTACCTTAATTCAATAAACGAATGAATCTTGCTTTTTGAATAGACCACATTTGTCGATTCCTTTGACCGATCTTGAACCAAGAGGCCCCTCTTAAGGGGACACAGATCTACATTTTGGTGCGGTGACACGTTTCGGCTCAGACAGATAGTGAACAGCGGTGTAGCAATCAAATGTCCTTCACTATTGAGTTTTGAGGAATTCGGCAGGCCAGACGTGACTATTTTAATAACGTTTGGTTTTCCTCCCATTCAAGTGGTGACTGACGTGACCCCTCGCTGTTTATTTTCCAGTCCAGCCAAAAAGGATCGTTCTTAGCAAGGGTTGAGTCAGGGGGAATTTGTTAAATATTTTAAAAAGGGGCGGAAAGATTAATTAAATTTGAGGATGCTTTAGTACTTACGGGCAGTGCTGTTCGAAAATTGCTGAATTCTGAGGGGAGGCTTGAATTTTTAATACCCAAAGCATTGTTAACTTCTCCTCCAAAAAGATTGCTTTGACATCTGTCATTTTATCTTCGTTTATTTTCGGCTGTAAAAAAAACTCCGATTGCTTTGACTCCGTTTTTGAGTTCATGTCATTTTATCTTCGTTTATTATAGGCTGTTGGAAAAAAAACTCCGACTGCTTTGATTGCATTATTCGTTGTTTAAATAAAATTCGAGATGGTTTGTTTCTTAATTCCCACTTTCTAAAAAGATCGGTTGCTTGTATTTTCAGCAGTTTTCGAAGATAGTTGCCCTCAACAGTTTTAATATAGGAAATTATTAACATTTGTTGTTTGAGGTGACGGGGCAAGAGGCCCCTAATATTTCAGGTAACGGGGGAAGAGGCCCCTGGTATTTGAGGTCACGGGGGCAAGAGGCCCCTAATATTTCAGGAGATGGGGGAAAAGGTCCCTGGTATTTGAGGTCACAGGGGGCAAGAGGCCCCTGATATTTGAGGTGATGGGGGCAAGAGGCCCCTAAATTTGAGGTGACGGGAGCAAGAGGACCCTTGTGTTTGAGGTGACATGGGACAAGTGGCCCCTGATATTTGAGGTGACAGGGAGCAAGAAGCTCCTGGTGTTTGAGGTTACAGAAAAAAATTGTGATATTTGTTTTAAAAACTAATTTAATTATTCATTGGAGTAACTTTAAAAACAAATACATAAAGGGGAATTATACAGACAGAACAGATAATTCATCATCAACGTTAGTAAAAGTTGTGAAAAATTTTCTGAAAAATCTGAGGCCTTTCGAAAACTGTCTGGAGGTCTAAACAAAACATTGGGTGATGAAGAATGTCGATTAGGTGACCCTAAAGCTGTTCAACCGGTTAAATCGGCTCACCAAGTGATCTGGCAACGTAACATGCGAGCGGGAACCGAAGACTTAATTGGACTGTGGCGTCAGTTCTGTGATGAGAGGAACGAAGAATCAGTTTTGCGATCATGGTAAGATACTGCCACTAAATTGGGGGTTGAATTAATTGCAAATGGAGCTGTGAAATCTGTTGAGGTTCTTAAAATTGAATGTGCTCGAGCAAAACAATTACAGAAACAAAATGAGAAGTCACAAGTGACTGGTAAACAAACATAACTGCGCATTTCGATGGTTGTCTTTAGTTTTATCGAGGAAGGCAATGACAATTCAGATTTTAATCAGTGGTGTTCTTTTTTGCAGCTCCTATTTCGAACTCTTCCTTCGAGGCTGATCAGTCTTTAGAATGTGCAACGGTTACACTTAATTCATAAACTCCCGTCACTCCCCCATAGCCCTTTTCTATGTCTTCCCAATTCAGACTTGTAAATGATCCCTCTACTTCCAAATTTCAAACTGTTGTAAGTTCAGCCGTTAAACCCCGATCTAAAACTCGCACTACTGAAGCTATAAAGACCTTTATTCCTCCCTCTCATTTTCAGGATGCAGATCATATTGCTTATAATACTCAGAGTAAGAAAAAAGTAAGCTGGCTCAGATCTATTAGTAAGTGTCATGATCCACTATCAGAAACCTTTTCAAACTCCGCTTCTGAAGATACAGAAGATGAAAAGCCCACATTAAAAATGATCCCTGTAAGGGAACTACCGAAACCACAAGATGCTGCTCCCAACGCAACCGTCCGCGTTTATTGCCCATGGAAGCCCCATGAAATCATGTCTATTATTAGTAGACACTGTCACAAGGTGCCTCAACAATTTGTTGATTTCTTAAATAATACAATTAAAGTTTATGATGGTAATGCAAAGGACCTTTGATCTCTTTTACAACAAGTTTTTACCCGCTCTGAATAAGCCCATTTTATTCAAAACATTAACCATGACAATTTTACTGATTTTGCTAATGCTATAATTCAGGAGCAACAAAGACAAGATAATAGTCAAGCTGCTGAATCTGCTGTATTGGCAAAACCTATTGACCCTGTTTGTATTCTGGAGCTACGACCGAAAAATAAAGAGACTGCTGAGGATTTTTTTGGAACGTTTTAGAGAATGCTATGAATCTTATTCTGGAGATCAAGACCGAATTTTAATGCTGTTAATACCAAGTAATGCTCTAAGGTATTAAACCGTTTGCCGTCCTCTGTAACCACAGCAGTAAAAACAAATATCTTGGGATGGGTTGAAGCCACGCCTAATCAACATTCTATTAGAGTTCTATGGAAACATCAAAGTGAAGAAAAACCTCAAGTTTGTGTGAAATCGGAATTTGTTGTTCGAGAAGGATCTTCCAAGAAAACATCTCGGCGTGATAATAAAGGTTCTGTTACTAACCGAAACAACTATCGTGGACGTAAGCAGAGGGCTCGTTGCCCTCCATCCAGAAGTATATCTATTGGCTTTTTTGACTGGAATAGCAAATATCATTGGGTCAGTGACGGTCCGACCCAAGTCTACTCTATCTGTGGCATACTTACTATTGGGGTACTGCTTGCCCTAAAAAGGTATCAAAAGAGGGACAAAGAAGACAATTCCCCAATTTGCCTCAGAATAATTCTTTTCCTCAAAGACTACATAATTTTCCTTTATGTGTCTTGTCTTTTAAGCAGGAACCAACAGTTGTTCTCAAAATGAACAACAAACGGTATCCTTTTTTTTAAATTGACACATGAGCTTGAATGTATTCTGTAAGATCTGACATGGACTTGCCAATTTCTACAACGAGAGAGCAGAGAATATCCACTTTCTGAACCAGTTCCTATTTATTTTCAAGTTTTTTTCCCTATCTCATCGTTTTGTATTTACAAACAAGATATCATGCGACTTGATGAGATGAGATTTGCTGTACGCCTTTCAAGTAAAACTTGAATGTTCCCCCGGTGGTGTCTAGCATGATTCTGATTCATACAAGCGTCAATTGAATGTATCCACTAAACCACAGTGGTGGTCACTTGATATTGGTCCCCAAAATTCCGAAGACCACATACTGTTGCTTATGACCAAGCAGGCCAAGATACAATTCTTGAAAATTTGTTTAGAGATTTATTTGGAACCAAATGGACTGTGCACATTTTGGCCCATGTCACTGGTCCAGAAAGAGAGGCAGAGTCTGTTGAAATACCTCCTCATCTATAGAAGTAAGGAAGACTTATCAGCACCTCATATAATTCGAAAAGTTAACCCGCCTCATCATGCTGAAGAACTTGGTCCGATGGTTCACCGTGCAACTCCCAAGGCTGACCCACATTTTTATGTGTTACAGATTATTCAAAAAGATTTGACTGTTCAATATTATACAACTCCTACTTCCTATAGTGCTATGCTTCAACATCATGAGAGTCGAGACATCCTTGATTTAGATAATCGGGATGTATGGGCTGAGACATCCACGCATGTTGGACTTACAGACTGTGAATCTATTCAAGGTGATTTAAAACCAGATGTTATCTTGCCATCCATTCGCCAGTATCCACTGAAACAGCAAGCTATTCCAAGTATTACTTATTTAATAGAAGACTTCATCCATCAAGACATTTTAGTCCAGTGCCAATCGCCTTGTAACACTCCTGGATAACCAAATCAAAACAGAATGGTTCAAGATTTGAGAGCTGTCAATGCCATTGTTCAACCACTTTATGCCTTAGTTCCACACCCAGCTCTTATTGTATCAAATATACCTGTGGTAACTAAATGTTTTGATGTTTTTGATCTTCAACATGCATTTTTCTCACTACTACTTCATGAGAACAGCCAGTACTTATTTGCCTTCACCTTCAATGAACAACAGTTAACTTGGACTCGACTACCTCAAGTTTCGTTCATTCTCCAACACCTTTTTCTCACATCGTACAGAAACAACTGAAATGTCTAACCTTAATGAGTGGCTCGACATTAGATCAATATGTGGAAGTCCTCCTTGTAGCCATCATTGATGAAAACGCAAATAGATCTGATGTTGTCCTTCTTCTGAATTACTTAAATCACTTGGATTACGTTGTCTCCTCACAAAACGTCTCCATCGGACTATGTCAAGTCAAGTTTTTGGGTTTTATTATATCATCTTATTCACCTTCCCTGGAACAGAGCCGCATAACTCCTATTGTCAACTTTCCAACCCCAACTACTGCGAGGCAAAAATGCGCCAATGGCTGGGCATGGTCAACCTTTGTAGACAGTGGATTCCCAATGCAGCTCTCCTACCTAAGAAGTTGACTCAATATATTTCCAATGAGGGTACATTTACCCTTTCCTCAGAAGCAATGCAAATCTTTAATGAACTGAAACAAACTTCATCACTAGCGCCAGCTCTTGGTCGGCCTCTTTATGATAGACCTTTTCAATTATATTGTACTGCTTTAGATGAATGCGCTTATTCAGTGCTTACTCAACAGCATGGTGACAAATATCGCCCAGTTGCTTATTTCTCTACTAAACTGGACACTGTTGCTTCAGGGCATCCCCGTTGTACTCAGATCTTGACTGCCATTCACTTCAGTTTAAAATCGGCAGAGAATCTTACACTGCAGCAAGACATCGTCATTTAGAGTACACTTTCAATAATCGACCTTTTAGGTAATATGCAAACGCAGCATTTGACAGCAGCTCAACAAAATTGTTACGATATTTATCTTTTAAATCACCCTCGATTGACTTTTAAGAATTGCACTACCATCAATCCAGCTAATTTTGTGAGACATCCTCCTTCAGCATTGTGACTTCCAGAACCTGATTGTTTTCTCCTCATTAATGAGGATGTACAATTTCGGCCTGATCTTTCCGATATGCCGATCTCCAATCCTGATATCAATATGTTCACTGATGGAAGTTCCTATATCGACCATACAGGAACTCGTCTTTCAGGTTTTATTATAGTTGATGTCTGTGGATTTCCCTATCTCATCGTTTTGTATTTACAAACAAGATATCATGCAACTTGATGAGATGAGATTTGCCTTTGATAGCCCTTTTTCAGCTCAGGAAGCCGAACCTTTTGCACTCATTCGTGCTTGTCTTTTAGGGACAGGCTCAGCACTAATATATATACTGATTTACAGTATGCTTTTGGTGTTGTACATGATTTTGGGCAACTTTGGAGTAACAGGGGATTTTTGACATCATCTGGTACTCCCATCTCTCACCGACAATTAGTATCATACCTTCTAACTGCGCTCTTACTTCAAAAACAGGTATCTTTTATAAAATGTACTGCTCATGGAAAAGGCCAAAACTCTATTGATATTTGTAACCGTCCCACTGACATGGCTGCAAAACAAGTAGCTTGTAATCGCCTCGTGATCGTGCCTAAAATAATGACTCAGACTGAAATTTCTGACAAGAATAAGTCTGCCTCGAATAAACTAATGCCAACCATTCAAGATGTAATTACTCTGCAGAGGGACACCTCTGCATCTGAAAGGCAGTTGTGGTGGAAAGCTGGCTGTTATTGTAATCCTGTTACTTTACTGTGGACAACTCCAGCTGGACAGATTTGTTAGTCAAATGAACTGGCTTTATGGGTAGTTGGTTGTATTCATTATGCCACTCACTCTGGTGCTCATTCAACGTCTGATAAGCTTTTGAATGCTTGGTTGCATTCTCGCCTCCAGCAGATCGCTCAACAATTAAGTGATGGATGCCTTACATGTCAGGAACACAATCCAGGAAAAGGCATTCCTTGCCCTGCGGGTCAGGCACCCCTCTCTGAGGGACCTTTTCAAAGTATTCAATTAGATTTTATTGAGTTAGAAAAATGTCAAAATAATAAGTATGTTTATTTATTGCTGATGTTTTCTCTAAATGGATTGGAGTTTATCCTACTTCAAACGCTACTGCAAAAACTGTTGTAAGTATCCTGCGTAAGGAAATTATTACACGTTTTGGTATTCATCTTTGCCTCTCTTCAGATAATGGTTCTCATTTTATTGGTGAGATAAATGGGAATTATGCTCTCATTTTGGCATCAACGTCAACTACATTGTGCGTAACACCGTCAGGCTGCATGCCTTGTGGAATGCAGTAACCAAACTTTGAAAACTAAACTGGCTAAATTAACTTCAGAAATTGGTCACTCCTGGGTTAAATTATTGTCACTTGGACTATTTCACCTACTCTGCACGCCAGTGGGAAAGACTCGATATCCCCGCCGAAATAATTTATGGCCGAATTTTTCATAACCCCTAGAATGATACCATTGCCCCTGTCTACTTTCACCATATGACGGATGATATGAATTTTTACGTACTTTCCCTGACTAAAACTTTGGGACGACTTCATTCTAGAGTTCGTGCAGCTTATGAAAATCTCCCCTGTGTTGAAGGACTTCACAATATTAAGCCAGGGTCTTTTGCCCTTGTTAAAAATTGGATGCGCCATGGCCTACAGCCTTAATGGAAAGGACCCTTTCAAGTCCTCCTCATTACCCCATGGCTTTCAAGGCAGCAGGGAGATCTTCATGGATTTAAATCCATGATTGCAAGGTTGTTGGAGATCTATCTAAGAAATAGGGGTGGGGGTGGATGATAGAGATGATGAAGAAAATCAGAGTTGATAACAGAATAATAAAATGATTTTTTAAAAAATGAATGAAGAAAAGAAGTAGAACCAGATCAGTAGGTCATTGTTGCCTTTTCAATTTGTAATTTCCTTTTTGTTTTAGATATTTTAACTTGCCACAGAAATGACTACCAGGAATAGAGTTATTTTCATCCTAATATATGGACTTGCCTTGGACTTGCCTTCGTATACAAGAGGGGACCATCTATATGTGTGACCCTGGAAAACAAGAGACTGTATACCACCTATGGCAGGATAACATTCTTGTATGCCGAGAGATTGACTCCTTTGATGAATGGAACATTACCCAAGATGATTGTCGTAACGGACAACTGCATCAAAGAGATCAAATAGTCAATTTGCAGGAAAACTCCAGATGGTCTTTACCTTGTCAAGGTGTTATGTGTAAATTTGATTTCAGTTGCACTATGGAAAACTCTGATAAGCCTTGTCCTCATTTAAATAGGTCACGTAATAAAAGATACAAAGGGGGAACGTTACCTTTAACCTATAGCAGGGTGAATAGACAACAGCTATACTTTTTAGTCAAAGTGTCAGCTTCCTTTCAGTCTGAAACCAGTAAATGGAGAATGGAGAACAGAGAAGTATGACACAACTACCTCACGTCTGTCTTCTCAGAAAAAAAGACATAAACAAAGCCTTCCCAGCAGCAGGAGAAAACCTGAGTCTGAAGAGTAAAAGATATACTGTGATATTAGTAAATCAACTAATTTGGAGAAATTATTGGAACTGAAAATAGCGTGGATAGAAGAAAATCAACACACATTGATGAAATTAGAAACATTTTTGAGAAACTGACTGGTTAATTACTAACAGAAAAACAATAGAGGCACTGAAATTTGATTTTCAACAGGTCTTTAGTAGAGTCCCAAGCCTAGTGTGCAAAGTAAAAGCATATGGGATATGCGATAATATATGGACATGGTGTTACAATGGGAATGTTGACAGGAAACAGTGAATAGGAAAACATGATGGTTTTCAGTTTGGAAGGTTTGTGTCTATTGCAAAGATTGGTGCTGGGCCCCAGTTATTCACAATGCATGTCAAACATCTGGTTGAGAGAATCAAATACAATGTTTCCAAGTCTGCTGATGGAACGAGGATTTTGAAAAATGGGGAGGATGTGAAAAAAAGCTTTAAGATGATTGAGACAAAATGAATAAATGAGTAAATATGTGGCAGATGAAGAGCAGTGTGGATTTATGTGATGTCGACTTTTTTGGGGACAATCGAATGCCAGCCGGCCATTTGAAAAGGGAGTGGTTGAGAAACATCGACCTACAAAGGGAATTACGTTTTTATCGTTATTATTTGGACAGAACTCCGAGTTCCGTGCAGTGCAGTCAGTTCTGAAGACAGAACCCAATAATGGGAATACATTGCCACACAGACCAGTGTACACAGACCCACCAAGTTGGGAGCTGTACCTTTGAAAAAGTTCTGGGATCACCCGGTACACCAGTCACTGAAAGCAATATTACAGGAACTGAAAATAGATAGGAAGATAAACGGGTCGTTGACCGTCATTTCAGGGGGATTTGTGTCCAGGAGGAAAGGTGTCTTACTGCAGCTGTACATGGCCTTGGTGAGACCCCATCTTAAACATTGCGCAGTATCATGTGCAGTTTAGGTCTCTTTATCTAATAAAGGACAAACCTGACATTGAAGAAGTGCAACGAAGGATGAGCAGACTGATCTCTGGGATGACAGACTTATTGTAGGAGCAGGATCTGGGGCAATTGGGCCTGCATTCCATGGGGTTAAGGAAAATGAGTGGTAATCTCAGTGAAGTATATAAAATTCTGACAGGGTGATTACTTACAGTGTGGAAACAGGCCCTTCGGCCCAACAAGTCCACACCGCCCCGCCGAAGCGCAACCCACCCATGCCCCTACATCTTCCCCTTACCTAACACTACGGGCAATTTAGCATGGCCAATTCACCTGACCTGCACATCTTTGGAGTGTGGGAGGAAACCGGAGCACCCGGAGGAAACCCACGCAGACACGGGGAGAATGTGCAAACTCCACACAGAGAGTCGCCTGAGGCGGGAATTGAACCCGGGTCTCTGGCGCTGTGAGGCAGCAGTGAGGTGTGACAGATTGGAAACAGGGAAGAAAGCACCCCTGGCTGGCACGTCTAAAACAAGATGCCACAGTATTAGATACAGGCATGTCACATTGTGTTGAGATGAGAATAACTGTCTGCACTCAGAGACTGGTGAATCTGCGGAATTCTCGCCCACATAAGGCTATGGAAGCCAAGGCACTAAAGACTAATAAGGAAGCATATACACTGAAGTGATGGGGAGAGAGTAGGAGTGAGGTGTGGAAATAAAGGGTCAGCCATCATAACATTGAATTGGTTGGCAAACTCGACAGACCAAAGCGAAGACTGCACTTCCTTTTTTATAATTTCACAAGGTCAATCCCATTAAGGGATGTGTGCAATGTGTGAGAAACGTGCATTGAGGAGACGTTCAGCCATGAACAAGAATGGGGGACGCTCAATTTGCTGTATGTCCTAATCCATTCCCGATGCATCTGTGCCATTTGTGGGAATGCTCTTTTGTAAATGTTGTCACAAATTATCAGATGTTAGGAAGGACGTCTCTGCAGAGTCGACAGTACTGTGTTTCCCATTCCTTTTCTGACACTGAGGTTGGGGCTGGATATTCAGTCTGGTTTTATCGTTTAAGAACTCAGAACAGTTCGCTACAATTGAGTGTCTGTCTTGGCTGATTCAGAAACCATTGAAGAGTTTATCACATGTCTGTGTGTCTGGACTTACTTTTAGGCCAGACCAGGGAAGCATGGGACATTTGCTTCCTGAAAGTACATCGGAGATGCAAATTGGTGTGGATAGTCGACATTGACTTCAAGGTTACTGTTACTGAGACTAGGTTTGAGATCGCAATATTTTATTAATTGTTTTTAACTTCCACTGGCTGCCAAGTCATTAGCCTGGTCTGGATTAATAATCAAAGCGATATTTCCACAACAGTACCACCTCCACATGGGGACTGATCGGAAACCACACCGAGCAAGTTATTTCTGTGCTGCTTAACAGCTCCGTCAAAAAGAACTCCCACCAATTTGACTAGCGTGATGAGACTGAGGGAGTGGTTATTGGTTAGATTGTAATTATTCTCCACTTAGTGGACTGCACATAGCTAGGTAATTTTCCACATTGCCAGGAAGATGCCAGCTGGAATGAATTAGCTTTCCAAGAGACATGGCTTGTTTTGCAGAGCAACTCTTCAGTCCTATTGCAGGAATGGTGACAGGACTCATTGCCTTTGTAATATCTACTGTGTGTAGGGTAGCTTTAGGGTTCAGGACCTGGAGTGTAGGGAGGTTAGGAATATGGCATCAATCTTAAAGGAGGGTGCCTGTAAACAGAAGAGTGGCTTGAAGTGTGTATACTTTAATGCCAGAAATACACGAAATAAGGTAGGTGAACTTGCAGCGTGGGTTGGTACCTGGGACTTCGATGTTGTGGCTATTACGGAGACATGGCTAGATCAGGCACAGGATTGGCTGTTGCAGGTTCCAGGGTTTAAATGTTGTTGTAGGGTCAGAGGTGGGGGTAAAAGAGGGGGGTGTGTGTGGCTTTGCTTGTCAAAGATATTATTACAGCAGAGGAAAGGAAAATGGACGAAGATTTGCCATTTGAGGAAGTTTGGGTTGAGGTTAGGAATAGGAGAGGTGAGGTCACCCTGTTAGGAGTCTTTTACAGGCCTCCTAATAGTCCTAGAATCGTTGAAGAAAGGATTGCGAAGATGATTCAGGAGAAGAGTAACAGTAATAGGGTGGTTGTTATGGGGGACTTTAACTTTCCTGATATTGATTGGCAAAGCTGTAGCTCAAATTCGTTATATGGGTCAGTGTTTGTCCAATGTGTGCAGGAGAGTTTCCTGACACAATATGTAGATAAGCCAACAAGAGGTGAGGCCATACTGGATTTGGTTCTGGGTAACGAACCAGGCCAGGTATTAGAACTTGAGGTAGGTGAGCACTTTGGGGACAGTGACCACAATTCGGTGATTTTTACTCTAGTGATGGAGAGGGATAAGTGTGTACTACAGGGCAAGAGTTATAGCTGGGGGCAGGGAAATTATGATGCGGTGAGGCATGACTTAGGATGTGTGGATTGGAAAAGTAGATTCCAAGGCAAGAGCGTAATTGATATGTGGAACTTGTTCAAGGAGCAACTTTTGAGTGTCCTTGATAAGTACGTACCTATCAGGCAGGGAGGAAAGGGTCACGTGAGGGAGCCGTGGTTTAATAAGGAATTGGAATCCCTTGTTAAATGGAAGAGGGCGGCCTTTGTAAAGATGAGGCGTGAAGGTTCAATAGGGGCGATTGAGAGTTATAAGGTAGCCCGGAAGGACCTGAAGAGAGAGCTAAGAGCAGAAGGAGGGGACATGAAAGGTCCTTAGTTGGTAGGATTAGGGAAAACCCAAAGGCTTTCTACAGGTATGTTTTGAATAAAAGAATGACTAGGGTAGGTATAGGTCCAATCAAGGATAGCAGTGGGAAGTTGCGTGTGGAGGCTGAAGAGATTGGGGAGGCACTGAATGAATACTTTTCGTCAGTATTCACTCAGGAACAGGACATTGTTGTCGTTATGAATACTGAGGCACGAATAAGTAGAATGGATGCCTTTGAGATATGTAGAGAAGAGGTGTTGGAAATTCTGGCAAGGGTGAAAATAGATAAGTCCCCTGGGCCTGATGGCATGTATCCTAGGATTCTCTGGGAAGCAAGGGAGGAGATTGCAGAGCCATTGGCCTTGATTTTTGTGTCCTCTTTGTCTACAGGAGTAGTGCCAGAGGACTGGCGGCTAGCAAACGTCGTTCCCTTGTTCAAGAAGGGGAGTAGGGATAATCCTAGTAACTATAGTCCAGTGAGTCTCACTTCTGTTGTGGGCAAAGTCTTAGAGAGAATTGTAAGGGATAGGATTTATGCACATCTGGATAAGAATAATGTGATCAAGGATAGTCAGCATGGTTTTGTGAAGGGCAGGTCGTGCCTCACAAACCTTATTGAAATCTTTGAGAAGGTGACTAAGGAGGTAGATGAGGGGAAAGCAGTAGATGTGGTATATATGGATTTTAGTAAGGCGTGTTGATAAGGTCCCCCATGGTAGGCTACTGCAGAAAATACAGAGATATGGCATTGAGGGTGAGTTGGAGGTTTGGATTAGGAATTGGCTGGCTGGAAGAAGACAGAGGGTAGTAGTTGATGGCAAAGGTTCATCTTGGAGTGCCGTCACTAGCGGTGTTCAGCAAGGATCTGTTTTGGGACCATTGCTGTTTGTCATTTTTGTAAATGATCTGGAGGAAGGGTTAGAAGGTTGGGTGAGCATGTTTGCGGATGATACGAAAGTCGGAGGAGTTGTAGAAAGTGAGGAAGGATGTGGCAGGTTGCAGCAGGATATAGAGAAGCTGCAGAGCTGGGCAGAAAGGTGGCAAATGGAGTTCAATGTAGCTAAGTGTGAGGTGATTCACTTTGGTAAGAGTAATAAAAAGATTGGGTACTGGGCTAATGGTCGGATACTTGGTAGTGTGAAAGAGCAGAGGGATCTTGGTGTCCATGTACACAGATCTCTGAAAGTTGCCACCCAAGTAAATAGTGCAGTGAAGAAGGCATATGGCGTACTGGCTTTTATTGGTAGAGGAATTGAGTTCCGGAGTCCTGAGGTCATGCTGCAGTTGTATAAGACTCTGTTGCGGCCGCATCTGGAATATTGTGTGCAGTTTTGGTCGCCATACTATAGGAAGGATGTGGAGGCACTGGAACGGGTGCAGAGGAAGTTTACCAGGATGTTGCCTGGTATGGTAGGAAGATCCTATGAGGAAAGGCTGAGACACTTGGGGTTGTTTTCATTGGAGAAAAGAAGGTTTAGTGGTGACTTGATAGAGGTGTACAAGATGATTGGGGGTTAGATAGGGTTGACAGTGAGAACCTTTTTCCACGTATGGAGTCAGCTATTACAAGTGGGCATAGCTTTAAATTAAGGGGGGGTAGATATAGGACTGATGTTAGGGGTAGGTTCTTCACTCAGCGAGTCGTAAGTTCATGGAATGCCCTGCCAGTAGCAGTGGTGGACTCTCCCTCTTTATGGGTATTTAAGCGGGCATTGTATAAGTATATGGAGGATAGTGGGTTAGTGTAGGTTAGGTGGGCTTTGGTCGGCGCAACATCGAGGCCCGAAGGGCCTGTACTGCGCTGTATTCTTCTATGTTCTATGTTCTATGTTCAGCTGTGTCTTCATGCCACGTGCTGCGAATTGAATTGGTGGAAGACTGGCATCTGTGATTCTGTGGGCATCATCAACTAAACACTCCTGGTGGAGGATGGTAGAGATGCTATTCCCTTGTTATTTACACTGATGAGCAGAGCTGATCCATTGATAGGATTGGGATAATTGTGTAGCCCTCTCCACCATTTAGTTGTTTAATCGTCTATCGTGATTTTTGGATGAATGTGGCAGACAGCAGAGCTTCAATCTGGGTGTGTTGACCTTGTGAGAATGTTTCCCTCTCTATCATTTGATTTGGTTTAATTTAATTTCATATGATTTATTGTCGCATGCATCTAAGTAGAGTGAAACTCTTTTCATACACAGTTCAGGCAGATCATAGTGGATGTTAGAGCTGCCTTTTTTTATAGAGAGATGTAGTGGGCAAAATCTAAAAGTCTACTTCAACTTTCTGGTTTTGAAGAGCCACAAAATAGCCAGAATTCAAAATAGATTGCTTCAGCAGAAGTGAAAAAAATGCTTGAGAAGGGAATTATTTCAAGTCAAAAGAAAGGATAACCTGATTCGCAAGATTCTGATACATGCCAACCTAGTGATAAAGAAGGTTTTTTTTAATTGATGATTTGTAACAGAACACAGGTGAACTAATGAAATTGTAGCATTAACAGTAGAAATAATAATATCATTACGATTTTTGTTACAGAATCAACATTTTAATGTAAAATGTGATAATGGAATTTAATAAGGGATATCCTGCCCAATGGAGAATAGAATTCATGCAATCCTTCGAGGCAAACAATAATGGACATGACAGAAAAGATCACAGCCATTAACTTTGGAATGCAACATAGAAAGATCCGAAGGTCTAGCGATAACAAAACTCGTTAAACATCTGAAACAAATAAGAACCGAGGGATGTCCATGCGAGTGTCCATCATTGATCAGTTGTTTTACAAGATTCGTCCTGCAGAAGACAAGTGGAGGGGACACTGACTACGTTGTGTGTGATCATTGCAACACAGAACGTACAAAAATGCTGTCTTCTGCTGTAAAATTGAAGTGTATCATTGATCTCTCTTCTGATCTGAGCTGAGGATTAGGAAACCATTGTCTTCTCATGTCAAAGCCAGATTCAAGTAAGATCATTTGGTACTCTCACGGCAATAACCAGCTTTTGCTTGAATTAAAGTCCACTCCGTGCCTGTACCCTGTCTGCCTCCAGAGACTTTGCCCATAGCTGGGGAATCTCACTCCTACAGGAAGCAAGGTCATACAGATCAGAGGGTAAAGGAAAAATAGACTGAGCCATACAGGCTACACCACAAAGGGCATGCAATAGGCAAGATCAACGTGAGCAAGATCAGCATTATTTGAAGTTGGACAGTCCATTCCTCAGTTTAATAATGGCTGGGAAGATGCTGTTCATGAGCCGCTGGTTTGTGTGTTCAAGCTTCTGTATTGTCTGCATGATGGAAGAGATTGCAGGAGATCCAGGGTGCGATGGGTCTTTGATAATGTTACCATCCTTTCCTCGGCAGCAGCCGTGTAAATTGAGTCAATGGATGGGAGGTCGGTTTCTGTGATGACATGGGCATTGCACACAACCTTCTGTCATTTCTCTTACTGTCCTGGGCAGGGCTATGGCCACACCAGGCCATTATACACCCGGATGGTTTGCTCTCAGTGGGGCATTTGTAGACATTGGTGAGGGTCCTTGTGGACATGTCAAAGGTCCTGAGCTGCCAGAGAAAGAAGAGGTATTGCTGTGCCATCTCGACTGTCACATGTACTTGGGAAGTCCAGGACAGGATGTCGGTTATCATCTCTCCAAGGAACTAATACTCTCCACCTTTTCAACTACAGTTTCATTTATGTAGATGAGGACATGTTCTCCTCCTTTCTTTCTGAAGTCTTTGATCAGTTGGTTAGTTTTGCCGACGTTGAGAGAGAGGTTTTTCTCATTGTACCACATTACCAAGACTTCTATTTCCGTTCTGTATTTTGACTTGCCATCATGTCACATCTGCCCTACTATAACGGTGTCATTAGTTGACATGTAGTTGGCGTTCATTCAGAATTTGGCAATAGAGACGTGGGTGTGCAGGGAATATAGTAGGGGGCTGAGGACACATCGTTTGGGATTTCAGTGTAGAATGTTATTGTGGAAGAGGCACACTTGCCTACCTTCTCTGATTGCAGACTGTGGGTTAGAAAGCTGAGGATCCAAATGCAGAGGGTGGAGCCGAGACTAAGGTCACGGAGTTTTGTGATCAGTCTGAAGGGAATAATGGTGTTGAAGGTGGAGCGAAATCAATGAGCAGGAATCTGACATAGGTGTCCTTGTTGTCCAGACGTTCCAGGGATATGGTACCCACTATGGTCGGAAAATTGTAGGGGATCGAGGCAATCTGGGAGACTGGAACTGATGTGGCCATGTCTAGGCTCTTGAAGCACTTCATGCACCCCTCAGTCTCCTGCGCTCTCACGAGAAATGACCCAGCTTATCCAACCTCTCCTTATGACTCAGACACTTGAGTACTGGCAAAAACCTTGTAAAGTTCCAGTTCAATATCATCATTCCTATCGCAATGTGACCAAAACTGCACATATTGTTGAACTTGGAACTTTTTGAAACTAAGTTTTAGTCTACTGCCAATTATTGTGCTAATGTGATATTGTTTTTATTATTTGTTTATTCTGAAATCGTATCATTCATTAAATCCTCTGATTGAAATCCCCTCGTGTGAATGTCCTCCTGACTGCTTGGATTTGAATCAAACTATTTTGTTTGGATAGATATTTTGAGGCCGCTGCATATCAGAGAACAGGAAGAGATGATGGGTGATTGTGCAGTGTGTGCCCTTATTTGGACCAGCTTGTCTCTCCAGGCACATAATGCTTTTAGACCATAGAACATAGAACAATACAGCACAGAACAGCCATTCGGCCCACGATGTTGTGCCGAACATTTGTCCTGGTTTAAGCACCTATCCATGTACCTATACAATTGCCGCTTAAATGTCACCAATGCTGCTGACTCTGTCACTCCCACAGGTAGCGGATTCCATGCCCGCACCACTCTCTTGGTAAACAACCTACCACTGACATCCCCCCTATACCTTCCACCCTTCACCTTAACTTTATGTCCCCTTGTAACACTCTATTGTGCCCGGGGAAAAAGTCTATGACTGTCTACTCTATCTATTCCCCTGATCATCTTATAAACCTCTATCAAGTCACGCCTCATCCTTCGGCGTTCTAATGAGAAAAGGCCGAGCACTCTCAACCTATCCTCGTACGACCTATTCTCCATTCCAGGCAACATCCTGGTAAATCTCTTCTGCACCGTCTCCAAAGCTTACACGTCTTTCGTAAAGTCAGGCGACCAGAGCTGCACACAGTACTCCAAATGTGGCCTTACCAAGGTCCTGTACAGCTGCAACATCACCTCGCGACTCTTGAATTTAATCCCTCTGCTAATGACCGCTAATACACCATAAGCCTTCTTACATCTCTATCCACCTGAGTGACAATTTTCAAAGAGCTATGAACAAAGACCCCAAAATCCCTCTGCTCCTCCACCTTACTAAGAACCCGACCGTTCACCCTGTATTCCATATTCTTATTTGTCCTTCCAAAATGGACACCCTCACACTTGACAGGGTTGAACTCCATCTGCCATTCCTCATCCCAGCTCTGCATTATTACCACGTCCCTTTGCAGCTGAAAACAGCCCTCCTCACTAGCCACAACTCCACCAATCTTCGTATCGTCTGCAAATTTACTGACCCAGCCTTCGACTCCCTCTTCCAAGTCATTAATAAAAATTACAAACAGCCGAGGACCCAGAACTGATCTCTGCGGAACTCCACTTGTAACTGGGCGCCAGGCTGAATATTTACCATCTACCACCACTCTCTGAATTCGACCGGTTAGCAAGTTCTCTATCCAACTGGCCAAATTTCCCACTATCCCATGCCTCCTAACTTTCCGCGTAAGCCTACCATGGGGAACCTTATCAAATGCCTTACTAAAATCCGTGTACACTACATCCACTGCTCTACCCTCATCCACATGCTTGGTCACCTCCTCACAGAATTCAATAAGACTTGTAAGGCAAGACCTACACCTCACAAATCCGTGCTGGCTGTCCCTAATCAAGCAGTGTCTTTCCAGATACTCATAAGTCCTATCCCTCAGTACCCTTTCCATTACTTTGGCTACCAACGAAATAAGACTAACTGGCCTGTAATTCCCGGGGTTATCCCTATTCCCTTTTTTGAACAGGGGCACAACATTCACCACTCCCCAGTCCCCTGCTACCACCACCGTTGACAGTGAAGAAGAAAAGATCATTGCCAACGGCTTTGCAATTTCCTCTCTTGCTTCCCACATAATCCTAGAATATATCTCGTCAGGCCCGGGGACTTGTCTATCCTCAAGTTTTTCAAACTGCCCAACACATCTTCTTTCCTAATAAGTATCTCCACCAGCTTACCAGTCCGTTTCATACTCTCATCTTCAACAATACGGTCCCTCTCATTTGTAAATACTGATGAAAATTACTCATTCAAGACTTCTCCAATCTCTTCCTATTCAATACACAGTCTCCCACTACTGTCCTTGATCGGACCTACCCTCGTTCTCGTCATTCTCATGTTTCTCACATACGCATAAAAGGTCTTGGAGTTATTTTTGATCCTACCCGCCAAAGAGTTTTCATGCCCTCTCTTAGCTCTCCTAATCCCTTTCTTCAACTCCATCCTGGCTACCCTGTATCCCTCGAATGCTCTGTCTGAACCTTGTTTCCTCAACCTTATGTAAGCCTCCTTCTTCCTCTTTACTAGACATTCAACCCCCCCTCCCTCGTCAACCAAGTTTCCCTCACACGACCATCTCATTCCTGCCTGACAGGTACATACATATCAAGGACACGTCGTATCTGTTCCTTTGAAAAGTTACACATTTCAACGACATCCTTCCCTGACAGCCTGTGCTCCCAATTATGCTCCTCAGATCCTGACTTGCAGTATCGTATTTACACTTCCCACAATTGTAAAACCTACCCAGTTTATTTTTGGTCATAGTACCTCAGAATTTTTACATCACAGAAGGAAGCTACTCAGCCCATTATCGGTCCATGACCATAGAACATTACAGCTCAGTGCCTACAACATCCTTCAGCAGTTGTGGATCCACCGACCTTACTGCAACCGTAAATTTACTAACTCATCCTTCCATTCCCTCATTAAGGTAATTTTCAAAAGGACAAACAACAGTCACCCCAAAACACATCCTTGCAGTATACCAATGGCAACTGAACTCGAGGAAGAACATTCCCCATCAACTACCACCCTCTGTCTTCTTTCTGCTAGCCAATTTCTGATCCAAACCGTTAAATCGACCTCAATTCCACGTCTCCAGATTTTCTGGGAGAAAGTAAGGACTGTTGATGTTTGAGATCAGAGTCGAGAGAGTGGCACTGGAATAGCACAGCAGGTCCGGCAGCATCCAAGGAGCTCGGAAATAGTGAAGACTGCAGATGCTGGAGATCAGAACACTGATTCCTGATGAAGTGAACACACAACGGAAACAGCGACTCTCCTACTTTCGATACGCTGCCTCATCTGTTCTGCTTTTCCAACACCACACTCTCCATATTTTCTGCCATAGCCTACCATGGTGGACCTTATCAAACACTTTACTGAAATTCATATACCCCACTTTATTCTCATCCACCTTTTTGATCACCTTCTCAATGAACTCAGTAAGATTTGTGAGGCATGACATACCCTTCACAAAACCTTGCTGACTATCCCTAATCAAATGATTCCTATCATTATGATAATAAATCCCATCTCTTATAATCCTTCCAAACACTTTAGCCACAACCAAAGTATGCCTGGTAAATAATTACCAGGGTTGTCTCTCCTCCATTTTTTGAGCAAGGTGACAACATATACTGTCCCCCAGTATTCTGGCCCTGTTCCTGTAGACAATGGTGACGTAAAGATCCGAACCAATGGTTGTGTAAACTCTTCCCTAGCTTCTCATAGAATCCTAGGATATTTCCATTCTTGCCCAGGGGGCTTAAGTATCTTCACACTCTATAGAATTGCTAATATTTCCACCTTATGAACCTCAATCCCGACCAGTCTAATAGCCTGTATCTCAGTATTGGCCTCGACAGCATATTCTTTTTCCATTCTGAATACTGATTCAAATATTTATTTTGAGCCTGTACTATCTCCTTGGACTACACACACAACTTTACACTACTTTCCTTGATTGGCCCTGATCTTAATTTGGTTATTCTTTTATTCATGACATACCGATAGTAATTTGGAGGGTTTTCTTCGATCCTACTTGCCAAAGACTTCTCATGCTCTCTCCTGGCTCTTCTTAGCTTTTTCTTTAAGTCCTTCCAGGCCATCTTGTAACTCTCAAGCATCCGTACTGAGCCTTGACCTTTCATCTTTGCACAAATCTCATTCCTCCGCTTGAGAAGAGATCCAACTTCTTCAGTAAACCACAGCAGCCTCACCCGAACACTTCCTCTTTTCCTGACAAGTATAAACCTATCAAGGACACACAGTAGCTGTTCCTTGAAAAAGTTCCCCATTTGAATGGTGGCCCTCCCCTGCAGTTTCCTTCCCCATCTTTTGCATCCTAAAATCTTTCCTAATCGCATCATAATTGCCTTTCCCCGAGCTATGACTCTTGTCCTGCGGTATACAACTGTCCCTTCCCATCGCTAAGGTGAATTGTGGTCACAATCACCGAAGTGTTCACCTACCTCCAAATCTAACACCTGGTCTGGTTGATTACTCAGTGCCAAATCCAATTTGGCCTCTGCCCTTGTTGGCCTATCTGCATACTGTGTCAGGAAACCACTCTGCACACATTGGACAAAAGCTGACCCATATAAAGTCATTGAACTCTAACGTTCCTGGTCAATATTTGGAAAGTTAAAGTCCTCCATAACAATTACTCTGTTATTTTCGCTCCTATCCAGTATCTTGTTTGTAATCCTTTCCGCTACATCTCTGGAACTTTTCAGAGGGCTATAGAGAACTGTCAAAAGGGTGACCACTCCCATACTACCTCAGTAGAGGAGTCGTAGTCAAACATCCTTCCTGCCAACGTCTTTGATTGACAATGCCACCCTCCCTCTTTTTGTAACTTCCTTGTTTTTAATGAAGCATCAAAACCCCGGAACCTACAACAATCGTTCCTGTCGTTGCTCTATCAATTTCTCCAAAATGGCCACACCATCAAGCTGTTCAACTGCACAATTTGGAAACAGGGAGTGATTGGAGGGATGTTAAACGAGGGTGAGTTGGATTGTTCAGAAGTCAGCGTGAGGGGAGTTAGGCAGGAACAGACAAAAAATGGAAATTTTATTTAGAGATTCTCACGGACTGCAAGACCTTTGTCTGGTGCCATACCCTGTGAGCACTGTGCTGATAATAGCTGTGGTCCCAGATCGTTTACATTCAATAATATCATAGAGCTGAGTTGCTGGCAGTTAAACAGTGTCCAAAAGCCAAGCGATTTTTTTAACAGTGAGAAGGTGGTTGAATTTAAATACACTGGGTGAGCAGCAGCAGATGGGACTGAGAACCCCCCTCGATACTGAGATCCTGCGCCAGAGAATCTCAATGAGGTGAATCACTGACAGAGGGGAAGTCAGCATCTCAGCTGTGGGCCAAATAATGATTGATAAATATTGCACACCACTTCCGTGGTTTTGTAATACACATTTCAATTTATGTAGCTCAATATCATGAGTGCATCTTATCGCTTTGTACTTTCCATAGTTTAGTATGGACAGAAAATAATTTTGTCCGATATTTTGTATTGAATAACAGATTTTAGTCCACATTCCTCACTTTAGATGTATCCTTGAATCTGTTCTTCATATGAGTTATGAGGAGTAACATTCCAACACTGATGACTGGGGAATATTATTGTCCCTCCCTCCAGTCTGAACCACCATGTCCCCCAATTCTCTCTGTTTTCTGTCTCCTCCACAATGCAATAATCACGATGTAATTGAAGTCCAATAAATGACACTTCGTCAAAGTTCACTAATATCGATAACATCAATAGCACAGGCCAAATCTGCCTCTCTCTGAACCTGTAATAACAATCTGAATTGCATTTGTCACCTACAATTTTCTGTTAACATATCCATGCAATTTGAATGTTATAACTCCACGTTTCTCAGACACACATTCCTCTCAGATCATGAACGATAAAAACTGTTTCAATGTTTTATTTAAATTATAATACTTGATTGCTAGTTCCAGCATGTACGTTTGCATTTATAAACAGAGAAGCATGTTTTCATTCTGACAAACTTATGGTATTGCTCCCATATCCAAGGCAGATCGAATGGTTACACTTAATTGATCTAGCAGCTTCTTAGATTTGATCCATCAGTCACCCTCACATATCCCAACCAGAATGCGAAAGTTTTAATCATTGTTTTGAATTTTAATAAAACAGTATTGAATTGAAAGGCGTTGGTTGGAGTTATTTGTTCAGTGAGTGTGATTGATGTCAATCTCTGTGGATCATAAATGTGTCACTGGAGGGTTTGCCTCTTCTATTAATTAGGGACTCGGTTCGATGTTCTATCCAAGTATGGGCCGGGCCATCACCGACTGGGCTAACAGGGATCAGCAGCTCGAGAGACAGGGGGAGAATCTGAGAACATTAGATTGGAATGTTCCAACAATGCATCACAATCTGAGAACATTACACAGGAATATTCCAATAATGGATCAGAATACGAATATTTTCGACTGGAATATTACAATAGCAGACAGGACGTTATCCTGTGAACTTTGCTATCTTTCTCAGCCTTGTATATCATTAGCATCACAGATCGAAGTTGTCCTTTGGATTATTCAAGGTGGTTACTATCCCATCCTCGCTATAGTTGGTGATCCTGGTAAGTCATTCCATCTGACCATTCAACCGAGTTGAACTGAATTTTAGAATTTTGAAGACATCATTTTTAGATCCAGTCAAAAATATTATTCTTTACAAATTATAACTAGCAAATTACTATTCACAACTTACAAAACAATACGTGAGCAGAAACCAGACTGTTCTTAAACTCTATGATCTTTTTTCCTCCATTCAGATTTACATTTCTACATATTCTCCCCACTCACCAATCGTGCCCAGGACCACAATCAGGATACTTCAGTGTCCTTCTCAGAATCAAGGCAACTGCTGAAAAATCCATCATATGTGCCTTTTGGTAAATGCAGATATAACCGTTTCAATTCCCTTCTAATTATGATTCCATCACAAAATATTTCCCGCCTGAGGCGACTCTCTGTGTGGAGTTTGCACATTCTCCCCGTGTCTGCGTGGGTTTCCTCCGGGTGCTCCGGTTTCCTCCCACAGTCCAAAGATGTGCAGGCCAGGTGAATTGGCCATGCTAAATTGCCCGCAGTGTTAGGTAAGGGTAGATGTAGATATAGGGGTATGGGTGGGTTACGCTTCGGCGGGGCGGTGTGGACTTGTTGGGCCGAAGGGCCTGTTTCCACACTGTAAGTAATCTAATCTAACCTAATCTTGAGATGGTTAATTTGTCCTCTCCACAGACTCTGTCATTTGGTGGTCAAGTCATTGACTCATAATCAAGAGGCACAGAAAAATAATCTTTTGGTGTCTCCTGATGGAAGTTGATAGAATGCAAATGAAATCATCACCAATTGTTTTAAACTGAAGCCTATCTGTTTGCCTCTTGTCCTGTAGACACGTCAATGGGTCATCCTTCCCTGCTCAGGTCTCTGTCTGATTGCAAACCCACAGCAGTGTGTTTGACTCTCCACTGTCCTGTGGAACAGCTGGACCAGCTACTCAGTTCAGGATCGGCATAAAATGTTGGTCTGACCAGGGCTGCACACATCCCGTGCGGGCAGTACAAAATAAAAGATAGCTCCTTCCTCTGTCTGATTTCCATGTTCCTGCAAGTCATTTCCATTCAGGTAAGTGAACACTCCCTGTTTCGAGTGAATTCTTTTTGACTGAGTCTCCTTCCGAGAGTGATAGTCATCTCCATTGGCACCTCTTCTGATTACTTTACTGATGCTGATGTACTGATGTAAGGAACTCCTAAATTCCACATCATTCACAGTGTAGAGTGAAGGAATTGCTTTTTATGCAACAGGAAATAAGCTGAGACATCTAAGTGAGGGAACAGAATTATTGCGATCAACCCTGAGAGTGTTGTTGAGATAGTATTTGGGGTATTGTGGACCGATGTTCTCTCTTTGATAAGGAATAATTCACTTGGCAGAAAGAGTGTAAAGGAGTTTCTCCAGACTCATTTTTGTGATGATTGTACCACCCGGGATTAATGTGTAGTGCTTTGACGGAATAAGAGGTAATTGCATTGAAACTTAATGGGATGGACAGTCACTCATTATATTCCAAACAGACACTGATACGGTGATAAATTCCATGGCTTATTTATTACTTGGTTTACATGATTCTCGAACGTTTAAAAGCCTCTGGGAACGTCCCTCTCACCACACGCCACACCCCAGTTCGATTGAGAGAAAGAGAGGGCCGGTCTTTGAGCAACCTCTTCCCACACTATGAACGTTATGTAATCCACAATCCCGACAGGAGCCTCAATACCTTCATACTAAAATAGTTAACAATTCCCATCGGCTTCTGACCTACATGGAGAACACGGGTTGTCTTCAGAGATAGAAGATGCCTGTTTGAGACTTAGCACAAAACCTATGGCTTCCTTCTTCACTGCCGGCAAAACATGTTAAAGTATCGTGTGTTGCACAGGCAATGGAGCCACGAGGAACATCGTGAGCCATCTATGGGTGCATTCCCTGCTCCATTGGTTTTGCAGGTTGAAGCATCAATGACAAACTCCTGTTCCTGTGTAAATGTCTTGAGGCGCTGAATGGCCTCCTCCTCGTTCCATTAAAACCGTTCAACGGTCTTATTGGGTTCTGTCTGTTCCTGTTTAACAGCTCAATGTACTGACCAGAGCCCACCTCTTCCTGGGAAACAGGCAGGAGGATTGAATAGGCTGTCCCTCTTCTTGTTTTGTTGTTTCGATGGGCTGAATCGCTTCCACATATCCATATGTTACAAGTTGAAGTGCTGAATGAGCTCCTCTTTTAATTGTGGAAATGTGCAGTGTCTGGCTGTGCTGTTACATGAATGTTACAGACATTATAACAGCACAAACAGGAATGCTGTCCAGGTCTTGCTGCACATGGACATACGCTGGTTTAGGAGCTGATGGGGGACAAAATGTTCTGAACATTGTGTGACCTTCAATGATCACCCAGCTTCTGATCTTATGATGGAAGGGGGTTGGGTGACAGGGGTGCGGGCGCTTAGACGTTGACGAAGGATCTGAAAATGTTTGTGCTGAGGACGTTAATCTGAGAATTCCTGAAGAGATGTCCCGGGACTGAGAGGATTGTCAGCCACCGACCACAAACATCTTCCTTTGTGCTCTGAAAGACCCCACAGCAGTTACACCTGATTCTCATGAAGCTCAAAATAAGTAGGTGGTCCAGATGACATCCTCAGTCAAATACCGCATTTATATTAAGGTCATTCGCTCTTTCCTGAGCCCCTGTGTTCATCTCTTGTTAATATCAATTGGTGACAGTGTATGTGTAGGGAGTGTGGTCCTCTCACAGAGGGTAATCAATGTCATTATTTAGATGTGCTGGAGAGTTTAGGGAGCTTAATCACGGAAAGTATTTGAAGAGGAGGTAGATGATTTTTTTTTCCTGTCCGTGATCTCTCTCCATTTAAATTGTTTCCTACTGTTCTATCCTTCCTACCACAATAGACAACTCACGTTATATTATTTCTGCTGAAGGTTTGCTCACGAAACTTCCCTGTCTATATCACAATGCACATTCACAACCTCCATTTGAAGATATATTGGATGATAATCTTGGTGTACAGCTTTGAACCATTTAGTCCCTTCATCCAGATATGTGACATAGATTATTGATCATTGATGACCGACAGTGATCTCTGAGGCAAAACTGGTTATAGTTCTGAAAAAAATATTCATTTATGTCTACTGTCTATTTCCTGTTAGTGACAGCATCCATGTTCCTGTGCAGCAGATCAGGCGGGTTGAATTACCTCCTCCTGGACTGAGTAATGCACTCAACGAGCTGAATTACTTCATTCTATGTTCCTGTGTAACTCATTGGAGGGGCAGAATGGTCTCCTCCCGTCTCATTGTAACGATCCTGTGTGGCTGAATGGAGTGGTCCCCTACCCTGGAACAGCATGGAAGGGTGGATTGAGGGAACACCACTTAGGGTAGGGGCAAAAGGATGTTGCTGTAACAGCATCGAGGGCTGTATTGAGGGAATAACACCTTGGATAGGGGTAGCAGTTGACCATTCGGCTGCACCATTCAGAATTTTCATGGCTGATCAGAGTATGTCTGGCCATCCTTCTCCTGTCTGTTCCCAAAAACCCATGGACTCTCCTGTCCAGCAAAGATCAGTCGAGCTCAGCCTTGAATATCTTCAATAACCGAGTCTTCACTGCTCCCTGAGGATGAGGACACCACAGGTAGCACAACACTAAAGGGAAATGGATCTCCTTCTTTCATTGTGGAACCCATTATTTTAAAACTGTGTTCACCTCACATCAAATCACTGCCCCTTTTTAGAGAAAGGCTACAATAACTCGGAATAGACATAACCCATTCCCCCTTCAACTCTGTTACACATTACCACTGACTCTTCCCAATCAAATATGTATCAAACCCAGATTCTGCTACTGTCCCAGGAAGAGAATATCTGACAACATTACGCCACACAAGCATTAAAGAAAGGAACAGAATCAATTCTGACATGCCATTCAATCATTTCTTATGTGTTCCTCAGCATCATTCTCCTACCTTCTCCCTAGATTCCTTGATCGCCTAATAAATCAAAAACTTATTTATTTGTATCATAATGTCACTAGTGTCTGTGTTTGTGTGTGTGTGTATGTATGTGTGTGTGTGTTGTCCATGTGCTTGTTATCTGTGTATCTTTGTGACTACGTCTTCCTGTCTGTGTATAAGACTGTGTGTTTCTATCTGTGTTTCTGTCCATTTGTGTGCGACCATATATGTATCTGTGTGCTTCGATGTCTGTGTATCCCTATCTCCTTGTATGCATTGTGCATGGTAGTATATTGAGGTGTTTACCAATACTTCTGTGTATTTCAATTCCTGCATCTCTGTGCAATGGGGCATCTGTTTCTTTGAGAGTGAGAGAGATGAGGGTGGAACGGACAGTGGGTTTAAATTGAGAATTGCTCTTTACTGAACATTGCTCCAGACTCGGTTGGTTGGACGTGGATGTTTCAGAATCTCCACACAAGGCCTCCTAGTACTCTTTGGCTCTTTCCAAGATCCTTCCCACATGTCGGGGTAGGGGGGGTGGTGGTGAGGTAACGGATATCGGGCACTCCACCACCTCGCTTGGCCCTTGCCGTTCAATTCCAGGCTGTTGCCCCTGGAATGGGAGAAGGGGAGGGATCGAATGAGGATGGGAGTGGGTGTCCCTGCTGTTCGTGCAGTTGTTGGTGGAAGGGGGAAAAGGAAGGTGTCCAGAGGGATTCTGTCTACAGTGTTGTATCCACGTCGTGTTATTAGTGTGCAGAGCTCTTGCGTCAGTGACAGTAAAAATGGGGATGGGAAGGTGCTGAAGTCAATAGTGAGAGTGGTAGTGCTTGAGCCTTATTTGGAGAGAGATTGTGAGCCTTGTTCCGGGTAGGTGCCATGACAGATACACAGTGAGGTGTGAGGGAGAAGAGAGAATATCGTGACCTGTATTGCTGATGAATTCTTCAGATCATCCCAGCGTCGAGGCGTGCCTCCCTATACGTCTTGTCCAAGTCTATCACGAATAACGCCACAGAATTCAGTCCCTCAGATTCCACAGAATCAGTTTGGGTGGATCTTACAAATAGCAAGGAGAAGCAAACATTTGTGTGTTATATATCGAAACCAAAGCTTTTGTGCAAATACTTTGCATCATATGCTCTGGAAATTGGATATGCTAGTATATGCAAGGGGAAGCAATGACATAGTGATATTATCGCTGGTATCTTAGCCCAGAGACCCAGGGAATGTTCTGGCTACCCGAGTTCGAATCCTGCTATGGCAAATGGTGGAATATGAATTCGTTAAGTATTTGGAATCAAGGGTTTATGATGACCAGGAATCCATTGGCGATTGTTTGAAAAACTCATCAGACTCACTAATGTCATTTATGGAAGGAATCTGCTAGCCTGCATGTGACTCCAGACTCAAGGCAACGCTGTTGACTCTTAACTTCCCTCTGGCATGGGCAATGGATTTTGGTTATAAATGCGTCGCCCTCGTCCTGTGAATGAGTACCAAATAATCGTGGGTGCTGCAGTAATAATGGATGGTTTGAAGTTGCGTTGAAACTGCGCTAACTAAGTGACTGCTCATGCTGTACAAAATATATTCCATAACTGTATATCAGATAGATCGAAGAGAATGTTGTGAAAAAAACTAGAGAGCAGGTTATTTCGGATTTGGTGTTGTGTGGTCAGGAGGACTAATTACTAACCTTGATCTGAAGCAGCGTTGAGGAATTGCGACATTAATACGTTGCATTTTACACGCCATCTGCTTACAATATAGAAATTTTGAACATTATAGTCAAACATCGTGGAAGCCTGGAGGCTAGAGCATCCAGCTAGCTCCAGTGAATTGGAAAGGTACAATAGACCATTCAGTGAGAGACAAGCAATGGTTGTTCGAATCATAGAGTCCTACAGCACGGAAATATTCCCTCTGGCCCAAAGTGGTCCATTCCGAACAAAATGCCCATTCACACTAATCCCATTTCCCTTCAATTATCTTGGATCCTTCTAATCATTTCCTATCCAAGTATTTGTCCAAATGCCTTTTAAATGTTGTTAATGTACCGACCTCAACCACTTCCACTGGCAGCTCAATCCATATGAGTATCACTCTGTGTGTAAAATTACTTCTCAGGTTCACTTTTATTCGTTCTCCCCTGACCTTAAACTGATGCCCTCTAGTCTGGGATTGCCCAACCCTGGGGAAAAAAGACTTGGAACATTCACTCTATTCATGTCTCCCATAATGTTTTACACTTTTATCAGATCTCCCTCAGTCTCATACACTCTAAAGTAACAAGTCCTAGCTTGTCCAACCTCTCTCTATACCTCAGATCATTGAGTCCTTGGCCACATCTTTGTACATTTCTTGTGCAGTCTTTCCAGTTTAATAACATCCTTCCTCGAATAAAGTGAACAAAACTGAACATAACGCTACAAGTAAGAAATCACCAATATCCGGTATAACTGCAACATAACTCCCCAATGCCCTGACTGATGAAAGTCAGTGTGCCAAAAACCTTCTTCACTGCCCTGTCTATCTCTGAATCAACTTTCAGATAACGGTGCACCTGAATTCCAGAGTCCGTCTGTTCCACTACCGCCCTTAAGGCCCAACCATTCATAGTGATACTCCGACCTTGAATTGACTTTGCAAAATGCAAGATCTCACATTTATCCACATTCAACTCCATTTGCCATTTTTTTGGCCCACGTCCGCAACTGATCAAGATCCTGCTGCAATTTCTGATAACCTTCTGTCCACGAGACCACATTATTTATTGTCATCTACAATCTTACTAATCATGCCTTGTACATTCTAAACTAAATCATTGGACATAAAACAAACAGTAATTGTCTCAGTACTGAACACTGAAGTACTCTACTAGTGACAGGCCTCCAGTACGACAAGCATCCTCCACTGTTACTCGATGCTTACTACCATCAATTTTGTATCCAATTTGCCATGTTCCCACTCCATTCCATGCAATCTAACCTTCTAGAACAGCATACCATGTGAACCCTTATTGAAGGCCTTACTAAAATCAGTTGGACTACTTGTACCACCCTGCCCTCGTCAACGTTGCTGGTCACTGCATCAAAGAACTCTAAAAGATTTGTGAGCCATGATCTCCCATAAACAAAGCCGTGCTGACTGCTCCTAATTACACTCTGCCTTTCCAAATGTATGTACATCTTATTTCTCAGAATCTTCTCAAGTACCTTACCTACTACAGATGTTAGATTTACGGGTCTATAGTTCCCATATTTTTCTTTGTAGCCCTTCTTGAATAAGGGCACAGCATTCCCCGTCCTCCAGTCATCTGGGACGTCACCCGTGCCTAGCGATGATGTAAAATTGTCAGCCAGGCTCCCACAATCTCTTCTCTGTCTTCTTGCAATGTTCTTGGATATATCTGGTTTATAGAAATACTGCAAAATCTGAAATAAAAGTCTATCTCTTTAAGGTAAAAACACCAAAGTGTGATTTTTTGAAAGTGCATTTTTGAAAGAGAAATCATACTTGATAACTTCGGAAATTTTTGAAGTGTGTTTGGAAGAATATATAGAAGTGGAAAATTAAAGTTGTGTTCACCTTCAATTAAAGGAGTCAGAATATCGATGCAACGAAATTTTGAAGTCGTTTCACAGCGTGTTGGTGAGAATGTACCTGGACTATTGTGTACAGGGTTGGCGAGACTGTACCTGGAGTATTGTGTCCAGTTTTGGTGATCCAATCTGAGAAAGAATACACTGAACACAGAGGAAGTGCAATGGGAATTCTCCAGATTTGTCCCTCAGGTGGCGAGATTGCTTTATGAGTAAATTTGGCCTGTGTTCTCGTGAGTTTCAATGAATGAGAGGTGATCGCAGAATAATGTAGAAAAAATTCACTAAACATGTAACGAGTTGGAAATAAACAGGATGTTTCTCTGGCTGTCTACTCTACATTTAAGACAAGTAATGGCAGGATAATGGATAGGCCATTTAAGACCGCAATAAGAAGGAAATTCTTCACTCGGAGAGGAGTGACTAATACCTCTGGCATGGAAACCTTCTGGCAGGGCAAGATTAGTGAGAATCCCCAGATAATCTACAGTGTGTCAATCAGATAAGAATAAACAGAGAACAGGTCTGACCCATTAGTGACTTGCTAAGTTGCATCAAATCAACTTAGCGGAAGGAGACAGAGGGTGGTGGTAGAAGTCTGTTTGTGTGACTGGAGGCCGGTGTCCAATGGTGTACAACGGGGAGCAGTGTTGTGTGCCTTATTATTTGTGATTCGGAGGTACCAATGTTGGACTATGTTGGACAAAGTTAAAAATTACAGAACACCAGGTTATAGAGCAACAGGTTTATTCTTAGGCACGAACTTTCAAAACGCACAACCATCTGATGATGAATCAGCACTTCAAAATTTAGTGTCTCCGAATAAACCTCTTGGACTATAACCTGATGTTGTGTGATCTTTAACATTATCATTTGTGGTATTCATAAATGGTGTATCTGTGAATATGGGCGAGGGTGGGGAGAGTGAGATGAGCAAGTTTGTGTTGGACACAAAAATTGGCCGGGTGGTTGTCAGTGAGGAGGAAGGTCTTATGTTCCAGGAAGATATAGAATGAATGGTCAGATGGGCAGATCAATGGCAGATGGAATGTAACCCTGATAAATATGAGGTGGTGCACTTTGGAAGAAGGAACCAGACAGGGGAGTACTCAATGAATGGCAGCACACTAGGAAGGACAGGGGTGCTTCTCCACACATCCCTGAATGTGAGTAAACAGGTTATTGCACAAGTTGAGAAAGCATAGGGGCGCGTAAACACAGCCTTTCTTCATCGTGCATTGATTATAAGAGTGATGCGGAACTTTGGTTAGTCCAAGATGGAATACCGTGTTTAGTTCTGGCAACCACATTACAGGAAGGATGTGATTGAACTGAAGGGGGTGCAGAGGAGATTCACCAAGATGTTCCCTGGGATGGAGCATATCAGCTATGGAGAGAGGCTGGATATGCTTGGGTTGTTTACGTTGGAGTGGAGAGGCTGAGGGGGACGTGATTCAGAAGGATAAGAATATGAGGGATATGGACATGGTAGATAGAGAGCAGCTACTCCTTGAAGTCATGTGGAGAAGAACAGGGAAGCACACTCTTAAAGTGAAGGGTTTGTGATTTAGAGAGGACCAGAGGATCGTTTTTCACCCAGAGGGTGTTGGGGCCTGGAATGCACTACTGAAGAGGGAGTTGTCATGCGTAACCTCACACCTGTTACAAAGTACTTGGACGACCTATTGTAGTGTCACATAACATTCCCAGCTATGTAGAAAAGTGGGACTAATGTAGACCGTGCTGTATTTCTGACGGTGCAGAGTCTATGCTTCTATGATTGCATGGTTGTGCAAGGTCAATCATTGAGAAGCTTACGACAGGAACTGATGGGTTTCAGAACACTATATGCGCAAGGGTAATAAGAGTGAACTTGTAGTAGCTTCATAAAGTATGTCAATGGCAAAATTGAATGAAAAGAACGTGCAGTTTCTTTACAGTCTGAATCCAGAGAATGGAGAACGGAGAAGAGGGAAATGACAGAACTACGCAGCAAACATTTCAGTTATGTCTTCACAGAAGAAAACAAAAACAAAACAATCTTCTCAGCAATACAAGGAAAGTTTAATCTGGTGAGAAGAAAGGGAGTAGAATGAAATTAGCAAATAAACGTTATGGAGAAAGTATTTTAACTGAAAGTAATGGGCTGAGAAAAAGTCAATACAGATTTATCAAATGGGAATCCCATTTGTGAAACTGATATTTAGCAAAATTATGGAGAAACAATCAATGCAATACGATTGGATTTTCAGAAAGATTTTTGATAAAGCCCCAAGCCTACTATGCAAATTAGAAACATTTGGGAATGTGGCTAAGAGAAGGACATAGTTTTAGAATGGGACAGCTGGCAGGAAACAGTGAGCGGAATAAATCAATGTTTCCAGGAGTGGGGGACTCGGCGGTATAGCAGGATTCAGTGCTTGGGACTTGGGTTTTCAAATACACACCAAACTTTTCTTAGAGGAAGTCAAATGCAATATTTCCAAGCCTCCTGATGGCACTAATCGATGTTGGATTGTGAGTGGTTAAGGAGGACTTAAAAAAGCTCCAATGTGACTGAGGCAAGTGGAGTTTCTGTGCAAACATGTAGCAGATGGAGATCAATGTGGGTAGATGTGACGTTGTGCTATTTGATGGGAAAAAGAGAACAGCAGTCTATCATTTGAAAAGTTTGGAAAATATTTCTCTATAAAGGGATTTCATTCTTCACCGAACTCCAATATCCATGCAGGACTGTGACTTCTGAAGTCAGAATTCAATACTGGGAATGGCACTGGGTCACTTGCCAGTTTACATAGACCTACCAGGGGGGAGCTGGAACATTGAACAGGATCTGGATCTCCCTGCATAACAGTCACTGAAAGCACTATTACAGGATCAGAATGCAGTTTGGATGATAAGTGGGGTGTTGACCTTAATTTCAGGGAGATTTGAGTCCAGGAGGAAGGGTTTCTAACTGCAGCTGTACAGGGTCTTGGTGAGACCCCATCTTGAATACTGTGCAGTATTATGTGCAGTTTGGGTCTCCTTACCTAGTAAAGGACAAGCCTGACATTGAGGGAGAGCAGCGATGGATGACCAGACTGATCTCTGGGATAACAGACTTGTTGTGGGAGCTACGTTTGGGTCGACTGAAACTATATTCTATGTGCTTTATCAAAATGAGTGGAGACGTCAGTGAAATAAATAAATGTCTGACAGAGCGAGACAGATTAGAAGCTGGGGCCATTTTGGAGACCATTTGAGAGTTTAGCACATGTCTGTGCATTTGGAGTCAATTTGATGCCAGACCAGGAAAGCAAAGGGAGATTTACTTCCTGAAAGTACACTGGGGAAGCAAACTGCTGTTTACAATCGACATTGGTTTCAGGGTATCTATTACTGAAAGCAGACCTCGATATTTTATTAGTTGTTTTTAACTTCCACCAGCTGTCAGAGCATTATCATAATCTGGATTTGTAATCCAATGACATTTCCACAAAAGCACCATCACTACATGGGGACCTGTCAGAAACCACACTGAGCAGGTTATTTCTGTGCTGCTTGACAGCTCTGTCAAAAAGAACTCCCACCAATTTGATTATCGTGATGGGACTGAGTGTGTGGTAATTGGTCAGATTGTAATTCTTCCCCTTTTAGGGAACTAGCTTGCTGAGTAATTTTTCACATTTCCAGGGAGTTGGAGCCGAAATGAAACAGTTTCCCCAGAGACGCGGCTTGTTGTGCAGCACAAGTTTTCAGTCCTATTGCAGTGATGGTGTCAGGGCCCATTGAATATGTCGTATCTACTGTGTTCAGCTGTTTCTTCATGTCAATTGCAGCGAATCGAGTTGGTTGATTTCTGGTCGGTTGGCATCATGATGAGGGTGAGTTGGATCGTTGGCTCAGCACTTCTGGCTGAGGGTGGTGCAGATACTACATCCTTGTCGTTTACACTGATCTGCAGGGCTGTTTGATTATGTAGGATGGGGATGCTTGTGGACCCCTCTCCTCCGTCATTGCTTTAATCAGCCAACACCATTTATGACTGAATGTGGCAGGCCTGCAGAGTTTCAATCAGAGCTGTTGGTCAAGTGCGGTAGATTTAAAGGGCAAGTATCAGGTTGAGGTTCAAGTGGTTCTGACCCTGACATGTTCACCCACACTCGTCACTGAGCCATATATCGTGTTGGGATGGTAACGCCAGACTGAGGAGATTATCCAGGGCAAAAAATGTACAAGTTGTGGTTGAATGCAGGTCCGCTTCTCCTGCTGCTTTGGTCTGCAGCACTACATGAATGCAGTTTTGAGCTGCAAAAACTGAAATGCACTTCTGATGTCTGTGCCTCAATTCACATCGAGACTCATTCACCAATCAGCCCTCTACTCAATGACCTACTCTAGTTTCTGATGTGATAATACTTTCATTTTCAAATTTTCATTGTGCTGAGAGTCTCTCCCCGGGTCATGCTTTCAACCTGACACATTCCACAAAAGCATTTAACTGATTGTATTTCAATTGTTTAATTCCTTGAGTAATACCATCTTCTGCGTTTAAAGTGAATGTTTTTCCCTCTGTTTCTCTTTCTGAACATGATTAAGTGCTCTGCTGTGTCAGTGACGCCAACCTCATGTACTTTCAGAGCCAATTAATTATCTGGATTCTCAGTAATCTTCACCAGATTGTATGTTTTCTCTTTTGGCTTGATGCTGTCCCTGACATGCCTTATTACTCATAGCTGCGTTGTACTCCCATGAGTATGTTTAATCTTCTTTGGGATGAATTTCTGATATCCTCCGAATTATCCCCATAAACTCCTGTATTGCTGCTCCATGGTCTTTCTTGCTCGGTTCCCCTTCCAATTAACTCTGGCCTGCTCCTCCCGTATGTCTTTGTAGTTACATTGCTTAATTATCATCACATTTCATCAAGAAGAGAGCAAACACGAGGAAATTGGTGGATTTCTTAACTAGATACAAAGAGACAACGATAAAGAGAATATAGATGTGGATATGTGCAAAATGAGAAAACTAGATTATCAAAAGAAGTAGATGTATATCCCTCAATGTTTTGACAATTCCTGTGTGCTGTGGTCCTTTGTACAATGCATGTCTAACAGAGCAATATGCTCAAATGCTGGGTCTGATGCCACAATTTATATCTTCAATATTATGACAGGCACTAGCATTGGGAAGAACCCAGCAGGTCAATATATTTAATTCCTGGTAGAAAGAGGATTAACTGAAATAATTTGGGACAACAGAAGCATATATTCATAACACACATCCTGATAAGGATGAGAGACAAGAGTAGGGAATGCCAGAAAAGGGGGAACGTTGAGAAAAGGGGAACATATCACTTCAGATGACGACCAAATAATGTGTTAATGTTTTATTAATATTATACATCATGTGCATCGTTTTTTTGTTAACTGTGTCTCCGTGGTTCATTCAGAATGTGTTGTACATATATGAACAATCTAACTTATCTGAACACACACTGATTAAACAGTGTATATAAAATCATTTTTCCTACATTTCAAACTGTCCTTTTGTCATGCTACCAGGATACATGAACACCAACTGGCCACCAATGGACATGGTCAACTTTCATTAGTTTCTATACATACCGACAAAAAGGACACCACTTTGACTGGGACAACACACACATCCTACGACAAGTGAAACAAAAACACGCACGAAAGTTCTTAGAGGCATGGCATTCTCACCGGAAGTACATTGATAAACACATCAATTTAGATCCTATCTACCTTCCCTTGAAAGAAAGAACTGGAAATGAGATCACCCACCTAAACATACCAAGACCTATTAATAGAAAAGCGGGACTTGCCACCAGCACTTCTCCGGAGACTGTCACTGATGATGCTACCTCGTCATCGTGACGAAATATCTGAAAACAAACATTCTAGCTCAGCAAGCTACCTTCCATACTTATAAATTGTTATTTTTTTTCTTTTAATAGTGGAATTTGGGACTTCTCTGTCGGAACACTTCAACCCGAGGGCATCAATGTGGACTTCAACAGTTTCCTCATTTCCCCTTCTACCACCTCACCACAGTTCCAAACTTCCAGCTCAGAACTGTCCCCATAACTTTTCCTACCTCCCACTCACAAGTCTATGCTGACTGCGCCGAATCAAACCCTGTGTAAGTCATGGGTGCAGTCAATGGTATGCTTTCTGTCATTGTAAGATGAATCAAGTTTGTAAATAATGCCATCTTCCTGGAGTTGTAGATACTTGCTGAGAGATCATTTGGGGCACACTCTGCAGATTTGATCTCCTTTGTAAGGAATAATCTCCTTACCACAGACACGGGTGATGGTTTCATGAGGAGACACAGTGAAGAATCTGAGTGTTTCATCTATAGAGCCGTGCACGATGAAGAAATGGAGACAAGGAGTGGCAGCGATCTCTTATTCCAAAAGAGACATTGAAAGGGTGAGAAATTCCTACATTACCCAGGATTTATTGGTTTGATTTATTGTCACATGTGTCTCAGTACAGATAAACACTTCATTTATGAGCATTGGAGGTAGATCGTAGTGAATCTGGCCAGACAGATCATAGGGTGCAAATTGACTTGGAAAGTGTAAGGTATCCAGGTTACACTGCACAGGACGTGCACTACACAAGATCAAAATGAACACGGTCATCATTATTTGAACTTAGAGTCTCCATTCATCAGTCTAATGGGACTTTCCTAATAGTTTATATGCCTTAATTAATTCTCCTCACGTTATTATGCAGTTGGCGTGTGAACCCATACTGACGTCAGGTTGTTCACAGTCCCCAACAGCAGTCACAATACCTTCCATCTGAAACAGATAGCCTTTCCCACCAGCTTCCGCCCGACATAGAGAACACCAGGCTGTCTTCTCAGAGATGGAAGATGCCTTCTTGAGACTTCACACAAGACATATGGCTTCCCTCCTCAACACTAGAAAACCCACGTGTGTATCATGAGCAACGGAGCCAGGAGGAACAATGTGGAGCAGTCTGTCTGCTCCACTTGTTCATCATGTCGAGCATCAATTAGGAGACAATGAGGACTGATGATGATGGAGATCAGGGTAGAGCGTCGATTGTTGGAAAAGCACAGCTGGTCAGGTAGCATCCCAAGCGCAGGACATTCCACGTTTTGGGCATAAGTGATTCATCAGGAATCAGCATCAATTACCTCATTCTATCACTTTGTAAGTGAGTGAGGGGAATGGCCCCCTCCTGTTCCTGTGGAAGTGACTCCAGGGGCTGCATGGCCTCCTCCTGTTCCTTTGTAAGTGACTCCAGGGGCTGAATGGCCTCCTCCTGTTCCTTTCTAAGTGACTCCGGGGCTGAATAACCACCTCCTGTTCTTGTGTAAGTAACTGAAGGTACTGAATGGCATCTTCCTCGTCTGATTTGATAGGGCGAAGGGCCTGATTTGGGTTCACCCGGTTCCTGTTTGACAGCTCGATGTACTGACAAGTGTAATGATGCTGCAGCTTTAAGAGGTTATTTTTGTCCTGGTTTCTTTTCAGAGAGAGATTGAATGATCGTTACCAAGCTGGTTAGTTAAGACCACTTGAGTAAACACTTGGGTTAATTTTAATGCAGACTGAATGGGTGTGGCCAACTCTCACAGATTAGGATCACTTGGTTATGGTTTCTCAGCAACATCCGAAAATATTG